>NC_138771.1:346670460-347067145 GCF_965119305.1 Pelophylax lessonae
CTACTGCATATGGAGATGCATTCATTTGGGTTTGTTATATCTGCCAGGAGTAAGCTTTAAACCAATATCAAAAGTGCCCTAGTCCTACTGAGAAAAAAAAGGAAAGCATCGCACAGAATAGTGGGACATGCTCAGTATACCCAAGAAACAACATTGCATGTCTGAGTTCAAACATGTAGCAACCCTGGCAAAAACATTTCAACCAGAGGTTCAAAAAGTAGACTAATTCCTCATACACATTAGGCCTTTTAAACATTGATTTTAGAGGCATCTTTAATTTTTTTTGCCTCTAAATGCCCCTCATTGTTTGCCCATGCACCCATGCACACATAGGCATTTAGAGGCAGAGCTATTTAGAGGCAAAGAAAAAAGTCACTGCCAGCACGTTTGAAAGTAGCAGCGCTTTGGCAGAAAAAATCGCCTGACCCGCCTAAATGCGCTTAAACGTGCTTTAGTGCTATGTGCGTCAAGCACTTAGGTGTTCATTCATTTAAGTGACCAGAATAATTAATGTAATTAACAAATGCCCAAGCACTTGATAAGCTTACATGCTCCTAAACACATTTGCAAAAACATGGCTTTAGGTGCGTTTTTGATACTGCTTTTTTCGTGCCAGGAGAAAGACATTTAAAAGTAGACATGTGTGATTCATTTCATTACAATTTTAAATTCAAACAAAATTTTTGTTATTCCAACATTTGGAGGTATCTGAATCTCTAAACCACAATAGTAACAAATTTCAATGAATACAAAATGAATTATAATGAAACAACAAATGTATCTATTTACATAACGGCATAGCGAATGAGCCATGCTTTCCATGCTTTACACCATATGAACTTTATTGTTTTGATATTCTTGTTGCTATTCACTAAGAGTACGTTTTCTTTCCACATTATCTTGTAATATAAATCATATATTAATTATGATATATTTATGTTTTTTTACGTATTGTGATAGAATATCCCACAGTAGTGTTGCAACTTGCGGTTACTATATAATGTATTTGAGCACAAGGGTGGTTATATATTTTTTCTCTTTTTTTCTTGTTATGCACAAATGTCTGGCTGTACTGCACTTGCAAAAAGTCACACTCTGCAGCACTGGGGTCACTGGATAATCGGTTTCCTCCTGCTGATATCCACCAGGCTATTTCTGCTGAGTGAGATGTAAACTCACACCACTTTTTGAAAAACTTGGGCTATTTCCCACAGCTTCCTACCGGCTCTCTATCATGAGCTTTGTCCTGACCCAACTAGATCCTTGGACTAGGACTTGTAAATATGGCTCCCATGAATTTGGTTCTAATTCACAGTAAAACTCAACTATTATCCAGATTCAGTGATGGTATCTATAAAAGCTTGCATTTAAGTACCCGTGTCAACCAGATATAGGACTGTATCATGCGCATCAACACTAACCTTTTCCTCATGGCTTGCAATGTAAAACCCCCAAATAGAAGATTTTGAGGAAGCTTATTAGCCAGGGGCTCAGAATCTAGTGAAAAGATTGAGGGCAAGAGCGAGCCATGCCTGTCAATTGTCATATAACAAGTGAAAGGACTCAAAAATCCTACCATTAGTTGCTACCCAAGTGGAACCCTTAGAGTACAGTATAGTAAAGCAAACAGTACATAAAAATGGTGCCAAAACCAAAGTAGTGTAATCCCTTTGATAAGACCACTCAACTGCATCAAATGCTTTATTAACATCGAAGTTAATTATAACTTAATGTTCCCATACATTCTATAAAGTTTAATAGCCATGCTCATACGGGCATAAAGCCAATCTAGCTGCTTTGGATGCTGGAATGATGGAAGTTAAGGGCATTCCCCAGGCATTGTATTTAAAGTGATTGTATTTTTTTATATATCAAACATGTTATACCTACCTGATCTTTGTAATGGTTTTGAACAGAGCAGCCCAGAATCTCCTCTTCTCAGGTCCCCTGCAGGCACTTCTGGCTCCTCTTTTTCTCAGAGTGCCCCTATTGTAAGACACTTGCACGTGTACAGGCTCAATCCCAAGCTGCACTGCTTGCATCTATAGACACAGGCTGCCCCCTGCCCCCTTGTCACAGGATTTGACTGATAGCAGTATAAGCCAGTAGCTCCTGCTGCTTTCACCAAAGCCTGTGAGAGTGGAGAGAGAGGACAAAGCTGCTAGACACATCCACCACGCTTGATCGAGTGAGGACTCATATGGGAGGCTATATAAGGCTTTAGAACCACGTTAAAGGGGTTTGGGATTTTTAAAGTTTCACTTTACACATTATAAAAATTGCTGCATCCCACTTTCTGGTATTGAATAGAAATTGTGCTCCATTTAAAGTCCATCCCGTGTGCCAAAAACTCAGTAGCGCTAATAGGTGCACTTTTGGATATTAATATACACCAAGTGCAATTATTGTGCTAAAAAGCACAGTTCTCAGCTCTTTTGTATAAGGTAATGGAGTGAGCTCGGCAGTACCCAGTAATACAGACACACAGGCTGCTATCACATTGGATGCTCGATAGAATGGCCTGCTTAAAGCATTTAGCTACGTTTATTTATGGGACAACAAAGGGACAACAGCAGGAAGCGATGGCTATACAACATCAGCCAATCAGTTCCAAATGTACAGTCACATGACATAAGCTACTCACATAGAATCAGCCAATGACACACCTGTATACATTCAAATATACAATGGAAAAGGGGAGTGCACGGTCGTGAATGAGCAGAACAGCGTGCAGAACAGCGTGGAAACCTGCACACCATAGTTAACAATGAAACCCACGTGTAGCGGAATTCGTGTCTAACACTACACAATGAAACCAGCGTGTAGAACCATGAATGCTGCTCTGATCAAACTCGTGCATGAATTCCCGCCACTGCTACTGGCATGAATCCCATTAAGCAAAGCTCAGAGAACAATGCCTAATAGGATTATACTACTGCTCCCATAGACGTGAGGCTATCTGCAGGGAAAGAACCATGCTGTTTCCACTATGGTGATCAGGCACAGTAGAGAGACATGAGCATGTATCCCTTCATAGGGGCAGTGTTAGGGATACAAGTGGTAGCCTGATGGCAGAGGAAAGCCCCACGTGTGCCGGAGGGCGGAGCTTAGACAAGAACCCACAAGGTAAGTGACACAGGCTAACCTGAGGTGCGGAATCTAAGTATCCACCGGTTTTCACCAGAGCCTGTAGTGGTGAGGATGGACTTTGCTGCGTGTGGATACCAGGTCGCGGTCCTCAGGGTCGCCCCACCAAGGGAGAAACCGGTCAAGATCCGAAGGCGGATAAGCAGACAAGGGAGATCCGAGGGAATGGTCAAACAAGCCAGGGGTCAGGACGGGCAGCAGGTTAACAAGGTCAGGAACAAGCCAAAGCTCAGGAAGCGTTCCTAACAGGCAGATAGATATCAAAACGATATTGACTTCACAGGGCAAACATACCCACCGAGTGGACAAATCTGCACATTATACAGGGGCCCCCCACTGGCGGTCATATCCTTGCTGCTTGATCCTTGTGCTCCGCCCTGCAATACACATAGATCTCTACCGGCAAAAAGCCCGATCATAGCTCATGGAGTGTTCGCCAGCAGAGATGTCTTTATAGAGTGAACGTGTCTACACATCTGAAGGAAGGTTTTCACTGCCAGTAGCCTTTCTTCAATGCCGGTTCGCCTGTACACACTCTAATGAGCGCATTGCAAGCAAGCTCCTGTTGTCGATTTGACGCATAATGACAAGCTAAATAAAATACATCCTGAAAAATGTCCACACTAGTCCTAATAAAAATTTCCAAAACACCCTGTGCCATGTATGCAATCTCTGACCATTCCGTGTGCCATGTATGCAATCTCTGACTGTCCCGTGTGCCATGTATGTAATCTTTGACCATCCCTTGTGCCATGTATGCAATCCCTGACCATACCTTGTGCCATGCATGCAATCTCTGATCATCCTGTGTGCCATGTATGCAATCTCTCACCATCCTGTGTGCCATGTATGCAATCTCTGACCATCCTGTGTGCCATGTATGTAATCTTTAATCATACCTTGTGCCATGTATGCAATCTCTGATCATCCCTTGTACCCATGTATGCAATCTCTGACCATCCTGTGTGCCATGTATGCAATCAATGATCATCCCTCGTGCCATGTATGCAATCTCTGATTATCCCATGTGCCATATATGCAAACTCTGACCATCCTGTGTGCCATGTATGTAATCTCTGATCATCACTTTTGCCATTTATGCAATCTCTGACCATCCCATGTGCCATATATGCAATCTCTGATCACCTCTTGTGCCATGTATGCCATCTCTGACCATCCCATGTGCCATGTATGCAGTCTCTGACCACCCCATATGCCATGTATGCAGTCTCTGCTACAAATAAAGTGTAAGCCATATAGGGGAGAAGTAAAGTGGGTGGAAGAATGGGAGAGGGGCACCAAAATGCACCTTCGTCTGTGTAGTCAAAAATCCTTGCATGGGCCCTGCACTGAACGTCTGGAGTCTATAGGTCTGACCACCTAAACCAAATATTTCTGTTTTTTGTCATTACTGGCAAGCTGAATTAAATGCAGACTTCCAACATTTCTTGAACATTTCAGTTATTATGTATGCCAACCAGAATTACTATCTCTGTCCAGCTGCCACAGCTATTACAAAACAATAGTGTCAGACCCCTTTGTTTGCTTTTCTATAATGCAGTATAAATGACTGGGGAGTTCATCCATAAGTGAGTGACCTCTTCATTACAGCTTTTTGGTAGGTGTCATTGGCTCACTGCTGCCTATTTAAAAGGAAGGACAGTCGAAATGCCTGATTTATCATTATTTTTTCAATTTCACACCTTTTGATCTATTTAGAATGAGCTACAGCTATTCTATTTCCATAGCATTTTGTGTCTATTTAGCATTACTATAGCATTACTGTTGCTGCAATTTTCATAATCGTTTATCTAAACCAATGAATAAACATATCAAAGGAGTCTAGAGGGAGTAACCACACAGGCAGGCAGCAACTTTGACCAATTATGCTATACCCCAGTCATTGTTTTCTCAATTTAATGGTAGAAGATTCTTAGATTAAAACAAAAAATAGGGTTTTAGCACACTAGTCCACACCTACTGCCAGTGTTAAACCATAAAAACAAGGAGCTTCTGTGCTGACTAGACATTGGAGCACTACTCTGATTTTCACAAAAAAAAAAAAAAAATATAACTATGAAGAGTAAAAATAACAATACAATGCAGGGTGGTTAAATTACAAACAGAAAAAAAAAATGAAAAATAAATAAAACTACCTTTCATGCAGTGTATTTATCTCAACAGTGCTTGTTGAAATAATATAATGCAGCAGCAACATAGGCTAATTTCACAAAAGAATAACATATGCAGCATTTTCAATAACATGCAATATTTTTGATTTTGCAATTCATTATTGCTTGGTTCCGATGAATTTGCCACCGTATATATATATACACCAAACGCAGTATATATACAAAACACTTTTTTTTTTTTTTAATTATTCTTATTAAAAGATTAACATTTCTTAAAACACCGCTACCCAGGCTAATAAAAACTTAGATTCACTGAAGTGTCTATTTAGGAGAGCAGGAAAAGGAGGAGCTTGAGATGGTTGTAAAATACACTTTAGGATCGATTTGTTAAGCTGTGTTCATCATTGTTTATGTGCTTTGAGGACCATTATATTCAGCAATGAGGCTCAATAAGAGCTGAAAAAAATAGAGTAAGGCTCCATGTACACGGGACGCTGGAAATGGCCGTTTAGGAGCAGTTGGGCGTTTTTTTTAGAAGCCCCTGAACCCATCTACATTTTATCTTATGTGTCCATGTACACCAGGTCGTTTGCGGTCGTTTGCGGGCAGTTGTGTTCAGGGACTTTTTTTTAGAACGCAATTATTTGCGTTCGAACGTGTGTTTCCCGGCGTTTCAAACGCAAAAACGCGACCGAACGCGATGACCCGCGTTTGGCGTTCGCGTTTTTCCATTTTAAAGGGGAATAATTTTTTTGACCTCTAGGAACGGTTCTAAACGCAAACGCCCGCAAACTCCCGCTAAACGCCCGCTAAACGCCCGCTAAACGCGGGTACAAACGCGACCGAACGGACGTTTCAAACGTCCTAAAAATTCCAGCATTCAAAGGGACTTTTAACAATGTCCCGTGTACATGGACCCTAAAAGTAAAAGAAAAAAATCATATGGTGGTAAGAAAAAGTATGTAAACTCCTTGGACCTAACTGGTTTTCTGCAGTAATTTACCAGAAAATGTGATTTGATTCTCATCTAAATCACAGCAATCAACACAGTGTGCTGATAACACTCAAACAATTCTAATTCCTCACATCTTTATTGAATTCACCCATTAAACATTCACAGTGTTGGAGGAAAAAGTAAGTGAACACATTGTCTAATCTATTTGGGAGCAATAACTTCACGCAAGTTCTTTTAGTAGCTCTGGATCAGACCTAAACGATGTTCAGGGGGATTTCTTTTTTTTATCAATAACATTTTTTATTGAACAAAATAATTAACAGTTTACAATATCACATTGAATATGTTGTGTCATAATGTTACAAATTTATGTGTAAACTTCAGTCTTAAGCATTTTATCATAAATTCCTGCTTAAAAGGCTTGAATATATTCTTGTAGTTTCTTCATCAAATAAAAACAATAAGAATTTTATTAGCAGGGTTAGTTCTTTGAAATAACAGCATATAACTTTTATATGTATATTGGTCCTTGCATAGATTTTCATAAAATGAACAAAAGTTAAACAGGGTGATAATAAAAGAAAAGAAAAGAAAAAAAAAGGGGGGGGGTCAAGTGACATGTGGGGAAGATTGTCTACTTGTTACTCATCAAAATGGTAGATATTCAATTCTTGATCATACGTTGATGAGTATTTGAATGCAACCCAGACATTCCAAGTTTTATTGCATTTTTCAGTAGTGTCATGAGCAATTGCCCCAAGTTCTTCCATGTCATAAAGATCTGCTACACATTGGAGCCACTCCTTAACCGTAGGTGCTTTTCCAGTGTCTTGGGATCAAGACTTTCGCCGGAAGTGAGCAGGTGGCTGGTCAAAGAGCGTTTATATTTTCTCACGGAGAATCTGGAAATATGTAATAAGCAACAAGCAGCTGTCAATTGTATGGGGGTTTCAGTCAGGAGAAATTTTTGACCATTCTTCTTTACAAAACTGCCTCCGCTCAGATACATTTGTAGGATGTCTGGTGTAAACAGCTCTCTTGATAGCAGCAACCCTGACATTATCCTGTAGAATATTTAGGTAAACTTGTGAATTCATTTTTCCCTCGACAATGGCAAATAGTCCAGATTCTGAGGAAGCGAAGCAAGCCCAAATTATGATATTTCCTTCATCATACTTCATCGTTGGGATGATGTTTTGATTTTCGTAGGCTGTGTCCCTTTTGCACCATATGTAGTGCTGAGTATTCTTCCTGAACAATTCAACTTTTGTTTCATCAACTCACAAAACAGTTTCCCAGTAGCTCTGCAGCTTGCCAGTGTGCTCTTTGGCAAATTTCAGGTGTGGGGCAATGTTTTTTGAAGAGCAGCAACTTCCTAAGTGGTGTTGTGCCATGGACACCCTGCCTGTTCAAAGACTTACATATGGTAGACTCATGAACAGGGGTGTTTCCCGTGATGGCTTCAAGCCTTTAGCTGAAGACATCACTTGTGGGATCTCCACTACCTCATTGGGGATTCTGTTTTGCACCTTGGCAGTCATCTTGCCTTGACTCCCATTTCTAAGAAGAGTAGCTACAGTGCTATTTTTTTTTTTTCTTAAAATAACAAAAATTGTATAGTAACCTGCTCTGTGCAACGGTATTGCAAATAGCAGACCCTAAACTCTTCTTCTAGGGTCCCCGCTGGCACTAAAGGCTCCTCCTCTTCAGTGTCTGCCCCATAGCCAGTACTTGCAATAGGAACAGACATGTGGGCTCAATCCAGAGCCGTGCTGTGTGCATTTATTGACACACACACACCCAAGCTTGGCCTCACCCCTGCTCTCTGCTCACAGGATTTTATTTAAAGCAGCAGGAGCCAATGACTCCCACTCCTGCCTTCATGTTCTATGAGGAGAGAGAGAGCAGCTCTGCTTCTCTTCAGCTCTGGATCGATATTGGGCTCCAGTAAGTAGGTTTTTTTTGTTTACCTTAATGCCCTTTTTAACCCTAATGGACCTTAATTAACCACTTCTGGACCAGAAGGTTTTACCCCCTTAATGCGCAGGCCATTTTTTGCAATATGGCAATGCGTTAATTTGGCTGTGGCTGTGTGAGGCTCTGCCTACATGGCTGCATCATTCATTCACAGAGTTTTGTGAATGAATGAACTACAACTACCAACCGCATTTGCTGTGGTTCTCAAGAAACTGCCACGTGCTGTTGAGTGTTCTGGTAGTTCATTATTTCTTCCTGTCAGTGTGAAACTGCTGTATGGGCAGACAGCATGATGTATAGGCAGATTGCAGGAGACCTGCGTGGCATCAGATCTACTGTTTGCTGATGCAATGCTTTCCAGGCTCCTACAAAAAAAATAGAAAATGCTAATTTTTTAACCTACAAAAAAATGTGCATTTATTTAATTTTTTTTATCAGATGAACGTATTCTTTAAGAGGAGCAGATCTAGGGTTGCTCGTGTAATTACATGAAGAAGGAAGCAGTGACAGTAGTAAGCAGTGGTGTAGAAGTGGGTGTTACCCTATGGGTTGATAATGCAGTATATATTGTAAAGTAACTTGTAAATTCAAGTGAAATTGTAAACATCAGAAAGGTATAATTGTCATAACACAGAGTCAACTTACTTTATACAGTTGTGTAGCAGTTGATCTATTAGTGAAATACAGGTAATTGCATTTAGAAGAAATACGTTAGTTTCAGTGTAAGAGTTTCAAAATTGGTTTTGGGCATCTAAGGCATCATCATGTTATATGTCATGATTCATATCATGGCCATGTTAAACTGGCATTTTTTTTCTCCCCCTTTAAAAAAGTGGCTCTTTATTTCCTAGTATTTTCTATCAAATAACTATTCATTCTATATTTACAGCAGGGTCAAAGCAAATAGACTTCAATAAACTTTCATTTAGACACTTGATTGTAAACCTTTTCCACTTTATAACCCTCTAAAATTAGGAGGTCACAATCATTTAGAGCTGTGCTCTTTGAAGGATGAATTTGAAATAACTAGATGTCAGAAAAGTGCAGACATTGTGAATAACCATTCTGCTGTCAAGTCAACGTGGTTGACAAATAAAATACTAGTTGCTTGAATTGAGCAAACATAAAGATTCAACAATCTGAGGGTGTAAAACCTGGTTCTCCTATGTCACTCAAAATGTGTTAGAATTATACTTTTCAAATGAGCAGGATGCAACATCAATGTTGGATATTCACTAACAGGTTTTTTTAGACATTGTAATGAATTGAGAAGAAGAGCTTTAGACTTAGAAGGAAGCAAATACCTTTTAGGTGCTTCTGAAATACTCTGACTCACAATAAAGTTGCTTTGATTTGCCTTTTAGTTGCTCAATGATTTGCTTCTATCTACTTCTGTATTTGCATCTAGCTGGTCTGAATTGTTTTTACATTTACAGTACATTGACCTACTTTATATGGAGCAAAGCACTTCAAATGCAAAAACCAAGTCCAAGTCTTCTGGATTCCATAGAAAAGCCAAAATACACTCCAGAACAGCTATTCAGAATGGGACCGAGAAGATGATAAACTTCCATTGCCATAAGTCAACCGTGTATATAAACATTATAAACACTTTATATATATATATATATATATATATATATATATATATATATATATATATATACGTGATCATATAATCTCTGTTCTCAGTTTCAAAACAGACTTAGAGAGCTGTGGGTGGAGAAACAGCACTACAGTCCCCATTGAATGGCTGTGCAGGGGGCATGTGAGTACACAAGTCTTTGCCACTGACAGGCTGTGCTCCCAGCACAGCCTGAAAACTGACCGCCCTGGAAAGACTGAGCTTCCATGCCTGGCATGGTCAATTTGAAATAGGAAAGCAGGGGACTGGCAGGATCACCAGGTATTTCACACAAAGGAAGCAATGCAAAGAGAACAGGATACTTTTTAACAAAAGTACATGGTACAACAGGTGCATATCAGGAATATGAAATGTTGGGGTATCAAGTTCTTTAATTAATGACAGGTTTTCTGCTAGTGATGATTTTAAAGCAACTCTGTAGTTCCATTCTTCAACCCAATGACATTGCTATGCTCTGATGAAGAAAAACAATATTGAGCCACACTCCATTAGTCCATAATGCTCTGTAGTGCTTTTGCAAGGATGGATGTCTTCGGCTCTCCGGTCTGCTCCTTGGTCTAAGAAATAAGAAAGTGCAGGAGTGTTGGTGATGGCGCTATCACATAAAAATTGTGTAATGTGTGTATTGGTGAAAATAAAATGCGTCTTTAAGAAATGCTTCTTTTTAAAAAAAGTGCATATAGTGCTTTAAGTAACCAATGTACCATCGCCACTTAAATGCAAAGTGCTAAGTGCCAGTAACCTTAAAAACCATCAATAAAGTGCATACTTTGTGTTCAGTAAAATCATATCATATTGCCAACATAGATACAAAGTGCTGAGTGCTGGTTTGTACACCTATGTAATATTGCACCAAGTGCTCGATTGTGTGCCTTTAAATATATTGCGCCTGTGGATCTCCACCAGGTACAAACAATGCTTACCGCACACTTTATGCCAGATGGTTCAGGTTTCTTCAGTTGCTGAAACAGAAAATAGCCTCCATTGCGTAGTATATAGTAACCAAGTTAAAGCAAGTTAGCATCCACTCACAGTTAGGGAGTTCGCTTTTAGCGTGTGGTGTCCGCCGGGCTGCTTCCGCGTTCCACAGGGTCCAAACCACCGTTACCAGAAGTGACGTACTGACGTAATAGAGCAACGCCCTACGCGTTTCGTCACTACAACGTCATCTGGAGCATGCCATCTAGCGCTACTCCCGGTCTTTTTATAGGCTGGGCTGCCGCCATCTTAGTACACCCTTGGAGTCCGAACACGGCGGACATCTTAGTACACCTGCTGTGTAATATGCCAATGATGTACAGCCTAAGAATTTATTCATCATGTGAACTCCCTATGCCGTGGTTGCCGTAAACAACATACATATTATATTTATTATAACAAATTAAAAATGGCAAACCTTAAACAAAAAGGATTGGTTAAAAATTTCTTTAATAAAATACAGATTATATTATAGTGCAATATTGGTGCAGGATGGTGATGTGCCCGATCAAATCGGGTATTTGCCGATGTGTTAAGTGCTCATACATCGTGGGTGCTGGGTGAAAGATCTGTTAGAATTTGTGGACTATTCAAATTTATTCCTTGTGCTTACTATTGTAAAGACCCCGTGATCCAACCAGATTGATTCCTATGTTTATATGTCCCATACATATGGCAATCAAATCGGTAGAAAAAATCGGTAGAAAAAATCCATGATAAAAAATTCTCAATAAATTCTTAAAAATTCCTTAAAAATATAGAACCACTAGGGATATGTTTCCGCGATGAAATATGTATATAAAAATATTTTTAAAACATTTTTATAAAATATACTTTAAAACCTTATTGATAAAACTCCAAAAATGTAGAGGTGGTCTTGAGGAGCCATTATCTTCATGAATAAGCATGGAACTTGTACCCACATAATCTAGGGTAGGAATACACCTACCCAATGGGGACTGAGTCCAGATATATGCTTTAGGAGGATCCAAGAAAGAATGGTGAATTAATGAGGACCGTAATAAAATCCAAAAATTGAGCTAAAAATTGAGGTAAAAAACAGGCATAAAAGAACAAGAGAAAAGGGGGGGGCAATCCAAAAATACATATAACCATATATAAAATATATATATATATATATATATAAAATATATATATATAAAATTATATAAAAGGTTATGAAAATCATACTTAAAACCCATACTAAAAAGGGAGGTTTTTCTTAAAAGACTCAAAAATCGGTAATAAAGCAGTTTAAATCAATGTCTATGTTCAAGCCCTTTGGCTGGAGGGTCTGCATCAAATATATCCACTTTGTCTCGTTTCTAGATACGCTTATTCATTTGTTGCTACCTCTCCAGTCATTTTTTATTTTGTCAATGGCGTAAAAAACCATGCCTGTGGGGTCTTGCCTAGCAGGTTCTCCGCCAACAGGTGGAACGATCGCTGATGCGCTCTGTCTCATTTCGGCACTCTCCATGTTGCTTCTCCGCACACGTGTCTCCCTCTCAGCCACACCGAAGGAGGAAGTAATTTATGGACTTCCCTTGTCACTCCTGATTGGCTGAGCGCGATCAGCATCTCCACCCACATCTCTTTTCTGGCGGTGGCTCCTCCTGCTCGGCAGAACTCTTCAGCACCCGCTTTCCGGTGCGGTGCAGTAACCCCTAAAATGCCAATCTCTCTTAACTCAGCCGATATGGAAGTCACTGCAAAGTGGACCGTGCTCCTCACCAAACACACATCCACTCTTCTTGCTCCAGCTGTGCCTCCATCACCTTGAGCCAGCTGTCCCTCTTTGCCAGTCCAGAGAATTGTCTTGCTGTCAACTGCACAGTCAACAGTCCTCCTCCCAGCACATGTACAAGCAAGGCCCGTCACCATACTGTCTCCGAAGAAAGTCCCACTGCCCTCCTTGGCATGGGCGACAGATTTCTTCACAATATTGACACTGCCACTGTACAGAATAAATGTCCCGCTGTCATATGCACGGTCAACACTTTTCCATACAGTCTTGGCACACATGCGGCCCCCGGCACAACGATCCACGTGCCTCTGACCGCCATTTTCTCCGTCCATACTTGCACCTTTTACTGTTAAGCAGACACAGTCTATTTTCACATAAAGATGCTTTTCTCTTCCCAGTACTTCACAGGAGTGTACATTTTGTAGCTCAGAGGGAAGCTTTCCGCCATTTGTAGGTACAGATTGCAATTCTGACTGGAATCTTTGCGTTGTCACGGGTAACCATCATTGTGCATTTTTCTCTTCATTCCACCCTCCCTACCTCCTGTAGAGCAGGCCCCACACTTGTCTTGAACATTAGAACACAGTTCCTGAAGCAAAAATAGCGATTTTGAAAATTTTCTTCGGCCGTTGCCATTAGAAACCAGGCTGGTATCCCAGGGCGACATTCCGCATGAGCACCCAAATGTAGATCTACTCCCTTGGAAGCTGCTGGTTATGGATTCCCCTGGGTTACCATTAGCAACAACATGCATTAGCAGCAACAACATGACAGTTCAACATTTTCCCAAGTGTTTTAGCTCAGTCAGGAAACAGTCCAGTAGCTTTGGTTTTTGTGTTTTTAAGGGAATGAGTGGGATACTCCAACTTATATAACTATGCACAAACTGCTGGGATGACTGAATATTGCTGAATGCGGCAAGGCCGCTGCTTCACCTTGGCAATAGCGATGAAATAGTGATGAATGGACCACTTTAGATAAGCTGTACTGTGCTGCAGAACACACTTCCTGGCACCCCTTTTTATTCCTATTCTTCAGAGCTTTGTACTTGGCACCCCCTTTACTGTCTTACTCTCTGTGTGAGCTAGCTCCTTGATCCCCTGACTTCACTGGAGTGGTCCCCCTTCCTTGCCTTTGGCAGGTCCCTCAGTACTCACGAACACTGTTTTTCCCAAGAGACTCTGCCAGCAGCTCCACCATCAACATTCTGGATCCTCTGCAGCTCAGCTCCACACCAGGCCATTCACTAGGCCGATTGCCTTAGACCACCTTCCTCTCACACTGCAGGAGGAGAGACAGCCGTCCACCCCCTCCTGGGACTCTGCTTCCTGCCAAAGACGCCCTGTCATATGTCTCCTCAGTATTTATGGCCAATTCCAGGATGCATTGCAGAATGCCCTCCCACTGGGACTGCCATAAAACATGATGTTTCACTGGCTAGGGTTCCTCCACTGTCCAACCAGCTCCCTCATTGGATGCAGTGGTGACACTCCCTTAGACCCAGTGAATCACACCTGGAAACATGTGATAGGCAACCTAATAGATCGGGCTCCCCTGATAAGCAGCAGAAGCAATAAATTCTTTACCTAGCACCTACCTAACTAAGATACATTGATTCTGACAAAGAAAAGCCGCTCAGGTGAGGCAAAACATTCCGGTGCGAGTCTGATCCGCCATCCAGATACTTCACAGTCAAAAGAGAAAAAATGACCGCACTCAGGAACTTGATGAAAACATTGAAGCATTTATTCCTCACCATGAATAAAGTGCAGACAGTACATCACAGGGAAATGAAACATGGTTCGATGTTTTCATCAAGTTCCTGAGTGCAGTCATTTTTTCTCTTTTGACTGTGACCTACCTAACTAGGAGGGTGCTACAGTCATATACATATGTAATGCATAGTCTTTCTTCTATACATCTGTAGAACTTTTTAAAGAATTGTACTGCCAATATAGTCTGCAGTGGAATCACGGCCTAAAAAGGCAGAGACCCAAGTGCAGTCCGGTACCCTAGAAAATATAAAAAAGCCCTAACAGCACTGTTTAAAGGAATTCCATGGTGTAAGCATACGCTTTCAATTTCATATCATCATCATTGTAATAACAATATAAGCAATAGGTATTATGGGCAATTGAATATGAGCTTTCTTAAAAAATTTACTTCTATATTATGAGTGCTGCCTGTCTGCTCGCACAACTTCCTAAGTTTCCTGCATGCTTCCCCTCCCCTCATTCCTTTGGTTTACATTAAAATTCCAAGGACTATATATCCTGTGGTACTTTGAAGCCTGCAAGCAGTGATTCCTGTACTGACTCCACCTCTTGAAACCCCTCTTCTCAGCACCTTTGTAGCTCAGAAGGCAAAGTCAGTGAAATGTGTGACATAGCAGTACAGCAGTGCCTACTCACACTACATGACATAAGGGCAGGGGTCCCCAATCCCCTCCCAGCCGCCGACTAGTGCCATTCCACAGGCTGTTAATGACCAGGCCACACAGCAGAAGATGAGTGATCTATCTGCCAATAAGATTTTCCAGTGCTTCTTGATGATACTCTCTAATTTTTTGGACAAGCACTGGAAAATCATATTGGCAGATAGATCACTAGCACAATTACGTCTAGTGATGGGCTTAACGTTCGAGTCGAACTTACGTTCTACTCGAACATCGGGTGTTTGTGTGTTTGCTGAACACACGCACAAATGGGACACTCGGTGGGATGTCCGCCTGCCGATGAGCACCCCATATTGCACTGAGCGATTGCAGTGCATTAAGTGCTTGTGATTGCCCAAAGCATGCACCTGACCTGTATGCTTCGGCCAATCCCAGCACAATGTCCTGTCAGAGCCATGATTGGCCAAAGGCAGGGTGCCTTTAGCCAATCATGGCTCAGGGGCTAAGTCCACGCCCCAAGCTATATAAGGCTGCTTACATGGCAGCCGTGTGTAGTGGGTTAGGCATGGAGGTCAGGCAGGTAGTTAGTGGATTGTGCTTTGATATTGAATGCAGTCAGTGCAGTGTAGTGTAGGGCTCCTTCATCTTGTGTAACACAGTGTAGTGCAGTCAGTGAAGTGTAGTGCTGTGCTTATTCATCTTGTGTAACACAATGTACAACAGTCAATTTAGTGTAGTACTGTGCTGATTCTTGTGTAACACAGTGTCACCCCACTGATCCCATTTTTTCTTTTTTTCATTGATATTTTTTTTTCAATTTCTTTTTTTTTGCAGCATCAGGTTCTGTTTCTGCAATATTAGTACTCCCCCTTCTGTGTTGCAGGTGCTATTACTTCTGCATTTTTTGTGTGGTGCAGCAGCACTCAATTTTATTTAGGGCATAACTGCTGTCCCCCCATTTGTGTCATAGGTGCTCTTCCTTCTGTGCCAGCGTTGTTTATTTATTTTTTTTCATTTGTTTCGTGGCTCAGCAAGATTAATAATATTTATGGCATAATTGCTGTCCCCCCCTTCTGCATCTCAGGTGCTATTCCTTCTGCATCAGCAGTAGGTTTTTTTTTTCTTTTGTTTGTGGCACAGCAGCACTAATAATATTAAGGGCACAATTTCTGCCCCCCCTTCTGCATCGCAGGTGCTATTCCTTCTGCATCAGCAGTGTTTTTTTATTTTGAATTTTTTTCGTGGCACATCAGCACAAATTAAATTTGGGGCATAACTGCTGTCCCCACTTCTGCATCGCAGGTGCTATTCCTTCTGCATCAGCAGTGGGTTTTTTTATTTTGAATTTTATTTGTGGCACAGCAGCACAAATAATATTTAGGGCATAATTGCTGTCCCATCTTTTGCATCGCAGGTGCTATTTCTTCTGCATCAGCAGGGTTTTTTTTTTTTTTGGCTTAAGTTTTTCTTTATTAAAAAGAACGAATAAAATGGTTTATAGTGCACTAAGTACAAAAGTATTGCACCCAAGCACCATATTCCCTTTTCACACTCTATAATAAAAAATTATAAAAAAATCCCCAAAAATCGCCATCATGTCCGAAAGGCCAACAAGGAGAGACAGGCGCTCACAGGCCACTAATAGAGGGCAAGCAGCTTCTGTGTCCACAGTGAAAAGTGGTGGTCATGGACATGGTGCATCCTCTGCAGGCGGGGTACACCTGTCATTTTTTTACGTGTTATTGAGCCACAACATGCAGAAGAGTTGGTGAAGTGGATAACTAAGCTGTCCCCATCCTCCTCATCCTTTGTCACCCAGGCTCATACTAGTTTGCCTTCCACCGCAGCTGCCAAAGTGGCCTATTCCACAGACTCCTTGACCACAGCTACTCCTTCCGTAGCCTCACCATCATGCATGAATTTTTCGATCATTGTGTCAGTTACATGATTCCTGGAGGATGCGCAGCAATTTGAATGCTCCGATTTTGGTTCCTAGTTTGATGAACGGAATATTGTGAGCCTAGAGAGAGGGGTGACAATGATGGAAAAGAAGCTAGCAGTCATGTTCCAAAAGCTGCAGCATACTGCCAAGTTTCCTCCAGTGACGAGGAGGGAGGAGATGATGAGGTCACTGACCGTACTTGGGTGCCTGAGAGAATAGTAAGGAGGAAAGTGAGGAAGATGAGGCATAAATCCAATGAGGCAGGATGTCCTCCAGGGGCCAGCTTAATGGCAGCCTCCCTATTGCATCACACCACAGAGCTCCACAGGTGCAGGGTGCTGCTAACTCCCCGCTGACTTCCAGAAGTTCATTGGTGTGGGCTTCAACACAAGTGCAGCAGACTCAGGACTGGTGTAAGGATTTTTGGCACCCTAGGCAAAATAAAAATTGCTGCCCCCCCCCCCCATATTCTTGTCCCACGATATAACACCCACAGTGTTAACCATTTCCCGGAAAGTGTCATTATTACAGTAACAGTGCATATTCTATATAGGATCACAGGTCTCTATGATCATTTCACAATCCCATCCCCCCACAGTTAGGAATCACTCCCCTCCTCTCACATTTAACCCCTTGATCACCCACAGTGTTAACCCCTTCTCTGCCAGTGTCGTTATTACAGTAACAGTGCATATTTTTAGCACTGATCACTGTAGTAATGTCACTGGTCCCCCCAAAAGTGTAAAAAATGTCAGTTAGGGGACCGATCTGTCCGCCGCAATGTCGCAGTCCTGCTAAAAATCGCAGATCGCCGCCATTACTAGTAAAAAAAAAAAAAACAATAAAAATGACATAAATCTTTCCCGTAGTTAGTAGACGCAATAACTTTTGGGCAAACCAATCAAAATACGCTTTTTGTGATTTTTTACCTAAAATATGTAGCAGAAAACAAATTGGCCTAAAATGTTAAAAAATTTTGATTTTTAAATTTTTTTGGGGAATGTTATATAGCAGAATGTGAAAAATATTGTAAATACAGAATTGTCGCTATTTTTTTGTTTATAGCGCAAAAAATAAAAATCGCACAGGTGATTAAATACCACCAAAAGAAAGCTCTATTTGTGGGGAAAAAAGGACATCAATTTTATTTGGGCACAGCGTCACACGACCGCGCAATTGTGCGTTAAAGTAACGCAGTGCCGAATCGCAAAATATGGCCTGGTCATTAGGGGAGAAAATCCTTCTGGTCCAGAAGTCCTAAGAAAATCTGGCTGCAGAATACAAACAGGGAGCACAGGAGAAGTAGAGAAGACTTTTTTCATTAAAAACAGCCAAACAAAAATTATACTCCAAACCTAATAAAAAGAAGTTAGGAAAACAAACAGGAAAATCAATACTTTCATTCCATTCAAATCAAGCAAGAATTAGATACATTAATCCTGCTTTTATTAATAATTTACAATACTATGTGATATATTCATTGGTGACACTCTCTAAGTCTCTATATCATAGTCTATATGATATAGAGACTTAGAGAGTCCGACGCTGGAGCCCGGCGCTCAGCTCGGCCCCTGAGACTCACTGTCACTCAGCTCAAAAGTGCCCAGGCCGAGGTCGCAGCCGGAACAGGTACAGGCTAGCACAGCATGAGGGGCGCAGCCCGCACCAGCTGGTCCATACTGATTCTGGTGCAGCGGGCAGGATGCTGGTGTCCCCTGCTGAGTTGTGCCCTAGGCGACTGCCTGGGTCGCCTTACAGGTAGCGCCGGCACTGAACAGACTGCAGCATTGCTGTTTGCAATCTCTGTCTGAAGCGGATCAAGCGTGGCCAGAACACCAGCCCCTTGGGCACCACATGCTTGACAAGACATATGAAGACCTGCCATGCAGTCCATTGGCAACAGCACCTGAAAGACCCACATCATAATAAAATGCAGACTTCTCCTCGCTCCTCATGTAGGATCTCTACCCCTGCTATACTTCAAGTTCTCTCAAACACCTGCACTGAGAGGGATGATGGTATAGCAATGAGTGCCACAGGTACTTGCACCCAATCTACTAGCAGTACACCACCTGTTGATTTGACTGGCAGGCAAATTTCACTACCCCAGTTGCTGAACAGAAAACAAAAATACTGTCCGAGCTATCCACACGCTCAGTGTCTAAATGCTAGCTTGTCCAAATTGCTAGCACTACAAACTGCTGCCTTTTCATCTGGTAAACTCTGCCCCCTTTCGTGAATTTGCAAATGTGCCGTACCTCAGTGAAAGGTTCCAAAAATAAATTTATTTTTTCACGTAAGGCATTTCCATCTCTTTACCATCATGTGGTCTCGTTGAATATAGCGGTCAGCAGGAAGGTTTACATTATTGCTGACTCATGGTCCATCAGGCATGGTCAGGGATGTTTTCCTTCACGGCACAACAGATAACTCTGCTAGAAGCTAGGAAGGATGCAGGAGAGGGTTCAGTGCAGGAGCTTGTGATTCTGCCACATCTGTCTGCTCCACCCCCTCCACTTCTTCTTCCTCTATGGCCTCTTTTGCTGAATTGTCCTCGGAACCAGCAGTGCTCCCTAAGCGTTCAAGGGGCTACGCAAGCAGCCAAGCTAAAAGATGTCATGCTTCAGTTGGTCTGTCTAGGGGACAGGAGCCACACCGGGGCAGAGATTCTGTCAGCTCTGCAGGGGCAGACACCACGGCAGGTTGAGCCGGGAATGGTTGTATGCGACAAGGGCAACAACCTTCTCTCTGCCCTCTGACAGGTACACTTGACACATGTCCTGAATTTCGTGGTGCAACATTTCTTGAACAGGTACCCGGGCTTACAAGATCTTCTGAGACAGGTCGGAAAAGTCTGTGGCCATTTCCGTTGTACTACAAATCCTTTGCTCGGCTGGCTGACATTCAATGGGAATTCAACTTGCCCACCACACTCAATGAGTACTTGTGTGAGTATGGCACAAGGACAGGCTCAGGGGAGCTTGGCTTCTTTTTGCCATGTTAGTGGCTGCTGATAAAGAATGCATGCACTGTCCTGTCACCATTTGAGGAAGTCGCAAGAATGGTGAGCCGCTGCAATGTCCCTCTGTCCCTCTAGCCTTCATGCTGAAGCACACGCTTTGTGGAATCATGGACAGAGCATTTGAGGCAGAACAGGGGGAGGAAGAGGAGGCCTTCTTTTCTTCACAAGGCCCCCTTTATGCAGATAACTTCCCTGTTGGGCCACAAAACACACAGGAGGAGGAGGATTGTGGCAGCATGCTAAGCTTGGCCTAAACATCGCCCATTCAGGTACTCACCTAACACCTGAACTTTATTGGCATTTAGCGGGATGTTTGCCCGCTGAGCACACAGTCAATAGCTTCCCTGCTGAGAGTTAAATTAAAAAAAATAATTGCAAAAAAAAATGTAAGCTAAAAAAATTGGGGTAAAAACAGCTTGGGGGACCCTTTGGGTCTTGTATGGCTTTCAACGGGAACCCCATAACAGAATTAAGAAAAAAAACAGCGTGGGCCCCCCCTCAAAATCTATACCGGGCCCTTCGGGTCTGGTATAGATTTGAAGGGGAACTCCACGCCAAAATGAAAAAAAAAAAAAAAAACGGCGTGGGGTCCCCCCCAAAATCCATACCAGACCAATATCAGGCTTGCCCTAAACATGGGAAGGATGCTTTGGGGTGCAACTCAAAGCACCTTGTCCCCAAGTTGATGGGGATAAGGGCCTCTTCCCGACAACCCTGGGCTGTGGATGTTGGGGTCTACGGGTGAGGGCTTATCGAAATATGAAAGACCCCTTTAACAAGAGGTCCCTCAGATTCCGCCCCCCCCCCATGTGAATGGGTATCAGGTACATCGTACCCCTACCCATTCACCAAAAAAGTGTACAAAAAAAAATAAACACACAAGACAGTTGTTGGCAAATCCTTTATTTAAAAATAAAAAAATTGTGTCCCCCGATATAAATCCATCATCAATCACGCCGCCCACCACCCCGAAAAAAGAAAACAAAAAAAAGCTCTGCTCTGGGTGAGCGCTTCCCGTGGACTCCCTATTTGCATTTTGACAGTTCTTATATAGGGAATGGGTGTGTCCACTGCCCCAAAGCACCCACCCCCCCATGTTGAGGGCATGTGGCCTGGTATAGTTCAGGAGGGTGGAGGGGGGGGGGCACTCGCTCGTCCTTTCCCTTTTCCTGCCATGCTTTAAGCCGACAATACATTACAGCCGCGAGCAAGTTTAAGTGACATTTTTTCCCTTAGAAATTTCTCAGTATTGCTGAAGCAAGATCAATACATCATACAAATGCGCCACTTTACAGGCAGACTAAGGGGACCCCCAGGCATGATATTTAAAGGAATTTTAAATTTTTGTTGTTTCACTTTAAGCATCATTGATATCACTGCTTCTGTAAAAACTATTGTTTTAAAAACATTTTTTTTGCATTGATGCATGCCCCCAGGGCACTACCCGGATCCCCATTCTTTTTTTTATGGCAATAAAATGCTTATAAGCCTTTAAAATGAGGACTTTTTGATTTTTTAATTTTTCATGTTCATGTCCCTTAGACTTTAATAGAGTTTGAATGTTCACTAGAACTTTTCCCCTGTTCGAGATGTTCTGGTGCAAACTACCTAATATCCTGGGGTTAACACTCAGAGATCTTATAGCAAAGAATGTGATAGATCAAGGCTGCAGGAAGACATTTACTTTTTTTGAAGGAAAAGGTTTTTATCCGTGTAAAAACTGTTTTGCATGTCGGCATACCAATTTCAATAAGAGAAAAAAAAGAATTATCCTCCACTTCTATGGGAAAAAAAATAAAACATTAAATAATTTATATCATGCAGGACAGAGGGAGCTGTCTATGCGTAAGAATGTCTCTGCCATCTTCAATATATAGGAAATACAAAAAGACCACTATGGAATCGTTTAGGAGAGCACATTCAAAACATACAAAGAGGCTATCCAAAACGTAGTATTTAGAAGAACTATGCTTGCTGAGTACCATCAAAAAGATCTGCCCTCCCTTCTTTTTTGGGGCATAGAGAAGTTTAAACCTCATTGGAGAGGAAGTAATAAAATGATTACTCTTAGTAAGGTGGAGTCTCAGTGGATTTACAAGATGCAGACTCTTGCGCCATTGGGCCACAATATTGAGTTTGATCTTAATTGTTTTATTTCTGATTATTGAGTATTTTTTTAGCTTTTGAAGGTTCTAGGTGTAGTATCCTACCATCAGTTTTAGTTCTTTTTTATTCTTGTAGGAGGATATTTGAGCCCCTCGCATTTTTTTTTTTTCCTTTTTTTTATTTGATTTTATAGTTATTTTTATTTTTATTGTTTAATAATTTAATTTTATTTCATTATTTTTATTTTTATTGTTATTTGCATTTATTTTGAGGCTTCTCCTCTCTATTTTTTGCATTACTGAGATTATGTTTATATATGGTAGTTTACTTATATTATTTATATTATTATATCTTAGATTTTTATTATATTGCAAAATTTTCATCATTATCCATTTATATCCTTGCCATTATGGTGTTTTTATATATATTCCTTGATATTCTATGTGATTTTGTGATCTGGTATGTATTAATAAGAGATCAGCATGTTTATTGATATTTCCTCATCTATCATTATAACAGTCATATTAGATTATGTTTTTATGTCTACGGCCAAGACCGGAAGTTCGGAATTTTCTCGAGGTTACGATCCTGTGACCCCTCGGCCCAGTTATTTGTTATACCTGCTACTATCTACTAGATTGTAAGTTACTATTTTTCCATTAAAGTCATTTTTTATACAAACTACACTATGGAGATATTATTTTTATTTTATATGAGTGGATAATTACCTACCATGGAGTGAATTCCCCTAACCAACCATTGGTTTTTGTGAAAACACAATGATATTTTGTTTTAAGGTGAGCTGCCATTGCACTTAATGTTGGATACCGGTTGTGGGAAAATTGCACTGCTGTCACCATCATTTTTGGATCACTACATCTGCAGAATAACAGACCTTTTTATATCACTGTTGCACATCACTTTTTGAACATTTGTTTACAGTTTGGTTTCAGTACCATATTTTTTTGGAACTGTGATTCAATATTTTCACTTGTTGAATGGTGTGCATTAATTTGTATACACTGTTTTGCACATTCACTATAATACTGTTTTCTTATTATATTATGATCATTTGCACATGCACACATGCATGTATATTTATTGAAGCACCAATGCACTTTATATGTATCATCTGTATATACTGTCATATATATGGTATTTAATTGTTTTTTTTTACATTGTTGTAGTGCCGTATCCTATTGCCTTGAGTTTTATTAATTTTGTATGTGGAGACCCTACAATGATTGGCTGCTATATTGCAAATAGTGTTTATTATCTACTTTTCATTTTGTATCATATACTACTACTATTTATTTATTTATTTTCTTTTTGGTTAGCTTTATATATGTCAAGTCAGATAGCTTTTTATCTTAATGCATTCTAGTAGTGTATAAGTCCCCAGATCTCTCCTCTATGCTGGAAAGCGGGTGATCAAAAAAATAAAATCTGATCTCATGCTTGCCAGCACAAAAAAGGCAGTGTTTACATTTGCTGGCCCAGGAAGTGATGTCATGACATCGCTTCTGGACTCTGAGGGTCATGGAGATAGCCAGGGAACATCTGGTCCACGGGCAGCTTTATGGTAAACTGCCGTCGGCAGCAGATTCATTCTCTAACTTCCCGATCAATGGGTGAGACCAGGGGGGTGTCCCCTCCCACCGCCTGTAAAAGAAATAAAGCAGTTAAACAGCTGCTATGATGGCTTTTACATTGCAGGGAATAGCCTGCTGAAAAAAAAGATATCTGAATGATGCCTGTAGCTGTAGTCATCATCCAGATATTGCCACTTCAAGTCCCTGAAGTCATAGTGTATTATGGTGATCATGATTTAAGAATGGAGGGTAAGAGATGGAGAAGAAAAGAACCCCCGAGAATAGAGCCACCTCATTAGAAAACTAAATAGGACAACTGGTGAAGAGTCATCTACCAGGAGAGAAGTACCAGTTTGTTAAAACCTGGCGGGAGGCCATTTGTAATCCATGGTCTCCATAAATTATCAAATTTGCCCAATGTATCATTGTCTAAAGCTTCCATATTAGCATATAGCAAGGTGCGATTCATCCTATGTTTGGTTTCCGAAATGTTCAATGTGGGTGCCTGCCATGCTTTGGCTATAGTCTGTTATATCATTTTTTTCACACAAATAGAGCTTTCTTTTGGTGGTATTTAGTCACCACTGGGTTTTTATATCTTGTGCTATAAATGAAAAAAGATTAATCATTTTGAAAACAAAAATCTATATTTTTTTACTTTCTGATATGAAACACATCCAATAAAAAAAAAAATTAAAAATCTAATTTCTTCAAAAGTTTAGGCCAATATCTATTCTGCTACATATTTGGTAAAAAAAAAAATCCCAATAAGCCTAAATTTATTGGTTTGCTTAAAAGTTAGAGCCTCTACAAACTATGGTATATACAGTATATACAGTATACTGGAAATTGTATTTATTTATTTTTTTATACTTATAGCAGGACTGCGATAGTATGGTGGCCAGTATGACACTAACTGACACTTTTGACACTTTGCAGGAACCAGTAATACTTATAAAGTGATCAGTTCTAAAAATATACACTGTCACTGTACTAATGACACCGGCTGGGAAAGTGTTAACATCTAGGGGTAAATGTGTGCCTAACCAGTGTTTATGTGTGTACTGTGAGCTGTTTTCACTGCCCTTGCCCTTGCACTAACCCTTGCTTTGCAAGGAAACAAAAATTGGCACATCCCCGCTGACAGGACAGGAGCTCTGTATTGTTTACATTGACAGAGCTCTGTTCTGTCTTTCTCCCTGCCGGTTAGCGGGTGCTGGGGGTCAATCATTGGCCGGCATCGGCTGATCGACTTATGTTGTGACTAATCATAACACAATCAGCGCGCCAGTGCATGTGTGCCCCCTGCCCAGAAGTGCAGAATCATGTAATGGATACCTGATCCAGCACAGGACAGGAGAGCCGCACCTTACTCCTAGGTGAGGCGGTCAGTTAAACATCCAGATGAGAAATAGTGATTTTATGGCAATGATTTAATCCTTCTACATAGCATTAAATTGCTGTTTATCATGTACTGTATTCCCATACTAATTATGATATAGCAACCTTTGACAGGGAGAGATTTAGCTTTTGCAAAGGTATTGATATGTTGACTGTCACAAAGACTGCTAAAGTATGTTAAAGGGTATCTACATCTCAAACATTTCTCATTAGCTTTAGATAGGGTAGGGTAAAAACCCTGTCTTTTTATTTTTTGCTGTTCTTGTCCAATTGGGGGTATTTTCCTTTGCTTCCTGTCCCAGAGGCTCAACAGAAAATAAGAGAAGATTTCTCCAAAGTGAAGAAAAATAAATTTTTAGACATCTGTCACCATAACAATTCTAGTGACTACTATAAAACATTATGAGAATGGTCACCAGGACAAATAAAGACATTAGGGGGAGATTTACTAAAACTGGTGCACACAGTATCTGGAGCAGCTGTGCATAGTAACCAATCAGCTTCTAAGTTCAGTATGTTCAATTAAGCTTTGACAATAAAAAGTAGAAGCGGATTGGTTACTATGCACAGCTTCAGTGTGCACCAATTTTGGTAAATCTCCCCCACTGAATCTCTCCAGTTGGGACACAGACAGCAATACAGATATAATGGGGTCCTAACTCTTCCTCTCAATATCCAAAAAGAAAAAGCTTTGGGCTATACATACAGTTTTATATAAACTTGTAACAATCAGGAATAATGTTATAATAATTAGGTGTTAATGTGTGCATAGGAACTAGAGGAGAAAGTATTACACTTCAGGGTTATCTTTTATTTTCTCTGTGATAGCTTTTGATTTTTTGTATATTGTTCATCAATGCTATCGGATGCTTTCTGTGGATAGAAATGTGGCTAGATCATACGCACTGCTTAGGGTGAAATGCATCTAACCATGGTGTAGTGTAATACAATAAAGATTGCAAGTAGCTAAATAGCTCCTCTAAGTAACAATACATTTGTATTCTAGCTTTGCAAAGCATTTTGTTTTCATATAAATCTTAATATCACTTTTAAAGATGAAACATGGGTCAATTATAAGCACATTTTATCAGCAGAATGATTCCATACATCTGACTCAGAGCAGTAATTATTATTCCCTGTTATTGTCTTGTTTGGTTCAAGGTTGATCTGCAATCTAAAGTATATTTTTCATGTTAGAATTAAAAGCTTTGTGAGTTTAAATAATACAACCATTTTCTGTAGTTTTCAAAACAGCATTTATTTTTTAATAAATGAAGATTTGTCCATCATTTTTTTCTCTTTGTTCAGAAAAACACCCCTAGCTGGCATCCTGTCCCGATGATAAGCACTTGATTTTTGCAGAGATTCAAACTTTGTCTCTTACTAAAATGTGTGAACAAATATACTACCAATTAAAATTCTCAGTTGTGTTGTTGTTACATAACAACATTCAATTAAAATTGTGAAATAAAAAGTCATAGTTTTCAAAATATATAAATTGATAGACCCAGTGGCATCACCAATAGGTCTTTCTGAATGTCTTGGATGCTCAGTAAGCTTGTTGTTTGTAGGGGGGCGGAATTTATCCCTTTACAATTCACAGCACCCTCCTTATGAGTTTTTTTTTTACATGAGTCCTCCCAAGCAGTGGCAAGGTCCTGGTCATGGGTTTGCTAATTATGCATCCACCCATGGGTGGGATCATGGGTAGATACATAGGCATTGACAGGGGACCAACAATAACATGCCCACGAATGATGCCAAGCATTACAAAGAATGCCCACACATGATGCTGACCAAAAAAGATTGATAGTTTAGAAAACTAAAAGGTGTCAAAGGTGAGAAATGGACAGGATGGATGTAAAGGAGAGGGATTCATGACATGAACTGTTGGTCAATCTGGAAAACCGGCTGTACGAACCGGGATAGGATAATAAGCAGAGAAGTGAAAGTACTACCTTTGAATACAGGAGAGGAGTTGCTAAAAATCGGGAGAAAAAATGTAAGGCTAGAGTTGAACTTTTAAAGTGTCCTGTAAAAAAAAATAATCCCAAGGAGAGTTTTTCTGGGAACCTGGAACTATTCATTATGTTAACAAACCGTTTATTGCCCCAGATAACATCTTAGGAGTAGCATGTGAAAAGTGTCCAATGCTAGTCTGTGCTGTGGCCCCCAAGGGCCTCTTATGTTCTCAAGATTGGACACGTGCGAATGTAAACCAGTTGCATCCTGCTGCACATGCATCTTGTTGATTGCAAAGCTATAGTTTGGAGTCAGCAGGGGGGCTTGCTACTGCAGAGAGACCATTGCTTCCACACAGAAAACATTGGCCCTTCTAAGCAACATGTTAGCAGGAGCAGCAAAGGCTATTCTACCCTAGCTGTGGCTGTTTATTAACAAATGCGAACCGTAAGACTTTTAGCACCATTTTTGATGCACTTAGGACATAGTTAGCCTCATTTCAGGCAATTGTTTTTAAGGTAAAAGAGTGGAAAAAGAGTTCACATTTCCTTCCTTTTTTGTGACCATATTATAAAGATTTGTCTTTACTTACTGTTCTTGTGATTATCAGAATGGAAATATGGGGACATTTTTATCTGAGACAGGAAGGCACTGACATCATTAAAAACATCCTTATTTGGTGCAGAAGATGGCTGCTTGCTAACCCTGCTCCGCCGAGCCGTCCGGGACATACGCAGCAACACGGAGCTCAGACCCAGCAGATACCCGCCAGTTTCACCGGTAACCTCCGCAAGCACCCACCGACATGGCCCGCAGAAAGAAGGGACCGGAACAGTCGAACAAACTGTCCGGTTTCCTAGTATCACAGAGCCCCGGGCTCCGCCAAAATGGAGGCGCCACGGGACCACGAGGAGGACAGGGAGCCGCTGCACTCCATAAACTGCAGCCGCTCTCCGCTCACCCATCCCCTCACAGGCAGATAGCCAACCCAGACAGTGGCCAGTCATCTGGGTCGTCCTCTCCTCCTTCTCCCACGTCCAGGAGTCCAGCTAAGAACAGGCAAAGGAGGGAATCACCGCAGAGACCAGCCAGATTCTCAGGTATGGACACCAGCCTCCCTGGACAGCATGCACTTGCTTCTCCCTCTCATGGCCCTGATCCCTTTGCCTCCTTCCCCACCGGCAGCAACCCTATTTCGGAAGGTACTATGAGAGACATGATGTATGCCCTGCGCAATACTATGCAAGCTGACATGCGGTCTTGCATACAACAACTTAGATCTGACATGGGCTCTTTGGGCACTCGGGTTGACTCCCTAGAACGCACGGCTGACACACATGCCTCTACTCTGAATTCTGTCATCGCAACTCTTAACACCCAAACAGATGAAATCCACTGGCTCAAGAGTAAAGTGGCAGATTTGGAAGACCGCTCCCGGCGGAACAATATAAAAATTAGGGGAATACCTGAGTCAATCCTGCCTAACCAGCTCCTTCCACATGTCACTGCACTCTTCCAAGCACTGCTCCCTAATGCATCCGCATCTGACCTCACTATAGACAGGATACACAGACTGCCAAAACCATCATTCCTGTCAGGAGATGTACCAAGGGATGTGCTACTCAGGGTTCATTTTTACCATGTGAAAGAGCAAATTATGATGGCGACGAGGCAAAATATGCCACTACCGGAGGGATACGCAAACTTACAACTGCTGCCAGACCTCTCCAGGCATACTCTGCAAGCCAGACGTAATCTGGACACCATAACTAAGGCTCTGCGCAACCACAATGTGCCACACAAGTGGAAGTACCCAGCAACTCTATCTGTCACTCATGGCGGTTCCACTGTCCTGATAAAAACTCTGGACGAAGGCATTCAGGCACTGCGGAGATGGAACATTTTGCCACAGCAATCCTTTAATCCCCCTGCATCGCCTCCCCTCAGGTCGCTGGAAGCGGACTGGCAACTGGTCTCCCGTAAGAGACCCCCCAACCAAGACGACATCTTTACGAGCTCTAATATGTCATCTACCTAACTCCGACGACTGTCCCAGGCCACAGGAGCGCGAGCCCTTGGCCCTCTCACTCTGTATCAGTATGTCTGATCACGGACTGCTGAGACGGTCCTTTTCTTACCCTTTTACCCTGTTTGTTTTTTGTTATTTTGTTTTTCATCAGTTTGCTTCTGTTCTACATGGCATCATCACTGAGTATAGTGACATCCTACGACAGTCCCACACCATTGGGATGCATATTTTTGGACACGTTAGGAACCAAGACTTTCTCCACTTCTACAGTACCAACCGGCGCTCAGCCTCACTGGAACATCCGGACGCCCCATGACCATTAAACTTTTATCAATCAATGCCAATGGCTTAAACCATCCCGCTAAGAGGCGCACATTATGGAAAGAGGCCTTGGAGCATGGTGTGGACGTTTTAGCGGTCCAGGAGACCCATTTCAAAAAAGGGGTTCACCCGTCTTGTGCCCACAAGGACTACTCCCAGATCCTTCTGGCCTCCGCAGATGAAAAAAAGAGAGGAGTTCTTCTGGCCTTTCGATCGTCACTATCGGTCAAAATTCATCAATTTGTCCAGGACCCACAAGGACGATTTATAATAGTGGTGTGTGAACTGAACGGCTCCACGTTCACCATAGTTAACCTGTACGCCCCAAACTCTCATCAGTTGCGATTTTTGAGACGTCTACTCAAGCAGGTACATAAAGTTAAACAGGGTTGCTTGCTTATGTGTGGTGACTTCAACGTTGTTGCAGACCCCGGGCTGGACACTTCTTCGTCCCCCCGGGGCCGGCAACAATCGATGGGGGGGCTGTTACATTCAGAAAAACTGCATGACGTATGGAGGTGCCAACATGCCGCCGAGAGGGACTACTCCTACTTCTCATCCAGACACAGGTCTTACTCTCGAATAGACTTATTTGTGGTTGATGGAGATCTCCTGTCTAAAGTGTCCTCCTCGACGATCCAGGACATCACTTGGTCAGATCACGCAGCGGTTGAACTGATCGTCGAGGAGAACGCTCGGGTAGCAGCATCTCGTATTTGGAGATGCGACACTGGAATGCTGCAGGACTCAGGTTGCTCTGCCCGGGTCTCGGGCAGCTTAAAGGAATTCTTCCTGCTTAACAAACCATCGGTCTCGGACCCCTGGGTGCTGTGGGGTGCACACAAGGCCTTCGTGAGGGGGGTGTGCATTCAGCAGCAGTCCAGGAGGAAGAGACTGCAGAATCAGAAAATGTCTTACTTATTGAATGAGATTCATAGGTTGGAGGAAATTAATAAAAAGGGCCCCACAGCCAATGTGTCAGACCGCCTAACTCAACTTAGGCTGGAACTCCGAATTCTCCTTCTGGAGGCCTCGGACAAACACCTCAATTATTTAAAGCAAAAATCTTACTCACAGGCAAACAAGGCTGGTAAATTTCTGGCGAATAGAGTTAAACAAAAACAGGCCAAGTCTAGAATCCCGTTTTTGATAGACCCCATCACTAAGGCAAAAATTACACACCCGCAGGCAATTGCAGATGCCTTCGCATCCTTTTATGGTTCCCTGTACAACTTAAAAGATGACCCATTAGAACATCAACCCTCAGTGACAGATATAGAGAAATTTTTAAGCGCCATTAATCTACCGACACTTTCAGCATCCCAACTGGCCACGCTCAATGCACCTATTAGGCTGGAGGAGGTTCAATCCAGCATTAAAACCCTACCGAAAGGCAAGTCACCAGGGCCTGACGGTCTCCCCAATGAATATTATCAGCTATTCCTTCCTCATATAGGTCCCACACTGACAGAGGTCTTTAACAAAGCTATGACTGATGCTAATCTCCCCCCTGACATTTTGAGTGCACACGTAGTCACCCTCCCGAAGCCCGGCAAGGACCCAACTACCCCAGCTAATTTTCGCCCCATTTCCTTACTAAATTCGGACGCTAAAATTTACGCGAGAATCCTATCCAAACGTATCCAACAGTTTCTTCCTACATTGATAGCCAAGGACCAAATGGGCTTCACACCTGGTCGTCAGACATCTGATGCCACGAGGCGAATGGTGAATATTCTTCACCTAGCACACCGTCGTAAGATACCTGCTGTCCTCCTAACGTTAGACGCCGAAAAGGCATTTGATAGGGTACACTGGGGTTACATGCGCCACGCGTTACAAAAGTTTGGTTTTTCCGGCCCTATCCTTTCTGCCATAATGGCCCTGTACTCCTCTCCCTCTGCCCAAGTGTACACATCTGGGATTGTATCCAGAAGCTTCTCCATCACTAATGGTACGAGGCAAGGGTGTCCCCTCTCTCCCACGATTTTTAACTTACTCATAGAACCCCTTGCCGAAACTATCCGCTCACATCCCCAAATCGTTGGCTTTCCCTATCCCACATACCACCACAAAATTACATTATTCGCGGATGATATCATCCTCATGCTGACAGAACCGTCTACATCTCTCCCTGCTGCATACACAATTTTACAACAATTTCACAGTATATCCTATTACAAGCTCAACGCGTCCAAGTCCACAGTTCTAAACCTAGGGGTTGCGCGTCAGGCACAAACAAAGCTTGAATCCTTGGTCCCCATCCCCTGGTCGACGGACAAAATCCACTACTTAGGTATTGATCTCCCAGCCGACCCTAAAAAACTCTTGACAGTTAATGTCACTAGACTTCTCCAAAAACTGGACACAGAAACCACACGTATGCAACCTTTGTATTTATCATGGCATGGAAGAGTGACCGCTTACAAGATGTTTTTGCTCCCTCAAATTTTGTACCTGTTTAGGGCCCTCCCTATACATTACCCGGCAACTTGCTTAGCCAAATTCACATCTCATATGAAAAAGTATATATGGGAGGGGAAAAGGGCTCGTTGTTCTCCTTCCACCCTAACTACCAAGCGATGCTATGGAGGGGCTGCAGTCCCGGACATTCCGGGATACTATTGGGCCACTGTGTTAGCTCAAACCCGAAACTGGTTCCACACGGCAGACGCCCCTCTGTGGGTAGACTTGGAAACGAACTTAGCCCCCACCGAGACCCTTAGGGATCTACTTCTGGGAGATGCGTGGCTCCCGTGGAGCCTCTCCTCTTTCTCCCCCACAATGCTGGCCTCTATGAAGGCCTGGCGCAAGGTCACCGGGCCTGATAAGGACCCTGCCCTTCTCCCTGCTGAAAATATTACAGCTTCACTTCTACACGCATACCTACCTGACCTCCCTGTAAGTGTCACTACCCAGGGGAACATTACTACTATACAGCACCTATACAGACAATCCTCCCTCATGTCCCCTGACCAGATTCAGGACCTATACCAAATACCGCGTTCCATGTTCTTCCAAATTTACCGCATACATCATTTCATGCGACAATATCCTGTACAACATACTAAAGTGGAGGGTAAAGTATGGGAGCTGCTCACGGCGGCCCCCATGACTAAACCAAAACTATCTAATTTTTACAATGCCATTCTAGATACTGACAACTTCTTTAAAACTATGACCATGTTCAAATGGGACAGGGATCTAAGGGAGAGCTTCTCGGTGTCACAATGGAAACGAGCAATGTCAGAAGCGAATAGATACACTCACTGTGCCAATCATTGGGAGATGACTCTTAAAATCACCCACAGATGGTACTACACGCCATATCGGTTAGCGGGATTTTCCAACAAATACTCTCAACTCTGCTGGAGAGAATGCTCATGTGTAGGTACAATATTTTATGTGCTGTGGTCCTGCCCGTCTCTCACCAGCCTGTGGAACCAAGTGTTCAGTTACATAGCAAAATACACCGGATGTATAATCACACCCAACCCAGCATTAGCCATCCTGCACCTAGGCATTGATACCCTCCCTCACACATACAGACCATGGACCTCACACGTCCTGTTGGCCACGAGAACACAAATTCTGAGGAGGTGGAAATCCACAGAGGTGCCCAACATATCTGAAGTAATTTCACTGTTACGTACCAACTATCAGTTTGAGAAGTCTCTAGCCATTAATGATTCGCAGCTACGAAACTTTACCAAGTATTGGGACTTTTGGTCCAAGGATTAAAGTTTAACAATTCTTGTTATGTATTTGACTCTGATGTTTGTCATGTACTTGTTGTACTGCCATGTACTTGTTACATTGAAATGCCATGTGTTTTCTTTTTCTTTAATCTTGTATGTTTAATTCCTTAATAAAAAATATTTTCAAAAAAAAAAAAAAAAACATCCTTATTTGTAACACTTCCTCACTAGAGTTGATCGAACACCTGGATGTCCGGGTTTGGCGGGTCCGGCCGAACTTGAAAAAAAAGTCAGGGTTCGTGACCCGGACTTAACCCGAACTTTACCCCGATCCCGAACCCCATTGAAGTCAACGGTGACCCGAACTTTTGAGCACTAAAATGGCTCTGAAAAACACATGAAAAGGGCTGGAGGGCTGCAAATGGCAGCATAATCTTCTTAAGAGCATGGCAAGTGTTCTGCAAACAAATGTGGATAGGGAAATAACTTAAAATAACATAAAATACATAAAAATAAAAAATAATAATCTTGAATGATGTAGGAGGACGAGGCTCATATGGAGTAGGAGGTTGAGGTGGCAGTGGATATGGCGGTGTAGGTGGGAGCGGCGGCGGCGGTGGAGGAGGAGGACGGGGCAGCCAACACTGGTTATGGTTTTTAATTTATTTATTTTTTTTAAATTAGGGTACACCCCAAAAGAGTAAGAAAGATCAAATACAACAATGGCTGGGTAAGGCCGGTATACATGTCTATTTGGCACAAGGTATGGACAAGTCCTGTGGGATCCATGCATGGTTCATTTTAATGAACGTGAGCTTGTCCACATTGGCTCTGGACAGGAGGCTGCACTTGTCTGTGATATCGCCCCCAGCCGTGCTAAATACCCGTTCAGATAATACACTGGCTGCAGGGCAGGCCAGCACCTCCAAGGCGTAAAGGGCAAGCTCAGGCCATGTGCCCAACTTGAAGACCCATAAGTTGAAGGGGGCAGACCCGTCATTCAGTATGTCAAGGCGTGTGCACACATACTGCTCCACCATGTTAGTGCTGGGTCGTGGTGCTGCTGGTGGAGCTCCTGTTGCAAGGAGAGGACGTGGTTGATCTGTGCCAGCTACATGCACAAGTGAAACACCTTTCTCAGCTGCGAGTAGGCGACAGGACCTGCAGCAGTATTTGGTAGGGCTTAATGCGCCTCTACAAATGTTGAGGCCAGAACAAGTACAGGCGATAGTAGATTGGGTTTCTGACAGTGCCTCCAGTTCCTTCACATTGTCTCCCACCCAGTCTTCTGCTGAAAGGTCAGAGTTGGCACCTGCAGCTGATGCCCATCAATCTTTCACCTCAGCCCCTTGCAAATCAGCCAAGCAGTCTGAGCCCCAAGTCATGCAGCAGTCTCTTCTCCTTTTTGATGACTCTGTTAGCATGGTTTCCCAGGGCCATCCACCTAGCCCTGCCCCAGAAGTGGAAGAGATTGAGTGCACCAATGCCCAACCACTTATGTCTCAAGATGAGTACATGGGAGGACCATCGCAGCACGTCTTGGATGAAGAGGAAACACAGGGGCCAACTGCTGCAGAATTCCGAATTGTGGAGACCGACAAGGAGGGCAGGGGTGAAGATTGGGTGGAAGATGATGTGGAGGACGATGAGGTCCTCGACCCCACATGGAATGAACGTCATACAGGTGACCTGAGTAGTTTGGAGGAAGAGGCAGTGGTCGCACAGAGCCACCAGCACAGCAGAAGAGGGAGCAGGGTGCAAAAGCGGAGCGCCCATGCCCTAGACACTACGCCTGCTACTGCCCAACGCAGCAAGGGACCGAGCACACCAAAGCCAGCTCAAAGGAGTTCCCTAGTGTGGCAGTTCTTCAGACAATGTGATGATGACAGGACACGAGTGGTTTGCACGCTGAGCAATCAGAGCCTGAAGCGAGGAATAAACATTCTCAACCTGAGCACAACCTGCATGACCAGGCATCTAAGTGCAAAGCACAAGCTGCAGTGGAGTAGACACCTCAAAAACCAAGAAAGGTCTCTGGCTCCTCCTGCTTCCTCTTCTGCTGCAGTCTCGGCCTCTTCATCCACCTTTTTAGTGATAGTGGCACCTGCCACCCCGCAAACAGAGGATCTGCCAGCAACACCACCACCTAGGTTACCAACAACCATGTCCACAATGTCCCATGGAAGCGTTCAGCTTTCTATCTCCCAAACACTGGAGCGGAAGAGGAAGTACCCCCCTACCCACCCGCAATCCTTGGCCCTGAATGCCAGCATTTCAAAATTCCTGGCCTTTGAAATGCTGTCATTCCATCTGGTGGAGACGCAGAGTTTTAAAAGCCTTATGGCGGTGGCTGTCCCACAGTACGTCGTGCCCAGCCGCCACTACTTTTCCAGGCAAGCCATCCCTTCGGTGCACAACCAAGTGGGGGAAAAAAATCAGGTGTGCACTGCGCAATACCATCTGTGGAAAGGTCCACCTAACTACGTATACGTGGATAAGTAAGCACAGTCAGGGACGTTATATCTCCCTAACAGCACACTGGGTAAATGCTGTGGCGGCTGGGCCTGAGGCGGATAGCAGTTTGGCGCATGTCCTTCCACCACCAAGGATTTCAGGGCGATTCAGTTTGCTTCCTGTTCCTAACTCCTCCTACTCCGCTTTCTCATCCTCTACCGCCTCCTCATCCGGTCAGCGTAACACCTTCACCACCTACTTCAGCACACCCAGGGGTAAACGATAGCAGGCAGTTTTAAAACTTTCTTTCCCGTACTTTCAGCGTTCTCACCCTGCTGCTGCTCGCCTGTCATCGCTGCAGCGTAACTTCGGCCTTCCCGCTCACCGCGTCATATGTGACGTGCCCACAAGGGGGAACTCCACCTTGCGCATGCTGGCCAGACTTATTGATTGACTTATTGATTGACTTATTGACTTATTTATTGATAAGCGGAACACAACAACAGTATCCAATGGGTTATCTCACTGTAACATATGCAGACTAGGCCGCAATTTATTTTTTTCCCCCCAAATGGGTTTTTATTGATAAGCTGAATACAACAACAGTATCCAATGGGTGTATCTCACTGTAACATATGCAGACTAGGCCGCAATTTTTTTTTCCCCCCTAAATGGGTTTTTATTGATAAGCGGAATACAACAACGGTATCCAATGAGTGTATCTCACTGTAACATATGCAGACTAGGCCGCAATTTTTTTTTTCCCCTAAATGGGTTTTATTGATAAGCGGAATACAACAACAGTATCCAATGGGTGTATCTCACTGTGACATATGCAGACTAGGCTGCAATTTTATTTTTTTCCCCTAAATGGGTTTTTATTGCAAAGCGGAATACAACAACAGTATTCAATGGGTGTATCTCACTGTAACGTATGAATGAAAATTTTTTATTTTTCCCTTTAATTGGTTCTTTTTGAATAGCAGATTAGAACTGCAGTGTCTAAACGCTGTATGACAGTGTCACAGTAAATTATGAATGAAAAACAGAAAAATAATTGTCCCCTTAATTGGTGCTTGTTGAATAGCAAATTAGAACTGCAGTGTCTAAACGCTGTAAGTCACAGTAAAATATGAAGGAAAAAAGTTTTTTTTTTAATCCAGATCAAGCAGACACATATGCACTGAGCTTGCATTACATGGCCGCTACATGCCGCATGCCTAACAGGTTGGATACTGTTGTTGTTGTTCAATTCCGCTATTGAATAAAAAAAAAAAACATTTGAATGAAAAACTGAAAAATATATTTTTTCCCCTAAAAACTAAAAAATAATTATTTTTGCCTTACATTGGTGCTTTTTGAAGAGCAGATTAGAACTGCAGTGTCTAAACGCTGTAAGTCACAGTAAAATATGAAAGAAAAAAGTTTTTTTTTTAAAATCCAGATTAAGCAGACACATATGCACTGAGCTTGCATTACATGGCCGCTACATGCCACACGCCTAACAGGTTGGATACTGTTGTTGTTCTATTCCACTATTAAATAAAAAAAAGCCATTTGAATGAAAAACTGAAAAATATTTTTTTTTCCCTAAAAACTGAAAAATAATAATTTTTGCCTTACATTGGTGCTTTTTGAAGAGCAGATTAGAAAAGCAGTGTCTAAACACTGTATGTCACTGTAAAATATGAAGGAAAAAAGTTTTTTCCTTTTTTAAATCCAGATTAAGCAGACACATATGCACTGAGCTTGCATTACATGGCCGCTACACGCCGCATGCCTAACCGGTTGGATACTGTTGTTGTTCTATTCCGCTATTGAATAAAAAAAAACCCATTTGAATGAAAAACTGAAAAATATTTTTTTTCCCTAAAAACTGAAAAATAATTATTTTTGCCTTACATTGGTGCTTTTTGAAGAGCAGATTAGAAAAGCAGTGTCTAAACACTGTATGTCACTGTAAAATATAAAGGAAAAAAGTTTTTTTGTTTTTAAATTCAGATTAACCAGACACATATTCACTGAGCTTGCATTACATGGCCGCCGTACGCCGCCCACCTGACAGACTGATAAAAGTTTTTTTTTTCTCCCTCCTCCTCATTGGGCTCAGGTCAGGGCAAAAAGATTGTGCACTGCACCCCCACACAATAAAATCAATGTAGATCGCTGTCTGATTAAAGAAGATTCTTCCGATTCTTTCCCTGAAAGCAATCTCCAGCCTGCCCCTACAATAATCTCCTATCTCTCCCTCAGCAGCAGCAGCAGGAACCTGTGCCTAGTATAGTTAGAGCAGAGTGACCCGCGGCGCTATGTCACTCCAGCTTATATAGAGGCTGGGTCACATGCTGCACTGGCCAATCACAGCCATGCCATTAGTAGGTGGTTTCTAAGGGCATACTAGTTAGACGCTTGCTGATTGGCTGCCTTGCAGCTGTTGAAACCTCGCCATTAAAACTGCGCCAAAACATGAAATAACATTACCGAACAATGGACTGTATCCCGAACATACAGTGAGATGTTCGGATCCTTGTCCGGGTATCGAATACCCAAAAGTCCGGTACGATCCCGAACAATGCAGTCCGTGTTCGCTCAACCCTATTCCTCACTGTTTTTGTCTCCATTGGAGAGCTTTCCAATCGCTTCCTGTCCTGACAGGAAGTGAGGTAAAATCTTCCCACTAGAAGGCAATAAAAACCAACAGAGGTGAAAACCTTTGTCTGCTCTATTCAAAACGTTTTTTTTAAAAAAATAGTTGGAGTTCTGCTATAAAGAAGAACAGGCAAAAATCTAAATGCACAGTTGAAATATATACAATACATGGGAGCTACCTGTATTTTACCTGACAAAATTTGCATTTCTGTATATCTAGTCTGGGGATATACACAGCCCTTGTAATACAGCCAAACTGATGACATGACTTTTCTCTGCTGCTGTTAAGCAATACAGTCTGATCACTGCCCCAGCCTATGATTGGACAGCAAAGGAGCAGCAGTATTTTACCTATCTGCTCACATTGCTCTGTTCCTGTCAGAATGTTTCCTGTCAGCATTTAGCAGAATGTTTCCTGTGGGCATTACAAGAGGTAATTTCAAAAACACATTATCATTTTCCACTGAAAACATTATAATCTGTATAATCGATAGGCAGAAACTGTCATTACTCTAAACTGAATCCAAGCCAAGAAGAATACATGTATTCACTTGAATGTAAAAAATGTACATGCAAAATACAGAATAAGATAGGCTTCCCTGGGAGAATCCCTGATGGAAAAGGATCTAGGTTTGCTTGTAAACCATAAACTTAGCAGTAGCATGCGATGCCAAGCCGCAGCTACGAAAGCTAGCAGCTAGAGGCCTGATAAAGGAGCATGCATGCTCCAAACATGCACTGCTGACACCCTGCTGAAACCACACCTGTGCTGGCTCCCCATTCCCTTGGCGATGCTTGGCTTCTTCCTCCAACCACTAACCCAAAGCTCCAGACAGCACTGGCGCTGCTGGCAACATGAGACGTTGCAGACCACAACCTTCCACAACCAATCCACATGCGGTGGCACACTTCTTATGCTACCATTACCCTGTACCTCAATAAAGTGTATATCTGCCTTTACCATAAACTGTACTTGGATCAGCGCTGCTCTTTCTAGCCTTCTTTTTCACAGAGCCCTTTCCTACTCTTACGAGCTGGCTGTTAATTAAGCGCCATCCACCTTATGCCCCATATGGACCTTTTTGAGAAAGAATTTTGAATATGCACACATTATACAATCATGCACTGTTCATTTAGTGTTCAACCTTATCCTTGTGATCACTCAATCACTCATCAGCACTGTCATGGATTAAAAGGGGCATAAACAGGGCATGATAAATCAATAACTATACCCCTTTACAAAGCACTGGTTTGGCCTCATCTTGAATATGCAGTTCCGTTTTGGTCATCAATCCTCAAAAAATATCTTGGTAAATTAGAAAGAGCTCACTGAAGGGCACAAAAATGAATGTGGGGGATGGAGGACCACAGCTATGAGGAATGATTACATAGATTACAGGTAATCTATTTGAAGAATAATCACTTAAGGGCGAATATGCTTACAAATAACAAATATATCATAGGTGACTTCAGTAGTTGTATCATTTTTGGGTACCTTCACTCTTCAGTTATCAGGTACCTGGTAGCAAAGCCTGATATGATGAGAAAGGCCTCTCTTAAACTTCTGACTAAGGGCCCCCGGTAGTGTAAACAGGAGGCACAGGAGTACCAAGTGGCGCAAGTGCCTGTAAGTCTTGCTAGTAGCAGTGCATGCGTCCACGCTGGCCAGGTATGGTTGTCAGAAGGCTTCAGTAGGCAGGCAAGCTGGTAGGCAGCTGGTAGACAGCAGACTGAGGCAGGCTGGTTCTAGCGACAGCAGGCAGCTGAGTTGGGCCTCTTTCACAAGGGCGTTCCGTATGTCCGTATATCACCCCATCCGTTTGCGGGTGATATACGGACATAATGCATGTCAATGGGATTGCAGATGTCAGCTGATGACCATCCACTGACATCTGATTTGCATCCTTTCAGTTCTGTTTCGTTTTTGGAACGGAACAGAACCCTATTTTTCTTCTGTTTAAAAAATGGAAAGGACACAAAATCAGATGTCAGCGGTGTCATGCGCTGACATCCGCAATCCCATAGACATACATTATGTCCGTATATCATCCGCAAACGGATGGGATGACATGCGGACATATGGACCGGATGACACAAGTGTCATCCCTGTCTGTAAAAAAAAAAAAAAAAGTGCCGGAGCGGATCGCAATACGGCCCGCTCTGTGTGAAAGAGGCCTTGGTTGCTGGAAGCCAACTGTAGGTGGGACATCCAGTGATGTCATTTCTGGCCCGTGGAACGCACACGGTGGCCTTTCCAGGTCTCATATGCAATTTTTCCACTGTTTGAAATGTGAGTGTAACAGTGTACTTTTTGAATTATTTTAATAAAATGGTACTGCACTATGTGGGTTCCCCCTCTTTGTCACCTTGCATAACAACTGAGGCATACAAGCCTAAAGGTGGAATACAAGGAGAGGAGAACTGAGGTGGAGATGATAAAGGAGGATGAGAGGCTGATCTTTGCTGCTAACACCCGGGAGGGTTTTATGCATAAGCATGCTTTGACGTGTGTGCTAAAAAGCATATGGTCAATCCTATCCAGTGAGTTCGTGGAATCACAGAGTTTTGCATGAAGCACTTTGGAGCACTGAGAAGGTTTTTAAGCACAGGAGCACTTTTTTTTTCACAATGGAGCACTTTACATTGGAAGAACATAAGTTGGGATGAACTGTTGAGGACTGTGGGACAGTTGTTTTATATTTGTAATAGTTTTTGGATTTTGTGTTGAGATATTTACATTGGCACAGAGTGATATTTTATTTGATTTGACTATAAGACAGCTCTGTGGTATTAGTAGTACGTGTAGCACAAAAAGCCATTATATGGTTCCTTGGTGAATGGTAGCAGTCGAGTAATAACAATACTGTATAAGGATATGTGGATATCTGCTAAATTAGATTTGGTGCACATAAGGTAGACTGTGATTTTGGTGGTGAATTTCGGAGACAGCGCTGTGTATCAAGTAGTACTCCTTCGGAATTTCAGCTTCAATACTTTTTCATTTACATGCCTAGAATACACATACAGTAGTTTAAATTGATGTCAGAAAGGTTTTTAGATTTGAAGAAACTAACATTATCAAACATAAAGTTTAGTAATGAAAACATAATAATTCACTTGTTGGGTATATTTTAAAATGGTGTCTCCCATAATGTATGTGGTGCTGCATCTGCAGTAACAGTGTTCCCTAACAAAAGTCCCTGCAAAATACCACAAATGCTTGTTGATCCTGCCAGTGAAGTTCAACGAATGCAGCTTCTGGTGATGATGCTGCACTGCTCATAAATTCAGCAGTGTTGCCACCCTCATGTAGGCCATAACTGCTTGCACTACAGTGGGATAAAAAAAAATGTTGCAGGAGGTGTGGTTATCAGCATTTTTTACAGTTTGTAGCTTAGTAATCAGCACCTGGCCTTCCCCCTACTTTCTGGATAGACAGCACTGCTTCTGCTGCTGAAACCTTCCCACTGTGAGTGGTACTGGGACAGAGGGCTCAAATGAAGGAGGACTTGACTCAGTCCGGGTAGGTAAAAGAAGCTTTTTGTTTTGTTTATGAGGCTTGCACAGCTCATAGTAACTGGATGCGGTACTTGTTTAGGCTGTTACACAGAAGCCTTTAGTTGTGCCTAAAGCTTGTGGGCCTGTGCTGCATTATGACTATAACGTCTGTGATCCTCTTCATCCAGTTCACACTGAATGAGACTTCACTAGAGATTAGTAGTTGTAGTTGATGGCTCTTTCTTGTTGTAGGCATTCATCAGATTCCTGGGAATGGCATCCAGTGGGAAGCTGGCTACGCTGCTTTTGGCTTCATAGCTGACTGCCCACTGGCCGCACTAGGCATTGTGAATGGTCCTGCAGTCTTCTGGGACCTGTGACATGTACCAGAAGACTGCAGGGAGGGGAGAGGAGAACTTCCACTTGGATCATCTAGATGATCTGAGTAAAAATGGGAGCAGGTACCTGTCAAAACTAGGTACCCGCTTTCCCTCAAAAAAAAAAAAAAAAAAAATGAAATGCCAAAAGTGGCAGGGGGGTAGGACTTTCAGCGGAATTTCCCCTTTTGGGGGGAGTTCTGATTTAAGGCCCTGCTGTGTTCTGTGCCCCCCCCCCCACCTTCTATGTTAATACTATGTCATGTAGTGAATGGGGGGGGGGGGCACCAAATAGAACCAAGGCATATGAAGGAGAAGCAGGCATCCTACAAATTCAAAAAATATTAGATTCAGAAAACTCTTCTGGAGGGCATAACTCTGGAAGACAGCAATGTCTATTTTTATTTTTTTTTTTTTAGATATTTTTTTTGTCACTTTGATGTTGAGATGGATAACACTGTTATGTTGGTCATATACAGCACACTTTCAGGCAATTTCAACCACTTTCAGCCTGCGTTCAATAGCAAAAATAGCCTAGCAGTTTAAGGCAACATACCACCAACACTTAAGATCATTTTATGGTATTAAAAGAAGGTTTCAAATGTTACTATATATAGACAAAATGGTATATCCTTTACAAAAGGGAATCATTATTCATGTGTGCTGCATGACTGCAATATGCATCCCTGGCTCAGATGCACAAAATAGGTAAGCATTCAAGCTGTACATCTCTGTATAGTAAGCCTGTTTATTGCTGTACATAATGGCTCCCTGCTGCCTAAGTGCCTGAAAGTGCTTGATTTGTCAGATGTCAGACATTTCATTCTTCAGCTGTTGTGCAGTATTCATTAAGTTGTTTGTTAGTCTGTGGTATACAAATCCAAGAAACTTACACTGCTGATTTTTCAATCTCTAGCCACCAGAATTTAATCTCCACTTGTAATTTAAAATAGAGAACCCTTATCTGCATTCATTTCTTACATCGACGCTTTAGCGTTTTGCAGATTTTTATCTAAAAGTCCCATTTATAACCTTTTGGAAATTGCTGTGGTAAAAGATGCATCAGCATTTTTCAGTCCTATTCCTTTTCTGAGCCACACATCAAATCTTTTCTAATGCAATAATGGATTGACCAAGAGGCTTCAGTGTCTTTTATTTTCGAAGAAAGTGTTATTTGTTATCCCACGCAAATAAGGAAAAAACTATAGGTTTACAAAGTTACACTAGATCTTTAGATAAAATAATTTATTGTAACATGTTTCAACTGCTCTGCCTGAGTAATAAAATATTATGGGAGCTGTTATTGACTGGATGGATGCATGTTAATAGAGCTGGGAAACAGTTCGAGCCAAACAAAAAATCGGCCCGAACATAGCTTGTTCGCCCGCTTGGCAAACACCTGAATTTGCAGTGCGTTCGGCAGGATGTTTGCCCGTCGAATGCCCCACAATGTACTGTGCGCCACACAGTTCATTCTAGGGACCTGATTGGCTGAAGCAATGCACCTGACCACTGACTCAGTGCTCGTAGTCCCACCCCACACTATAAAGGGTTCCCTCCCACAGCATGCTTTTGCAGTGTGTTGTTGGAGATAGATAGAGTAGGGCTCAGTTTGCTACTAGTGAGTTAGTGTATTATGCAAGACTTACCTTAAAACAAAGCCCTCTAGCGTTGCGCTTTCACCACGGAGAGGGCTGCTATCTTTACCCAGTCTTCCTTCCAGTTTTGCGCCCTCTGGCTACATGAGTGGCCAGGGGCACAATGACGTTTCTCCCACACATGCTCATGAGAGCCGCCGTTTACGGCACGGGTTCTAAAGGTTTGGCATGGTATACCGAACCTTCAAAGCGCATGCATCAGCTGCATGCACTTTGAATATCTCACAAACAGTGCAAATTTAAGAGATATTCACAGTACCTACAGGTAAGCCTTATTATAGGCTTACCTGTAGGTACAAGTGGTATAAACTGAGTTTAATACCACTTTAAGAAGCTGCCAATAGAAACAGCATTTGTCTTGTACTATATTACCTCCCAACTTGTGGCTCCACATATAATCAGCTGCCCCAAAGTTCCAAACATAACAAGCATCAAGGATAAACGAACCGTCATTCATCCTTGATGCTTGTCATGTTTGGATTTTACTTTCACCAATAAAAATCCATTGGTTTTCATGTCGGAGTGTGGTCTACTATTCTTGATATTGGACTTTACTTGGGTTGCGGACCAGATGTGCACCCGAGGTTTGAAGACTTCATTGCTTACACCTGGGCAGCTACATTTCCTTGTGCTTTTGACATTAATTGCATTACAAATATGCAACTACACTGAACAAAATTACAAACGCAACACTTTTGTTTTTGCCCCCATTTTTCATGAGCTGAACTCAAAGATCTAAAACTTTTTCTATGTACACAAAAGGCCTATTTCTCTCAAATATTGTTCACAAATCTGTCTAAATCTGTGTTAGTGAGCACTTCTCCTTTGCCGAGATAATCCATCCACCTCACAGGTGTGGCAAATCAAGATGCTGATTAGACAGCATGATTATTGCACAGGTGTGTCTTAGGCTGGCCACAATAAAAGGCTACTCTAAAATGTGCAGTTTTATCACACAGCACAATGCCACAGATGTCGCAAGTTTTGAGGGAGTGTGCAGTTAGCATGCTGACTGAAAGAATGTCCACCAGAGCTGTTGTCCATGGATTAAATGCTAATTTCTCTACCATAAGCCGGGCTGCAAAGGCGTTTTAGAGAATTTGGCAGTACATCCACAACCGCAGACCACGTGTAACCACACCAGACCAGGACCTCCACATCCAGCATCTTCACCTCCAAGATTGTCTGAGACCAGCCATCCAGACAGCCACTGCATCAATCGGTTTACATAACCAAAGAATTTCTGCTCAAACTGTCAGAAACCATCTCAGGGAAGCTCATCTGCATGCTCGTCGTCCTCATCGGGGTCTCGACCTGACTGCAGTTTGTCGTTGTAACCGACTTTTAGTGGGAAAATGCTCACATTCAATGGTGTCTAGCACTTTGGAGAGGTGTTCTCTTCATGGATGAATCACGGGTTTCTTAGATGTTTGAGTTCAGCTCATGAAAAAATGGTGTTGCATTTAAAATTTTCTTCAGTATAATTTCCAAATGAACAATAGAATTGTAAAGAGCTGTTTAAAAAACAAACAAAAAAAAAAAAAAAACAGGCTGTGCATTGGTGTCTTTTTTTTTTTTTGTATGCCAAGGTGCACTGCTGGCCCACTCAAACTTAGTGGGATATCTTTACCCAATGCATAGTATGAATGTGCTTACTAGCAATAAACATAAATATTAGTTTTCTCCAGCTTCTTCACCCTCTTCTTTCTCTTCCTTTCAATTTCCTGATACTTCCTTTCTCAATTTACCCCAGACAGCAGAACAATGAACATAAGAACTGGTCCATGGTTTCTTGACAACCAGCAGCAAACAGAAGGAATCCAAAATGATTCATGTACTCAATAGCCATAAACACCCACATAGATACATACCATGCCTACTGCACAGCATTTACCTCTGCATTCTAAAGCCTACTTGAATGTACTTGTTTAATGAGACTGAATCCCATTATACTCTTGTACTTTCTGATACTAAATAAAGATCGCAAATAAATGAATAAATACTAGTTTCTCATCCACAAGCATTGAAATACTAATCATTTATGAATTTAATAAATTATACTAACAATTTATGAATACCAGTTTATTTTGCACAGAGTATGGATTATATTTTTTAGTAGCGACAAAAACGGGTATATTGGCGCTACCGGACAAAATGGCACAAGGACAAAATGGATACTGCTCGGAATCTTGAAACATTAAAACTTGTTTATTAAAAGTAAGTTAAAATATGCTCCTTAACAGAAAAAACATACTTTTAATAAACAAGTTTTAATGTTTTAAGATTCCGAGCAGTATCCATTTTGTCCTTGTGCCATTTTGTCCGGGAGCGCCAATATACCCGTTTTTGTCGCTACTTTTCTTCTCAGTTGGGATCTGGGTTTGGGTAGGCTGCAGCCCGGACATGGACATGTAACCAATGGTGGACCTCTTTGGGCATTGTCCGACCTTACTGTTCCATCCCCGCCTTCTGATTACCGGCACCACAGCGCCAGGATTTTTTGTATATACTCATTATATTTTTTAGGTAGCTCCAATCCAGAGTACAATACAGCAATATTTATTAAACAAATGTTTAAAAAAAAGAGATGTAGACTGCCATACCAGTTATATAATGTGATTTTAGTTATATAATGTGATTTTTAAATTCTTTTTCTTCTTTTATTACAAAATTGTGACAAAAAAAGTATAACTTCTAAATACTCGTCATGCCTCTTACTAAATACCTTGGACTGTTTACTTTCCAAAAAGGAGTTATTTAGGGGATATTTGTACTGTCCTGGCATTTTCGGACCTCAAGATATGAGATAGGCACTGGCAGCCAGTATATCAGAGCTGAGCAATTTTCAGATATATACTGTATACCATAGTTTGTGGACTCTATTAATTAGACTGTAGGAAAGTTATAAACACTGATTTGAGTTTTCACCGAAGAATTGTAGCAGTATACATTTTTGCCTTAAATTTAGGAAGAAAGTTTATTTGCAAAATTTTATAACAGAAATGAAGAAAAACACATTTTTTTTTCAAACATTTTTTGGTCTTTTTTTGTTTATTTAACAAAAAATAAAAACCCCAGTGGTGATTAAATACCACCAAAAAAAGCTCTATCCAGGTGAAAAAATTCTAAAAAATTCATATGGGTACAGTGTTGCATGACCGCGCAATTGTCATTCAAAGTGCGACAGCTGAAAATTTACCTGGGCAGGAAGGGGGTGAAAGTGCCCTGTATTAAAATAGTTAAATTCAGAAACTGTACTAGTCAGTGTTGTCTGATCAACAGGGTTTCCTGTGTTCCTGTGCCTGTTATGATGTTTCCTTCTGTGATTGACCCGGCTCATCTTGAACATGCTTGAACGCTACCTTAAAACAACAAACAAACACAGGGGTGCACAGGCCTAGTGCATTATCCTAGGCCTGTGCGCCCCTGTGTTTGTTTGTTGTTTGCAGTATTTCCAGACTTCCCTGGTCGTATAAAGGGCAGCAAGGCGACAGCATTTATCCTGGGTTGTCGAGTCCACAGCTCCAGAAACAGTGGAAAGACCCTAAATAAGGTGGACTAGAAACTACACCTCTCTGAGCGCAGGGAATTGGTGCTCTGCACCAAAAAATTATTTTTGCAATTGAACGCTACCTTCCCTGACCTCGGCTTGTCCCAGGGCTCTGCTTGCTTCCTGCTCATCAGCCTGCTTTTATGATGCTGATCTTGGTCTGTACCTTGACCATTCTCCTGCCTGGTAGTCATGACTAATCTGACCATCTGTTACTGACCTGGCTTGTCTAACCAAACATCCTGTCTTTTCCTGTCTGCTCAGCATCCCCTGACCAGCATGTTACTTACCTGGTCCGTGCCAGTCCTATGCCAACTAAGTGCCCACTAGCCTGCTTGCACTAGTGTTCCAACATCTGCCAGCCAAGCTGCCAGTCTGTCGTCTGCCAGATTGGAGTCTGCTGCACCTGGTGCCATCTGATGTCCTGGCCATTTGATCCATCTCGGGCAAATGACCAAAGCCACTTACCTTGACATTCTGCTGGACATCTCTTAGGCACTCATACCTCACAGTGCTCTGATTAGAGAGGTGAGACATGAAGATGCTGCTGAGTTGTGTGCCAGGAGTCCAGAGAGAGAGAGAAAGAGAGAGAGAGAGAGAGAGAGAAAGAGAAAGAGAGAGAGAGAGTCTGCCTGCAAAGAAAAAGATAGAAACAGAGGAGTCCATAGGACTGATCTGCTGTACTTCAGTGCCCAGAGCTGCAAAGAAAGAAATGAGCTGTCCTGTGCTGCTGATCCAGCAATGAGTAGGCTGCTGTGTGATTTTGCAGCGCAGAGCTGCACTGGGCAAGCTCTAAACCCCTCCTTTCCTTCTGATCCTAGCAAGGAGAGAAACATGTAGCACTCACTTCCACAGTAGCATGCAGCTTAAAGTCCTAGGTCTTCTCCTGTAGTTGCACCTACAGCCAGGAACACACTCACTTGTTTGGTTTAATGAATAGTATAGGGGTATGCTTTTATGAAGCCTTATAGCAGAACTTGAACTTGGATACGAGTAGTGGGAGTAGTGTAACTACCAATACTTTATTATTATTGTAATATTTTTTTTTATTATTATTTTTTTTTTACTTTTTTTTGTCTTGAGTATAGATCTAAGTTTGCCCCAAACGTGTCTGAATCTACTTACTGTTGACTGACTCACGTATTATGCTGGAAGTCTATTTCATGCATCAACTACTCTTTCGATTAATTATTACTTTCTTAGATTAGTTTTAAACTTTCCTCCTGCTAGTGTGAGGTCATGTCCCGTGTTCTTGGCCTTATCAATATCTCTTTTGCAAGTAAGAATCTTAGTAATCAAGTAAGAAGCTCCAAAATTGGACATGGTTTATATACAAAGGTCTAACAAATGATATATATATATATATATATATATATATATATATATATATATATATATATATATATATATATATATATATATAGGGGAATCAGAACCTCCTTTTTCCAGCTGGTCACCCCTCTAGTGATACATCCAATAATTCAATTTGTTTTCCCCAGTGCATGGCCACACTGTTTGTGCATTTTGCAATCATCTGAAATAAGTACCCCCAAATATTTTTCCTCTGTAGTGCTGGCCAACATTGTATCCCCAATTCTGTATGCTATCAATAGATTTGTTTTCCCTAGGTGCATTTTTTTACATTTAGAACAGAACTTTGACCAATTTTCCAGCAATGCCAAATCATGTTCCATGTTACAGACACCTCCAAAGATGTCAACCCTATTGCACACCTTGTTTTCATCAGCAAAATGACATACCTTATTCCTGGTACACAAAGTAAGTTTATTTTTATTTTTTTAACCCAGTGGGCTGAAAAAAAAAATGGAGGATAATTTTATGTTATTAGTACAGCTAAATTCTCGCTGTGGTATTATGTTCTGACAGAAGGACCGCTCTCCTGCCAGAAGACACCGGTCAGTGCTCACAGCCCTTGGCTGCAAGCGCTAAACAGATGTTGGATGTCGTGAGATTGGCTTCTGTTGGACAAGGACCTGGCAGATTGTCGTGGGTTTCTACTGTACTGGCTGATTTCAGCCAATATTCGGTCTGTGTGTACAGGCTTTAACTCACAAAAACGTTAGTTATATCACTTAAAACAGATTAAATAGAACAGGACCAAGTAACAACCTTGTGGTATATCAATCAGAGCAATCCATAATGCTTTATGTTATGTTGATCCTGAATGATCCCCATTTACAACCACACTCTGGCATCTCTCAATTAGCCAATTGCATAGATGGAGCAAAAACTCAGTAGAATAATACTCCAAATTAATTGATATTATCCACTTAGCAAAGTGAGTATGTTAGGACTTTGGTAAATAATGTGAAATTCCATTTACTTTGAATACCCAGTTATAAGGAAGGATTTTTTTTCTTGTGCTTGAGTGGATGATTGACATAAACACAGCATCCCTGTATCTACTAAGTTCAAGTGAACAGTCTGTATTGCTTTAGTACCCTTTGTATGTGTTTCTGTTGTGCTGGTCTGTGCTGAAGGTTGTTTCTTCCGGGTCAGCAATGAATTATGCTGCAGTGATGTGTTGCAATGTGTGCCAACAGTGTACATCTCCTTGAAGCACAAATAAGGCCATAACTGCATTATAATTAGTGTACTTACTGCATTGCCTATTTTTACGTATATATATTATTAAGCAAGTACAATGGCAGTTTGTGGGTGAAGTGTGATCTTGATAAAACTAGCAGGCTGGTATTGCACTAGTTCTACTACTTACTCATTACAAAGGATTTAAATCTTTTTTCATTAGCAAACTGACATTGAGATCATAACTGATTAGTGTCAAGACTAACACCTCTCTGTTCCCTGGCAACATTTTTGGAGGAATTGTCAAAAAACTCATATGTACAGTACATTTCAAATGGCGTAATTGCAAATTATGCAGAGACATCTTCCCTTTTATTTTACTTATCAATCTCAGCACTAAGATGTATGGTAGTGACACTTGAAAGTGAACCTTGCGTGGAATGTTAACAGTTTTACAGTTCATTTTAATGGTCTGATGATTTCAGCTTAACAAATCCAATAGAGGGAATTGTGTGCTAAGCACATTCTAAATGGACTCTTAGCAGCTCAGATGTTTTTCAGTCTGTGTTACCATTTAGCTTAGACAGGCTGAGATGATGGTCCAGGAGCCATTCATTGTAACTGCACTTTCCATGTCTAACTTATATTTCAAACACATATTTAAGTGGGATTGCAGAAGCACCAGATGCTGATGTTCTTTTAGACAGTGATTTCTCTAGGGTGAAATAAAATAGAACCATCTGTAACGTTATTTTAGAAAATTGGTACAATGAGACTACATAGGTCCAAAGCAAATAAACCGCTGGAGAAAGTTGTTTGCATATAAATGGACCCCTGAGTACACATAAGTAAATAAACAGACCTGCACTACTTTGCTTGAATATGTATTGTATAGATCATGCTTTTTGCCTAGCTGGCTCTTCTCATACATACTACATAACTTCATTCAATGAATACTATTATTACTTGATACAATTCCTTTTTTCATAACTGAAGTAAAGGCAGACACCTAAAATATATGCAGATATGAAAATATATCAATCAGAGCAATTCATAATGCTTTATGTTATGTTGATTTTACATAGTGCACTTAGCTTTGTACAAGAATTCTTTTACTAATTGCCTGGTATCAACATACTGTACATAGTTATGGATCTCAAGGTTATGGGCTTTTATTGTAAATATTTAATGCACATGCTATGATAAAAAGAACAAAGCATCAAGTATGGTATGAGTCATATATGTGGTGTGACATGAAATTTTATTTATACAAAGTTTTTTGTTTTGTTTTTTTGTATTTTTTTTTTTTGCGTTTGGAGTGAATTATACTGTTGTTTCTTTAGGTTGTTTAGTGGCGTTTTATTTAGCTTTACATAGAGCAGAGAAGGGTTAAAGTTTTAGAGCCGGTTCACACTGCCGCGACCACTAAAGTCGCCTCATAAGGGGCAACTTCTAGCACGACTTTTAGCGAGACTTCAGCGCGACTTCAGCGCGACTTTGCGCGACTTCGGCGCGACTTAGCATGACTTCAGCGCGACTTCAGCATGACTTCAGCGCGACTTGTGAATTATTTTACGCGAGATGACTTTGTAGGACTTTGTATTTGGCCAAGCAGAATATGATGTGTTGTGACCTAATTTTCCTTTTTTTTTTTTTTTTGCTGGCATTTTTTGGGCGTCTTTGGAGGCAGGCATGTCTTTAGTGTGTGGGGGGTCTAAAAAGTGTACCCGTGAAGTTTCATCTCTGTAGCATGTCCAGAACCAGAAAAAAAAGAGCATTTTTCTTATAATTTTTATGAGCACATGAATATGGCTTCTCTCCACCTCAGCTCTGTAGCATGTCCAGAACCCCAAAAAAATATCATTTTTCTTATAATTATTAATACAGCAGTGTGGCGGCTTCTCTACACCTTGCGTTTTTTTCTTGCAGGCATTTATCGGGCATTTTTGGAGGCAGGCATGACTTTTTTTGGATTTAGTGTCTGGGGGGTCCAAAAAGTGTCCCTGTGAAGTTTCATCTCTATAGCATGTCCAGAACCAGAAAAAAAGCATTTTTCTTATAATTATTAATACAGCAGTGTGGGTTCAGTGGGTTCAGTGTGGGTTCTGGACATGCTACAGAGCTGAAACTTCACAGGTAGACTTTTTTGACACCCCAGACACTAAATCCAAAAAAGTCATGCCTGCCTCCAGAGACGCCAAAAAAATGCCCGATAAATGCCAGCAATAAAAAATGCAAGGTGTAGAGAAGCCGCCACACTGCTGTATTAATAATTATAAGAAAAATGCTTTTTTTTTTTCTGGTTCTGGACATGCTACAGAGATGAAACTTCACAGGGACACTTTTTGGACCCCCAGACACTAAATCCAAAAAAAGTCATGCCTGCCTCCAAAAATGCCCGATAAATGCTTGCAAGAAAAACAGCCAGGTGCAGAGAAGCCGTATTCCTGTTCTAATAAAAATTATAAGAAAAATGCTTTTTTTTTCTGGTTCTGGACATGCTACAGAGCTTTATACCCCCCCAGACACTAATCCAAAAAAAGTCATGCCTGCCTCCAAAAATGCCCGATAAATGCCTGCAAGAAAAACGGCCAGGTGGAGAGAAGACATATTCATGTTTTAATAAATATTATAAGAAAAATGCTCTTTTTTTCTTGTTCAATACCATTTTTATGGAAAGTCTGATCACAAGTCGGATCACAAGTCGCTTCAATTAAGATAAGGAGGCGACTCCTATTGAAGTATATGGGACAAGTCGGATCACAAGTCGCCTCAAGGTAGTACAGGACCCTTTTCTGAAGTCAGAGCGACTTCAGTAGTGCCAATTAAGACGGCACTGATTGATTAACATTGCTTTTGTTATGTCAAGCGACCTGGGGTGACTTGGGGCGACACAAGTCGCCTTACAAGTCGCGCTAGTGTGAATGGGCTCTTACTGCTCAAAAGAACCAGGATCTAAAGTAAAGAAGAGGATCTCAAACTCACTCAATAGGAAATCTTAAATAACATCTTGGGCCGCCTTGCGTAATACATCCGCAAGGATTTCCATCCAGACCCAGGGACATCCATGACTTTTCTTTAAAGGGGCAAGTTATCATTGTGCATCCATTAAACTATTTCCTGACCTGTCGTGGCTAACTCTCTAACAGTGCTGTGTCTTACGATCTCTATTTACAGTTATTACGGGCGACCTATTCAGCTTCATCACAAAAGGCCGATCTGCTATGCTAAGATACCTGGAAGACCTTTGCTCATTTTGCAAGGACTTGAATATCTCCTGCCTTTCTCTTCCAGACTGGGATCCTTTTTAAGCTCCCCTTTCTCACAAAGAACCCTGGTCTGTGATCACTTTCAAGAAGCACCCATGTGTTTCTTCCTCTCCCTCCACTCTATCTATTAAACACTAAGGATTACCCCTAAGGTTGAAGAGCTCACTTTGTTTTGAAGTAGCAGCTTTATGTTATCTTATTACAACGGACCAAATTATATTCATTTATCACAAACTCAGGGTTTACGATGTGCCTACAATTATTTGACAGTCAGTTACATATGGTATTTCTCTCACTCTATGCTATTCTATCCTTCCTTATCAATTCCAAAGGTTTAGATTTAAGTGGAAAATAGCTCTTTTGTATTTTTTCTGTCATCCATAAATATATGTCACAGGGTATGATTTTGTACCAAGCATTTTACTATATACCAAGCCTAAGTAGACCTTCTTAGCCATAGACTGTTAAGAATACACTTTTTTACCCACAGAAGCAGATCACTTTGGCCACTTTTTCTGGCAGGTCTGTAGGAAGTGCACTTGGAGTTCTTTCAGTTCCTCCCCCAGGGTTACCCACTCATCACGCTGATGTTTGACAGATGATGCAGTTTCATTGCCTGCACTCTTTGGCAAATGCAAGCACTTCATCGCCCATTTAAAGTGGTAGTAAACCTGATGTTTGTATTTTTACCTACAGGTAAGCTCCTAATAAAGCTTACCTGTAGGTAAAAAAATATCTCCTAAACATTAAACCGTTTATGAGATATTCTAGCCAGTAGAAGCCATGTGCTCTGAAGGAACGGCATACCTGTGCTGTTCCTTCAGACCTGTGTGCCACGGCGAGACTCCTGCATGCATGCGTGGGAGTGACCTCATTGGGGCTCAGCCAGTCAGACAGCTGGAGCTTGTGAACCAAGAAGGAAGACCGGGTGAAGATGGAAGCCATTGCAGTGGTGACAGTGCGCTACTGGAGAGCTTAGTTTTATGGTAAGTCTTGCCTTGCCTTGCAGGGGAAACATTTTTTTCATTCCTAGAATTTACCACCGCTTTAAGAGAAAGCAGATTGTTGTAATGTTTATTTATGTTTATGTAGAATTTTTTTTTTTCTCTACTTTACTTTTTCTTCTTCATCTTCTTTTTGGGATAACACCCTGGAACATTTCCATCCCTCCATCATCTTCAAGACCACAATATCTAGGTGCTGGACAGATTGAATAATACCCTACGACCATGAGTTACAATACAGCTAGGTAAAGCACTACTTTTGTTTTCTCTCCATCATAGTTAAATTATTTTCTCTGAATGTAAAATTGCCTTAATTCCAGCGTAAGGAGACATCTGGCCCTCTGTGAGATTAAACAGTCACATGCTGACATCATTTTTGTCCAGGAATCTCACTTAAACAAAAGTGGCTCACTTCAGTTTAGTAATAGGTATTACTCCAACATATACCTGGCCTCAAATTGAAAGAAAAAAGCTAGAGTAGCACTCCTGAATAAAACTGCTTCTCTATTCCAACTTATAAGCTTAAAAAGTAGATCACTACAGTAACCCTCAGAGGCAATTAGAAGGACACTAAACTCAACCCTCTGCATTTTCTACATACCCGACACTAATCAATACTCTTTTCTTTCCAAGGTATACAAACAACTTTTTTCTTTCCACCCCCAAGTTCTGGATTGAAGGTGGGGACTTTAATCTAACCTACTTCAGTGGTCTAGACAAACCCCTTATTTTCTGAGAAAAAGTCCATACTCTTTCATTGGTTCTCATTTCAGCATGCAATCTTCGATACATGACACGTTGAACATTTAGTTAATATACATTTTACTCTCATCTGCACCGTAAGTACTTTTATATAGACTATTGTTTGTCAATGGGCCCACACTGCGTTCCTGAAAGAGTTCCCACAAACTACCTATCTCTAATAGGGTTGCATTATATCCTCATTACTCTTACTTTGGTGATTCATACTTACTCACTTAAAACATGCCACTGGCAATTAAATGATTTTGTGTTCAACATGAACTTTATAAACTAGAACTAGAATCAGAACCTTATAAACTAGAGTTAGACACTTTCAGACAATATTTTGTAGAAAAGACCCCTGAAGTTTCCCACTCTACAGTTTGGGCAGCACATACGATGACTATTGGGAGCCTAACACTCCATCTCCAACTTTCACCCAAACAACTCCTACATTTTTAGTACTAGTTAGGTTTATGCTGCAATTTTACTTAAATTAAATAAATAGTAGTAAAGATATAAATCTTGATTTTTTAAATATAAAAAAAAATTAAATTAGCCCTTGTCTATTACGTTACATGTTCCCATTTAGATAGCGTAACTTAAAAAAAATATATATTTAAAAATTGTAGCTTACTTTTTTAGATGTCCCATTCTGGATCATCCAGCAATGAAAAATGCTATACAGTTCTCTTTGTTAAGGCGCTGGGCAGCTGTTTTTGTCATAATTAACCCTGTCTGTACCGTACAGGCAGATCTTCATTATCAATTGTAAACTAGATTTCAACACTGAGTATCCTAACAAAGGGTTAAAGGTTTAGAGGCTGGGCTTCTTGCATTGTATGTTAACCACTTAAGCCCGGGAAGATTTTACCCCCTTCCTGACCAGACCCCTTTTTTCAACTTGGCACTTTGTGATTTTAACTGACAATTGCGCGGTCATGCAATGCTGTACCCAAACTAAATTTATGTCCTTTTTTTTCCACAAACAGAGCTTTCTTTTGGTGGTATTTGATCACCTCTGCGCTTTTTATTTTTTGCAATACTAATAAAAAAAGAGCGACATTTTTGCGATAAAATGACATTTTCAACTTTGTCTTTTAAAAAATATCCAATATACTTAATTTATGTCATATTTTTTGGCCAAAATATATTTAGCTACATGTCTTCAACAAAAAAAATTCAATGAGCGTATTTTTATTGGTTTGCGCAAAAGTTATAGCGTCTACAAACTATGGTGTAAATACTGAAATTTACGCAGCTTTAATTTCTGACTGCCTATCTCATTTCATGAAGTGCTAAAATGGCAGGGCAGTACAAAACCCCCCCAAACTACCACTTTTTGGAAAGTATACATCCTAAGGAATGTTCTGAGAGGCATGTTGAGCTCATTGAATATTTCATTTTTTTGTCACAGGTGTTTAAAAAATGACTAAAAAAAAATGTTGTCATTGAAATGATATATTGCTCACACATGCCATGGGTATATGTGTAATTACACCCCAAAATATATTCTGCTGCTTCTCCTGAGTACAGGGATACCACATATGTGAGACTTTTTGGGAGCCTAGCAGTGTACGGGAGCCCGAAAACAAATCACCACCATCAGAATTTCAAAGGGCGTACATTTTTCATTGCATTTTCTCACTACCTATAATGGTTTAGGAGGCCCTGAAATGTCAAGATACCACAAAAACCCCCAAATGACCCCATTTTGGAAAGTAGACACCCCAAGCTGTTTGCTGAGAGGCATGGTGAGTCCATGGAATATTTTATATTTTGCCACAAGTTTTGGGAATATTACAATTTTTTTTTAATTTTTATTTTTTACACAATGTTGTCACTAAAAGATACATTTCTCACACATGACATGGGAATATGTGGAATGACACCCCAAAATACATTCTGCCGCTTCTCCTGAGTATGGGGATACCCCATGTGTGAGACTTTTTGGGAGCCTAGCTGTGTACGGGACCCCGAAAATCAATCACCATCTTCAGGTTTTCTAATGGCGTAAATTTTTGATTTTACTCTTCACCCATCACAGTTTCAGAGGCCCTGAAATTTCAGGATAGCACAAACCCCCCCCCCCAAATGACCCCATTTTGGAAAGTAGACACCCCAAGCTATTTGCTGAGAGGCATGGTGAGTCCATGGAATATTTTATATTTTGCCACAAGTTTCAGGAAAATTACATTTTTTTTTAATTATTTTTTTAACACAAGTTGTCACTAAATGAAAAATTGCTCACACATGCCATGGGTATATGTGGAATGACACCCCAAAATACATTCTACTGCTTCCCCTGAATACAGGGATACCCCATGTGTGAGACTTTTTGGGAGCCTAGCTGTGTACAGGACCGTAAAAACCAATCAACACGCTCAGGTTTTCTAATGGCATAAATTGTGCATGTCACCTCTGCACTACCTGTTACAGTTTCGGAGGCCCTAAAATTCCAAGATAGCACAAACCCCCCCAAATGACCCCATTTTGGAAAGTAGACACCCCAAGCTATTTGCTAAGAGGCATGGTGAGTCCATGGAATATTTTATATTTTGCCACAAGTTCCGGGAAATATATATATATATATATATATATATATATTTTTTTTTTTTTACACAAAGTTGTCAGTAAATTATATATTGCTCACACATGCCATGGGTATATGTGAAATGACACCCCAAAATACATTCTGCTGCTTCTCCTGAGTACAGGGATACCCCATGTGTGAGACTTTTTTGCAGTCTAGCCGAGTACAGGACCCCGAAAACCAATCCCCACTTTCAGGCTTTCCTAGGGCGTAAATTGTTGATTTCACCCCTGACTACCTATCACAGTTTCGGAGGCCATGAAATGCCAAGACAGCACATCCCCCCCCCCCCCAAATGACCCCTTTTCAGAAAGTAGACACCCTAAGATATTTGCAGAGAGGCATGTTGAGTGTTTTGCAGATCTCACTTTTTGTCACAAAATTTTGGAAATTGAAAAAAAAGGAAAAAAAATGCATTTTCCTGTTTTTTGTTCATTTTCCAAAAAAAAAATAAGAGCTGCAAAATACTCACCATGCCTCTCAGCAAATAGATTGGAGTGTCTACTTTGCAAAATGGGGTCATTTGGGGGTTTTTTTGCCATCTTGGCATTTCATGGACTTCAAAAGTATGATAGGTAGTAAGTAGTGTTGAGCGAACAAGGACTGTATTATTCGTGTTCGTACTGAATAATTGGATTTTTGTTACCCGAACACGAACACGGACACTTTACTGTATATTCGGGTAAAAATCCGTGTTCGGTCGTTTTATTTCCGGGTTTTGCATGCTTTGGCGCTCTTTTCATGGCGGGCTTTCAACAGCCAATCAACAATCGTTTAACTGGTGTGCCTTAAGCCATCCCAGCCATGCCTGCAAATGTCTCAGTAGCTATGATTGGCCGTCTGAAGCATGTGACCAAGTCTTTATAAGTTCGAGGCAGCCGCAGCGGCGTCATTATGCTGCTTAGATCAGGGACAGAGCACACATCAACGTGCTGGCTGCTGATTAGGGAAAGATAGGCAGGAAAAAACCATTTGTGTCCGGATAGAATTGAGGGACAGGTCGGAGTGTTTAGGCAGGGCGAGTTGTAGGCATTTTAGGGATAGAGTCTGCTGAATTATAGGGTCAGTGTGTTCTACAAACTACAATCGATATTGCTGTGTGGGGTGGGGTCTGCACTTAGTTCTCCTGATCTACGATCTCTTCTCAATCCTGTTAGGGACAGAGTCTGCTGAATTTTAGGGAAAGTGTGTTCTACAAACTACAATCGATATTGCTGTGTGGTGTGGGATAGGAGATAGGCAGGTGTCAGTGATCCACATCCATTTTTCTGTGTGTGGGCTGCAGTGAACACAATCTTTTTGGGGTGCAGTGAACACAATCCTTTTGGAGTGCAGTGAACAAAATCTTTGTGGGGTGCAGTGAACAAAACCTTTGTGGGGGTACAGTGAACACAATCTTTGTGGGGTGCAGTGAAGACAATCCTTGTGGGGTGCAGTGAAGACAATCCTTGTGGGGTGCAGTGAACAAAATCTTTGGGGGGTACAGTGAACACAATCTTTGTGGGGTGCATAGAAGACAATCCTTGTGGGGTGCAGTGAACAAAATCTTTGGGGGGGTACACTGAACACAATCTTTGGGGGGGTACACTGAACACAATCTTTGTGGGGTGCAGTGAACAAAACCTTTGTGGGGTGCAGTGAACACAATCTTTGTGGGGTGCAGTGAAGACAATCCTTGTGGGGTGCAGTGAAGACAATCTTTGTGGGGTGCAGTGAACAAAATCTTTGGGGGGTACAGTGAACACAATCTTTGTGGGGTGCAGTGAACAAAACCTTTGTGGGGTACAGTGAACACAATCTTTGTGGGGTGCAGTGAACAAAACCTTTGTGGGGTACAGTGAACACAATCTTTGTGGGGTGCAGTGAAGACAATCTTTGTGGGGTGCAGTGAAGACAATCCTTTTGGAGTGCAGTGAACACAATCTTTGTGGGGTACAGTGAACACAATCTTTGTGGGGTGCAGTGAACAAAACCTTTGTGGGGTACAGTGAACACAATCTTTGTGGGGTGCAGTGAACACAATCTTTGTGGGGTGCAGTGAACAAAACCTTTGTGGGGTGCAGTGAACACAACCTTTGTGGGGTACAGTGAACACAATCTTTGTGGGGTGCAGTGAACAAAACCTTTGTGGGGTACAGTGAACACAATCTTTGTGGGGTACAGTGAACACAATCTTTGTGGGGTGCAGTGAACAAAACCTTTGTGGGGTACAGTGAACACAATCTTTGTGGGGTGCAGTGAACAAAACCTTTGTGGGGTACAGTGAACACAATCTTTGTGGGGTGCAGTGAAGACAATCCTTTTGGAGTGCAGTGAACAAAATCTTTGTGGGGTACAGTGAACACAATCTTTGTGGGGTGCAGTGAACAAAATCTTTGTGGGGTACAGTGAACACAATCTTTGTGGGGTGCAGTGAAGACAATCCTTGTGGGGTGCAGTGAAGACAATCCTTGTGGGGTGAAGTGAACAAAATCTTTGGGGGGTACAGTGAACACAATCTTTGTGGGGTGCAGTGAACAAAACCTTTGTGGGGTACAGTGAACACAATCTTTGTGGGGTGCAGTGAACAAAACCTTTGTGGGGTACAGTGAACACAATCTTTGTGGGGTGCAGTGAAGACAATCCTTTTGGAGTGCAGTGAACACAATCTTTGTGGGGTACAGTGAACACAATCTTTGTGGGGTGCAGTGAACAAAACCTTTGTGGGGTACAGTGAACACAATCTTTGTGGGGTGCAGTGAAGACAATCCTTTTGGAGTGCAGTGAACAAAATCTTTGTGGGGTACAGTGAACACAATCTTTGTGGGGTGCAGTGAACAAAATCTTTGTGGGGTACAGTGAACACAATCTTTGTGGGGTGCAGTGAAGACAATCCTTGTGGGGTGCAGTGAAGACAATCCTTGTGGGGTGCAGTGAACAAAATCTTTGGGGGGTACAGTGAACACAATCTTTGTGGGGTGCAGTGAACACAATCTTTGTGGGGTGCAGTGAACACAATCTTTGTGGGGTGCAGTGAAGACAATCCTTTTGGAGTGCAGTGAACACAATCTTTGTGGGGTACAGTGAACACAATCTTTGTGGGGTGCAGTGAAGACAATCCTTGTGGGGTGCAGTGAAGACAATCCTTGTGGGGTGCAGTGAACAAAATCTTTGGGGGGTACAGTGAACACAATCTTTGTGGGGTGCAGTGAACAAAACCTTTGTGGGGTACAGTGAACACAATCTTTGTGGGGTGCAGTGAAGACAATCCTTTTGGAGTGCAGTGAACACAATCTTTGTGGGGTACAGTGAACACAATCTTTGTGGGGTGCAGTGAACAAAACCTTTGTGGGGTGTAGTGAACAAAACCTTTGTGGGGTACAGTGAACACAATCTTTGTGGGGTGCAGTGAACACAATCTTTGTGGGGTGCAGTGAACACAACCTTTGTGGGGTACAGTGAACACAATCTTTGTGGGGTGCAGTGAACAAAACCTTTGTGGGGTACAGTGAACACAATCTTTGTGGGGTACAGTGAACACAATCTTTGTGGGGTGCAGTGAACAAAACCTTTGTGGGGTACAGTGAACACAATCTTTGTGGGGTGCAGTGAACAAAACCTTTGTGGGGTACAGTGAACACAATCTTTGTGGGGTGCAGAGAAGACAATCCTTTTGGGGTGCAGTGAACACAATCTTTGTGGGGTACAGTGAACACAATCTTTGTGGGGTGCAGTGAACACAATCTTTGTGGGGTGCAGTGAACAAAACCTTTGTGGGGTGCAGTGAACACAATCTTTGTGGGGTGCAGTGAAGACAATCCTTGTGGAGTGCAGTGAAGACAATCCTTGTGGGGTGCAGTGAAGACAAACAATCCTTGTGGGGTGCAGTGAACAAAATCTTTGGGGGGTACAGTGAACACAATCTTTGTGGGGTGCAGTGAACAAAACCTTTGTGGGGTACAGTGAACACAATATTTGTGGGGTGCAGTGAACAAAACCTTTGTGGGGTACAGTGAACACAATCTTTGTGGGGTGCAGTGAAGACAATCCTTTTGGAGTGCAGTGAACACAATCTTTGTGGGGTACAGTGAACAAAACCTTTGTGGGGTACAGTGAACACAATCTTTGTGGGGTGCAGAGAAGACAATCCTTTTGGGGTGCAGTGAACACAATCTTTGTGGGGTACAGTGAACACAATCTTTGTGGGGTGCAGTGAACAAAACCTTTGTGGGGTACAGTGAACACAATCTTTGTGGGGTGCAGTGAACAAAACCTTTGTGGGGTACAGTGAACACAATCTTTGTGGGGTACAGTGAACACAATCTTTGTGGGGTACAGTGAACACAATCTCATACTTCTGAAGCTTTGAGGGTGCTGCCTGTTCTATACTCCTCCTCCTCCTCCTCATCCATCCTTTTAGGTGTACAAACAATAGTAATTGGGGCCTAGTGTGCTTCTGTACGTGTGAAAAACATACACTTTTTTTTGATCATATTTCCTATTCCGCTATTCAATAAATACCTTTGGGGCTCAATTAAATTGCGGAATAGTCTGTGTCGGTACGTGTGAGATCCACCTTTCCAAGTTTTTGGGGTTCATCTCATACTTCTGAAGCTTTGAGGGTGCTGCCTGTTCTATACTCCTTCTCCTCCTCCTCCTCCTCATCCATCCTTTTAGGTGCACAAACAATAGTAATTGGGGCCTAGTGTGCTTCTGTACGTGTGAAAAACATACACTTTTTTTTTATCATATTTCCTATTCCGCTATTCAATAAAAACCTTTGTGGCTCAATTAAATTGCGGAATAGTCTGTGTCGGTACGTGTGAGATCCACCTTTCCAAGTTTTTGGGGTTCATCTCATACTTCTGAAGCTTTGAGGGTGCTGCCTGTTCTATACTCCTCCTCCTCCTCCTCCTCATCCATCCTTTTAGGTGTACAAACAATAGTAATTGGGGCCTAGTGTGCTTCTGTACGTGTGAAAAACATACACTTTTTTTTGATCATATTTCCTATTCCGCTATTCAATAAAAACCTTTGGGGCTCAATTAAATTGCGGAATAGTCTGTGTCGGTACGTGTGAGATCCACCTTTCCAAGTTTTTGGGGTTCATCTCATACTTCTGAAGCTTTGAGGGTGCTGCCTGTTCTATACTCCTCCTCCTCCTCTTCCTCATCCATCCTTTTAGGTGTACAAACAATAGTAATTGGGGCCTAGTGTGCTTCTGTACGTGTGAAAAACATACACTTTTTTTTTATCATATTTCCTATTCCGCTATTCAATAAAAACCTTTGGGGCTCAATTAAATTGCGGAATAGTCTGTGTCGGTACGTGTGAGATCCACCTTTCCAAGTTTTTGGGGTTCATCTCATACTTCTGAAGCTTTGAGGGTGCTGCCTGTTCTATACTCCTCCTCCTCCTCCTCCTCATCCATCCTTTTAGGTGTACAAACAATAGTAATTGGGGCCTAGTGTGCTTCTGTACGTGTGAAAAATATACTCTTTTTTTTGATCATATTTCCTATTCCGCTATTCAATAAAAACCTTTGGGGCTCAATTAAATTGCGGAATAGTCTGTGTCGGTACGTGTGAGATCCACCTTTCCAAGTTTTTGGGGTTCATCTCATACTTCTGAAGCTTTGAGGGTGCTGCCTGTTCTATACTCCTCCTCCTCCTCCTCCTCATCCATCCTTTTAGGTGTACAAACAATAGTAATTGGGGCCTAGTGTGCTTCTGTACGTGTGAAAAACATACACTTTTTTTGATCATATTTCCTATTCCGTTATTCAATAAAAACCTTTGGGGCTCAATTAAATTGCGGAATAGTCTGTGTCGGTACGTGTGAGATCCACCTTTCCAAGTTTTTGGGGTTCATCTCATACTTCTGAAGCTTTGAGGGTGCTGCCTGTTCTATACTCCTCCTCCTCCTCTTCCTCATCCATCCTTTTAGGTGTACAAACAATAGTAGTTGGGGCCTAGTGTGCTTCTGTACGTGTGAAAAACATACACTTTTTTTTGATCATATTTCCTATTCCGCTATTCAATAAAAACCTTTGGGGCTCAATTAAATTGCGGAATAGTCTGTGTCAGTACGTGTGAGATCCACCTTTCCAAGTTTTTGGGGTTCATCTCATACTTCTGAAGCTTTGAGGGTGCTGCCTGTTCTATACTCCTCCTCCTCCTCCTCATCCATCCTTTTAGGTGTACAAACAATAGTAATTGGGGCCTAGTGTGCTTCTGTACGTGTGAAAAACATACACTTTTTTTTGATCATATTTCCTATTCCGCTATTCAATAAAAACCTTTGGGGCTCAATTAAATTGCGGAATAGTCTGTGTCGGTACGTGTGAGATCCACCTTTCCAAGTTTTTGGGGTTCATCTCATACTTCTGAAGCTTTGAGGGTGCTGCCTGTTCTATACTCCTCCTCCTCCTCCTCCTCCTCCTCCTCATCCATCCTTTTAGGTGTACAAACAATAGTAATTGGGGCCTAGTGTGCTTCTGTACGTGTGAAAAACATACACTTTTTTTTGATCATATTTCCTATTCCGCTATTCAATAGAAACCTTTGTGGCTCAATTAAATTGCGGAATAGTCTGTGTCGGTACGTGTGAGATCCACCTTTCCAAGTTTTTGGGGTTCATCTCATACTTCTGAAGCTTTGAGGGTGCTGCCTGTTCTATACTCCTCCTCCTCCTCCTCCTCATCCATCCTTTTAGGTGTACAAACAATAGTAATTTGGGGCCTAGTGTGCTTCTGTACGTGTGAAAAACATACACTTTTTTTTGATCATATTTCCTATTCCGCTATTCAATAAAAACCTTTGTGGCTCAATTAAATTGCGGAATAGTCTGTGTCGGTACGTGTGAGATCCACCTTTCCAAGTTTTTGGGGTTCATCTCATACTTCTGAAGATTTGAGGGTGCTGCCTGTTCCATACTCCTCTTCCTCATCCTCCCTTTAGGGTAGGAAAAGATTTAATCGGGCCTAGTCTGTGTTTGTACGTGTGAGATACACAGTTTTTTATCCTATTCCGCTATTCAATACACACCCTTTTGGTGTAAAAAACATTAAATTGGGGCATAGTTTGCATATTTGACTGTGAGATACACCCGTGCGATACTGTTGTTCTTTTGTTCCGCTATTCAATAAAGACCTTTCTAGGGCAAGATCTTAAATTTCAGAAATATGAGGAGAGCGTCAAATAGGGGCCGTGGCCTTGGTCGTGGTGGTGCTGCTGCTAGAGCTCCTGTTGCAAGGAGAGGACGTGGTCGATCTGTGCCAGCTACACGCACAAGTGAAACACCTTCCTCAAGTGTGAGTAGGCGACAGAACCTGCATCAGTATTTGGTAGGGCATCATACGCCCCTAGAAGTGATGAGGCCAGAACAAGTGGAGGCGATAGTAGATTGGTTTGCTGATGACAGTGCCTCCAGTTCCTTCACATTGTCTCCCACCCAGTCTACTGCAGAAAGGTCACAGTTGGCACCTGCAGCCGATGTCCAACCGTATTTCACCTCACCCCCTTGCAAATCAGGCAAGCAGTCTGAGCCCCAAGCCATACAGCAGTCTCTTCTTCTTTTTAATGACTCTGTCAGCAGGGTTTCCCAGGGCCATCCACCTAGCCCTGCCCCAGAAGTGGAAGAGATTGAGTGCAGCGATGCCCAACCACTTATTTCTCAAGATGAGTACATGCAAGGATCATCGCAGCACGTCTCCGATGATGACGAAACGCAGGTGCCAACTGCTGCGGCGTTCAGCATTGTGGAGACCGACAAGGAGGGCAGGGGTGAAGACTGGGTGGAAGATGATGTGGAGGACGATGAGGTCCTCGACCCCACATGGAATGAACGTCATGCAGGTGACCTGAGTAGTTTGGAGGAAGAGGCGGTGGTCGCACAGAGCCACCAGCACAGCAGAAGAGGGAGCAGGGTGCAGAAGCGGAGCAGCCGTGCCCTAGACACTACGCCCGCTACTGCCCAACGCAGCAAGGGAACGAGCGCACCAAAGTCAGCTCAAAGGAGTTCTCTAGCGTGGAAGTTCTTTAGAAAATGTGCTGATGACAGGACACGAGTGGTTTGCACCCTGTGCAATCAGAGCTTGAAGCGAGGCATAAACCTTCTCAACCTGAGCACAACCTGCATGATCAGGCATCTAAGTGCAAAGCACGAGCTGCAGTGGAGTACACACCTTCAAAACCAAGAAACGACTCTGGCTCATCCTGCTTCCTCTTCTGCTGCAGTCTCGGCCGCTCCAGCCACATCTGTAGTGATACCGGCACCTGCCACCCCGCAAACAGACGATCTGTCAGCAACACCACCACCTGGGTCACCAACAACCATCTCCACAATGTCCCGTGGAAGCGTTCAGCTTTCCATCTCCCAAACACTTGAGAGGAAGAGGAAGTACCCCCCTACCCACCCGCGATCCCTGGCCCTGAATGCCAGCATTTCAAAATTATTGGCCTTTGAAATGCTGTCATTCCGTCTGGTGGAGACGCACAGTTTTAAAAACCTTATGTCGGTGGCTGTCCCACAGTACGTCGTGCCCAGCCGCCACTACTTTTCCAGGCAAGCCATCCCTTCCCTGCACAACCAAGTGGGGGAAAAAATCAGGTGTGCACTGCGCAACGCCATCTGTGCCAAGGTCCACCTAACTACCGATACGTGGAGTAAGCACGGTCAGGGGCGTTATATCTCCCTAACGGCACACTGGGTAAATGCAGTGGCGGATGGGCCTGAGGCGGATAGCAATTTGGCGCATGTCCTTCCACCACCGAGGATTGCAGGGCGCTTCAGTTTGCCTCCTGTTCCTAACTCCTCCTACTCCGCTTCCTCATCCTCTACCACCTCCTCATCCGGACAGCGTAACACCTTCACCACCAACTTCAGCACGGCCAGGGGTAAACGACAGCAGGCAGTTTTACAACTTGCCTGTTTGGGGGATAAACCACACACCGCGCAGGAGTTGTGGAGGAGCATGGAACAGCAGACAAATGAGTGGTTGCTGCCAGCGAGCCTCAAGCCCGGCCTGGTGGTGTGCGATAACGGGAGAAATCTCATAGCAGCTCTGGGCCTAGCCGGTTTGACGCACATCCCTTTGCCTGGCGCATGTGCTGAATTTGGTGGTGCAGAGGTTCCTTAAAAACTACCCCGATATGTCAGAGCTGCTGCAGAAAGTGCGGGCCGTTTGTGCGCACTTTCGGCGTTCTCACCCTGCTGCTGCTCGCCTGGCAGCGCTGCAGCGTAACTTCGGCCTTCCCGCTCACCACCTCATATGTGACGTGCCCACAAGGTGGAACTCCACCTTGCACATGCTGGAAAGACTGTGCGAGCAGCAGCAGGCCATAGTGGAGTTTCAGCTGCAGCACGCACGCGTGAGTCGCTCTGCGGAACAGCACCACTTCACCACCAATAACTGGGCCTCCATGCGAGACCTGTGTGCCTTGTTGCGCTGTTTTGAGTACTCCACCAACATGGCCAGTGGCAATGACGCCGTTCTCAGCTTAACTATCCCACTTCTATGCCTCCTTGAAAAAACAATTCGGGCGATGATGGAAGAGGATGTGGCACAGGATGAGGAGGAGGAGGAGGATGAAGAGGTAACATTTCCAAGGCTTTCAGGGCAGTCATTCGCAAGGGGCTCCGAGGGTGGGTTCCTGCACACACAAACGCCAGGGACACAATTGTCCAGCAGGGGCACAGTTCTGGAGGATGAGGAGGATGAGGAGGAGCTGGAGGAGGAGATGGAACCATGTTCACAGCAGGGTGGCACCCAGGCCAGCTCATGGCCATCACTGGTGCGTGGCTGGGGGGATACAGAGGACACGGACGATACACCTCCCACAGAGGACAGCCTTTCGTCGCCTCTGGGCAGCCTGGCACACATGAGCGATTACATGCTGCAGTGTCTCCACAACGACCGCCGAGTTGCCCACATTCTAACTTGTGCTGATTATTGGGTGGCCACGCTGCTGGATCCCCGTTACAAGGACAACGTACCGTCCTTAATTCACTCACTGGAGCGCGATCGCAAGATGCGCGAGTACAAGCGCACGCTGGTAGACGCGATGCTGCTGGCATTCCCATCTGACAGCGGGGCCACAGTGGAAGCACAAGGCAGAGGAGGAGGAGGTCGCCAACTCAACCAGGGCACCGCCAGCACCTCAGAAGGCAGGGTTAGCATGGCCGAAATGTGGAAAAGCTTTGTCAGCACGCCACAACAAACAGCAGCACCAGCAGCTCAGATGGAACGTCTTAGCAGGAGGCAGCATTTTACCAACATGGTGGAGCAGTATGTGTGCACACGCCTACATGTAGTGAATGAGGGGTCTGCCCCCTTCAACTTCTGGGTCTCCAAATTGGGCACATGGCCTGAGCTTGCCCTTTACGCCTTGGAGGTGCTGGCGTGCCCTGCAGCCAGTGTATTATCTGAACGGGTATTTAGCACGGCTGGGGGTGTTATAACAGACAAGCGCAGCCGCCTGTCCAGAGACAATGTGGACAAGCTCACGTTCATTAAAATGAACCAGGCATGGATCCCACGGGACTTTTCCGTACCTTGTGCAGAATAGCAATGGATACCGACCTTACCCAGCCATTGTTCCATTTTTGCTCTTTCTCACTCTTTTGGGGTGTACCCTCATTTAAAATTTGTGAAAAGAAGCAGTGTTGGCTACCTCGTCCTCCTCCTCAGGGCCAGATTAACGTAGGGGCTATTGGAGCTGCAGCTCCATGCAGGCCCCTACCTTTTATATAGGCCCCGGGTTGGCCATATTCACTGTGACCGCTCTTCTGTCACTTGTAAACACAGAAGTCTGGCTTCTATGCTCGCTTCCCCAGGCAGCACCCTCAGAACCTCCCCACACAGCGCGAAGGCCGGACAAGGAGGGACAGTTGCCGATGCATGGAGGTGTTTATGGGCTTCAGAGACAGCATCCCATGTTGAATTAGGCATGCATGGCTGCACCCTTCCTCCTCTGGGTGCATGCCAAGGCACGGCCCTTAAGGCCCTTCAAAATCCTCAGCACCAAGACCATGATGCTCTTAATCCGGCCCTGGTCCTCCTCCACCGCCGCTTCCACCTACACCGCCCATAGGTGTGCGCAGCCTATTGCATTAGGGTGTGCACCCCAAAGTTGAAATACACATGCATGTGTTTGCCTACATGTACATGGCCCCGATACATTACTCTCCCTGCTGGCAAAGAGAAATAGAGCAGAGCAGGTGCGAGGGAGATCTTTCCCATCTCCTCACTGGCAAACAGAGCGATAATGCTATGTGCCCTAGGTGATTAGGGTGTGCCCAGGTACACCAGGCACACCCTGTGCGCACGCCTATGACACCGCCACATCCACCACCACCTCAACCTCCCTCCTACTCCATATGGGCCTCGTCCTTCAGAGATGAAGAACATTGTTTTATTTTTCTGTTTTTTTTTGTTGTTTTAAGTTATTTCCCTATCCACATTTGTTTGCAGAGCACTTGCCATGCTCTTAACTACGTTTTGCTGCCATTTGCAGCACTCTAGCCCTTTCCATTGGTGTTTTAGAGCCATTTTAGTGCCTTAAAGTTCGGGTCCCCATTGACTTCAATGGGGTTCGGTGTCCGGGAAAAGTTCGGTAAAAGTCCGGGACACAGACCCAGACTTTTTTTTAAAGTTCGGCCGAACCCGTCGAACACGGACATCTAGGTGTCCGCTCAACCCTAGTAGTAAGGAGTGAGATCAACAATTTACGCCCTTAGAAAGACAGAAGGTGCGTATTGGTTTTCCGGGTCCTGTACGCGGTTGACTGCCAAAAAGTCTCAAACATGGGGTATCCCTGTACTCAGGAGAAGCAGCGGAATGTATTTTGGGGTGTCATTTCACATATACCCATGGCATGTGTGAGCATTATATCTTTTACTGACAACTTTGTGTAAAAAAACAAAAAAAAATAATAATTTTCCCGAAACTTGTGGCAAAATATAAACTATTCCATGTACTTATAATGCCTCTCAGCTAATAGCTTGGAGTGTCTACTTTGCAAAATGGGGTCATTTGGGGGGGGTTTGTGCCATCTTGAATTTTCAGGGCCTCTGAAACGGTTTTCGGGGTCGCGTACACAGCTAGGCTCCCAAAAAGTCTCACACATGTGGTATCCCTGTACTCAGGAGAAGCAGCAGAATGTATTTTTGGGGTGTCATTTCACATATACGTATGGCATGTGTGAGCAATATATCATTTAGTGACAACTTTGTGTAAAAAAACAAAAAAAAAAAATAGAAATAATAATTTTCCCGACACTTGTGGCAAAATATAAAATATTCTATGGACTCACCATGCCTCTCAGCAAATAGCTTAGAGTGTCTACTTTGCAAAATGGGGTCATTTGTTGGGGGGGGGGGGTTGTGCTATCTTCAAATTTCAGGGCCTCTGAAACTGTGACAGGTAGTGCAGTGGTAAAATCAGCAATTACACCATTAGAAAACCTGAAGATGGGGATTGGATTTCGGGGTCGCGTACACAGCTAGGCCCCCAAAAAGTCTCACACATGTGATATTCCTGTACACAGGAGAAGCAACAGAATGTATTTTGGGGTGTCATTTCACATATTCCCATGGCATGCGTGAGCAATATATCATTTAGTGACAACTTTCTGTAAAAAAAACGAAAAAAAAAAAAAATTGTCATCTTCCCGAAACTTAGGGCAAAATATAAAATACTCCATGGGCTCAATATGCCTATCAGCAAATAGCTTTGGGTGTCTACTTTTCAAAAAGGGGTCATTTGGGGGGTGTTTGAACTGTCGCAGCATTTTATGCTTAATCTTATCCACACATCACCCAGTCTTCTAACCACTTGAAAACCAAGCCTTTTCTGTGACTTTTTGTTTACATGAAAAAATATATTTTTTTTACTAGAAAATTACTTTGAACCCCCAAAACATTATATATTTATTTAAAGCAGAGGCCCTATAGAATAAAACGGTGGATGTTGCAAATTTTTTTGTTACACGGTATTTGCGCACAGATTTTCCAAACGCAATTTCTGTGAAATTTTTTTTTAAATTGATTGCACAAATATACTATATAATTCCAATTTGTTTGGTAAAATGTAAAAGATTAAAAAGATTAAAAAGATGATCTTATGCCGAGTACATAGATACCAAACATGACATGCTTTAAAAATTGCGCACGCCTGTGCAGCGGCAACAAACTATGTACATTTTTAAAAGCCTTTAAAAGTCTTTACAGGTTACCACTTTAGACTTACAGAGGAGGTCTACTGCAAGAATTACTGCACTCGACCTGACGTTTGCGGCGATACCTCACATGCATACTGCAATTGCGGTTTACATATGACACTAGACCAACGCTTGCGTGCGACATTGCGCGCAAGCACGGGGGAACAGGGGGGGGGGCTTGATTTTTAATTTTTTTTTTTATTTTGCTTTTTTATGTTATTTTGACAACTTTCCTATGATTTTTTTTGTAATCATTTTTATTGTTATCACAGTGAATTTAAATATCCCCTATGATAGCAATCTGTAGTGACAGGTACTCTTTTTTTAAAAAATTGGGGTCTTTTAGACTCTAGATCTCTCCTCTGACCTTAACGCATCTGACCACACCAAAATTGGTGTGATAAAATACTTTCCCAATTTCCCAATGGCCCTGTTTATTTCTGGCGAAACAGAAGTCATGCTCGTAGCTTCCAGTATCTTAGGCCATAGAGATGATTGGAGCCATTCTCATCTCCAATTAGCTCTATGGTTAGATAACTGAACCACCACCTGCACTCTCGGGTTAACCGGTGGGACAGGAGAGCCCGAGAAAAACCACGGAAGGCGGCGGAAGGTGGCGGTGGGGGGGGGAGTCCCCTCCCACTGCATGTAAAAGCAGTCTAGCGGCCAATTACCTGCTAGGATTGCTTTTACATGTAAGACGACCGCTGGCTGTAAAAAACGATACCAAGATGATGCCTAAATCTGCAGGCATCATCCTGGTATAACCACTCAAAGTCCCGCAACGTACCAGTACATTGCTGGTCCTTGTTTGGCATATAGTGTAGTTTTTTTTTTCATGCAGCCTGTGGGCTGAACGAAAAAAAAAGAGAACCTATCATAAATCAGCACAGGAATAATGTGTAGTATTACCCATCATTAACCGCCCAAACATCCACCCACTTCATTTAATGATGGTTATACACAAGACTATTCCACATAAACCAAAATAGGATTTTAACTGCAGTGCTGAAATCAGAAAATCACCACAGCTGCTGCCAGCAAAGGTATCCATATATGCTGAGCGCAAACGCTGTTTTCGTCAGAATATATAAAATCAATGTGGCAGTCGACGAGTACCTGCAAGAGAAACAGGTCACAAAAGAATGAAAAACAAACAAAGTACAGTAAAAGTACAGTAGGAAGAGTAGAAGAACATATAAAATGACTGACACAACAACTGTCTTTGGATTCTTTTATTTTTCTTTTTCTTGTTTCTCAATTTGCGACTGCGATTTTCCAGCTTGGGTCTCTCAAAATGTCGATAGCCATCCAACATCTTTCGAGACCCTGTGTTTGTGTGCCCTACACTGTGTCGTGCTGTACCCTACACTAAAACTCCACTAGTGTATGGTAGCGCTCAAAACATTCCCCGATGCAGAGACCCTTTACGCCTTGGAGGTGCTGGCGTGCCCTGCAGCCAGTGTATTATCTGAACGGGTATTTAGCACGGCTGGGGGTGTTATAACAGACAAGCGCAGCCGCCTGTCCAGAGACAATGTGGACAAGCTCACGTTCATTAAAATGAACCAGGCATGGATCCCACGGGACTTTTCCGTACCTTGTGCAGAATAGCAATGGATACCGACCTTACCCAGCCATTGTTCCATTTTTGCTCTTTCTCACTCTTTTGGGGTGTACCCTCATTTAAAATTTGTGAAAAGAAGCAGTGTTGGCTACCTCGTCCTCCTCCTCAGGGCCAGATTAACGTAGGGGCTATTGGAGCTGCAGCTCCATGCAGGCCCCTACCTTTTATATAGGCCCCGGGTTGGCCATATTCACTGTGACCGCTCTTCTGTCACTTGTAAACACAGAAGTCTGGCTTCTATGCTCGCTTCCCCAGGCAGCACCCTCAGAACCTCCCCACACAGCGCGAAGGCCAGACAAGGAGGGACAGTTGCCGATGCATGGAGGTGTTTATGGGCTTCAGAGACAGCATCCCATGTTGAATTAGGCATGCATGGCTGCACCCTTCCTCCTCTGGGTGCATGCCAAGGCACGGCCCTTAAGGCCCTTCAAAATCCTCAGCACCAAGACCATGATGCTCTTAATCCGGCCCTGGTCCTCCTCCACCGCCGCTTCCACCTACACCGCCCATAGGTGTGCGCAGCCTATTGCATTAGGGTGTGCACCCCAAAGTTGAAATACACATGCATGTGTTTGCCTACATGTACATGGCCCCGATACATTACTCTCCCTGCTGGCAAAGAGAAATAGAGCAGAGCAGGTGCGAGGGAGATCTTTCCCATCTCCTCACTGGCAAACAGAGCGATAATGCTATGTGCCCTAGGTGATTAGGGTGTGCCCAGGTACACCAGGCACACCCTGTGCGCACGCCTATGACACCGCCACATCCACCACCACCTCAACCTCCCTCCTACTCCATATGGGCCTCGTCCTTCAGAGATGAAGAACATTGTTTTATTTTTCTGTTTTTTTTTGTTGTTTTAAGTTATTTCCCTATCCACATTTGTTTGCAGAGCACTTGCCATGCTCTTAACTACGTTTTGCTGCCATTTGCAGCACTCTAGCCCTTTCCATTGGTGTTTTAGAGCCATTTTAGTGCCTTAAAGTTCGGGTCCCCATTGACTTCAATGGGGTTCGGTGTCCGGGAAAAGTTCGGTAAAAGTCCGGGACACAGACCCAGACTTTTTTTTAAAGTTCGGCCGAACCCGTCGAACACGGACATCTAGGTGTCCGCTCAACCCTAGTAGTAAGGAGTGAGATCAACAATTTACGCCCTTAGAAAGACAGAAGGTGCGTATTGGTTTTCCGGGTCCTGTACGCGGTTGACTGCCAAAAAGTCTCAAACATGGGGTATCCCTGTACTCAGGAGAAGCAGCGGAATGTATTTTGGGGTGTCATTTCACATATACCCATGGCATGTGTGAGCATTATATCTTTTACTGACAACTTTGTGTAAAAAAACAAAAAAAAATAATAATTTTCCCGAAACTTGTGGCAAAATATAAACTATTCCATGTACTTATAATGCCTCTCAGCTAATAGCTTGGAGTGTCTACTTTGCAAAATGGGGTCATTTGGGGGGGGTTTGTGCCATCTTGAATTTTCAGGGCCTCTGAAACGGGTTTCGGGGTCGCGTACACAGCTAGGCTCCCAAAAAGTCTCACACATGTGGTATCCCTGTACTCAGGAGAAGCAGCAGAATGTATTTTTGGGGTGTCATTTCACATATACGTATGGCATGTGTGAGCAATATATCATTTAGTGACAACTATGTGTAAAAAAACAAAAAAAAAAAATAGAAATAATAATTTTCCCGACACTTGTGGCAAAATATAAAATATTCTATGGACTCACCATGCCTCTCAGCAAATAGCTTAGAGTGTCTACTTTGCAAAATGGGGTCATTTGTTGGGGGGGGGGTTGTGCTATCTTCAAATTTCAGGGCCTCTGAAACTGTGACAGGTAGTGCAGTGGTAAAATCAGCAATTACACCATTAGAAAACCTGAAGATGGGGATTGGATTTCGGGGTCGCGTACACAGCTAGGCCCCCAAAAAGTCTCACACATGTGATATTCCTGTACACAGGAGAAGCAACAGAATGTATTTTGGGGTGTCATTTCACATATTCCCATGGCATGCGTGAGCAATATATCATTTAGTGACAACTTTCTGTAAAAAAAACGAAAAAAAAAAAAAATTGTCATCTTCCCGAAACTTAGGGCAAAATATAAAATACTCCATGGGCTCAATATGCCTATCAGCAAATAGCTTTGGGTGTCTACTTTTCAAAAAGGGGTCATTTGGGGGGTGTTTGAACTGTCGCAGCATTTTATGCTTAATCTTATCCACACATCACCCAGTCTTCTAACCACTTGAAAACCAAGCCTTTTCTGTGACTTTTTGTTTACATGAAAAAATATATTTTTTTTACTAGAAAATTACTTTGAACCCCCAAAACATTATATATTTATTTAAAGCAGAGGCCCTATAGAATAAAACGGTGGATGTTGCAAATTTTTTTGTTACACGGTATTTGCGCACAGATTTTCCAAACGCAATTTCTGTGAAATTTTTTTTTAAATTGATTGCACAAATATACTATATAATTCCAATTTGTTTGGTAAAATGTAAAAGATTAAAAAGATTAAAAAGATGATCTTATGCCGAGTACATAGATACCAAACATGACATGCTTTAAAAATTGCGCACGCCTGTGCAGCGGCAACAAACTATGTACATTTTTAAAAGCCTTTAAAAGTCTTTACAGGTTACCACTTTAGACTTACAGAGGAGGTCTACTGCAAGAATTACTGCACTCGACCTGACGTTTGCGGCGATACCTCACATGCATACTGCAATTGCGGTTTACATATGACACTAGACCAACGCTTGCGTGCGACATTGCGCGCAAGCACGGGGGAACAGGGGGGGGGGGCTTGATTTTTAATTTTTTTTTTTATTTTGCTTTTTTATGTTATTTTGACAACTTTCCTATGATTTTTTTTGTAATCATTTTTATTGTTATCACAGTGAATTTAAATATCCCCTATGATAGCAATCTGTAGTGACAGGTACTCTTTTTTTAAAAAATTGGGGTCTTTTAGACTCTAGATCTCTCCTCTGACCTTAACGCATCTGACCACACCAAAATTGGTGTGATAAAATACTTTCCCAATTTCCCAATGGCCCTGTTTATTTCTGGCGAAACAGAAGTCATGCTCGTAGCTTCCAGTATCTTAGGCCATAGAGATGATTGGAGCCATTCTCATCTCCAATTAGCTCTATGGTTAGATAACTGAACCACCACCTGCACTCTCGGGTTAACCGGTGGGACAGGAGAGCCCGAGAAAAACCACGGAAGGCGGCGGAAGGTGGCGGTGGGGGGGGAGTCCCCTCCCACTGCATGTAAAAGCAGTCTAGCGGCCAATTACCTGCTAGGATTGCTTTTACATGTAAGACGACCGCTGGCTGTAAAAAACGATACCAAGATGATGCCTAAATCTGCAGGCATCATCCTGGTATAACCACTCAAAGTCCCGCAACGTACCAGTACATTGCTGGTCCTTGTTTGGCATATAGTGTAGTTTTTTTTTTCATGCAGCCTGTGGGCTGAACGAAAAAAAAAGAGAACCTATCATAAATCAGCACAGGAATAATGTGTAGTATTACCCATCATTAACCGCCCAAACATCCACCCACTTCATTTAATGATGGTTATACACAAGACTATTCCACATAAACCAAAATAGGATTTTAACTGCAGTGCTGAAATCAGAAAATCACCACAGCTGCTGCCAGCAAAGGTATCCATATATGCTGAGCGCAAACGCTGTTTTCGTCAGAATATATAAAATCAATGTGGCAGTCGACGAGTACCTGCAAGAGAAACAGGTCACAAAAGAATGAAAAACAAACAAAGTACAGTAAAAGTACAGTAGGAAGAGTAGAAGAACATATAAAATGACTGACACAACAACTGTCTTTGGATTCTTTTATTTTTCTTTTTCTTGTTTCTCAATTTGCGACTGCGATTTTCCAGCTTGGGTCTCTCAAAATGTCGATAGCCATCCAACATCTTTTGAGACCCTGTGTTTGTGTGCCCTACACTGTGTCGTGCTGTACCCTACACTAAAACTCCACTAGTGTATGGTAGCGCTCAAAACATTCCCCGATGCAGAGACCAGGTTGGTCAGGACATTTGGGACAATAATAGCGGGTGTCACGCCTAAATCAGTGCCTGCTACAGACACGACATCTTCTTTGGGGGTATCTTTGGGTAGGGGTACTCGGGAGGACATGTGAAAAATGCTTCTCATGCAGCCGGCTCACTGCATCTGGAATTCCCGGAAGGATCCAGTTCATCCTGACGCCCTGTATAGGACAAAGGCATTCAGCATAGCCAATTGGAATAAATAAACAGACAATTTTTTGTACCAGCGTCTGGCTTTACGGGCAACTAAATACAGTGCCAAAAGCTGGTCTTTAAGGTCCACCCCTCCCATTTTAAGGTTATATTCGTGGACACAGAGGGGTTTCTCCATAATGCCAGTTGCCGTAGGAATTTGGATCGTCGTGTCTGGGTGAAGGGAGGACAGAACGAAAACATCCCGTGTATCCCTCCACTTCACCGCAAGCAATTTGTCAGTTTTCAAGCAGGCTCTCACCCCCCGACTAAGACGGGATGTTACAAGCCGTTGGGGGAAGCCCCGGCGATTAGGTTGCACGGTGCCACATGCGCCAATTTGTAATTCGAGCAGGTGACTAAATAGTGGCACGCTTGTGTAAAAGTTCGAATATGCGGTGGCTGCGGGCCACTACTCATGCTAGCCACCGCACCAGCTTCAACTGCACTTATGGGACTCGCCACATAAGCAAGTGTTACTGCAGTGCTGGTTGTACTAGGTCCAGGGTGTACTAGGCCGCTGGCGCTTGCCAGGTCACCAGAAGAATGAGCGGCACTAGTAACCACACTCTGCTCCATACGAGCACCCTGCGATTCCTGCATCTCAACAACTCCAGAATGGGGTCGGGTATGCCTGGGTCTAACAGGGACCCATCCGTCGTCGGAGCTATCTGTCAGAGAGCTTCTGCCGTCATCGGGTTCGTATACTGACCCTGATTCTGCCAGTATAGCTTCCCCATCGCTATCATCTGACATGGCCAGTACACCATATACCTCTTCACCACTGTACCAAAGTTTGGTCATTTTGGTAACTAAATTAACCGGTACAGTAGTGCGACTCACAGGTAATAAAAGTACCTGGTTGTCAAGGAATATTTCAAGCGCTACCAAAAAAAAATGCTAATGCTAGCAGGGATCAGGCCTGACTCTGCTAACACAGCGGTTTTGTGTGTTGTGTTTTTTTGTAAGTGACAGTAATCTATTGATTACTACACTTTCCTGGGTGAAAGGGTTAAACGCAGGTGCTGGCCGAAATCAGTGCTGATCATGCAAACACCGCGTTTTGGGAACCCTAAACTATGGGGACGCTAGTATAGTTCTGATCAGATCAGATATTGATCTGTTCAAAGACTATACTAGTAATAGAAGTGTATGTGCGTGTGTGGTGAACTAGGGGTTATTTCTAACTATGCACCGGGGATCTGCGCTTTTTTAGACTGACACTAACACTAGCTAATGTCACCTGTGTCACTAATAATAGTGATCAGAAAAAAACTGTACACTATAAAAGTGACACTGACAGGGCACGGAAGGGGTTAACTGGGGGTGATCAGGGGGTTAAATCTTTATGGGGGGGTGGCGGGGACCCTAAACCACCTTTGGGATAGAAACTAACTCGCTAGCGCAAACTCAAGTTACAATCACACTAATACAAAATACAGTAAAAACAGTATATTACATGTGTATTAGTGTGCAATGTGACAGGGGGGAAGGGGTTAACTGGATGTGATCAGGGGGGATCAGGGGGTTAAATCTTTATTGGGAGGGGGTGGCGGGTATCCTAAGGATAAAAGGAACGGTGGCAAGCACTAAACCTGGTCACAAGTCACACTATATATATATATATATATAAAAAGGTATATAGAAAATGCTATATACTGTATACAGTGTGTGTTGTGACAGGGGGTGTAGGGGTGATCGTCGGGGATCAGGGGGTTAAATCTTTATTGGGGGGGTGGGGGGGGACCCTAAACCTCCTTTGGGACAGAAACAAACTCACTAGCGCTAATTCAGGTCACAAACACACTAATACAAAATACAGAAAAACAGTATACAGTAAACCCCCGTTCCATCGCGGTTTAGTTTTTGCGGTCCCGGTATATTGCGTTTTTTTTTGTAATGTTATTTTACTATATAAATCATTAAAAATGAAATATTTTTGTGTTTTCCATAGCTCTTGCTATGTCTCTCAGTATCTTTTATGTGTTTAAATGAGTTTCTATTGTTTTAAAAGTGTGTTTAACCACTTTACCACCGGAGGATTTTGCTGTCTTACGTCCAGGCCACTTTTTGCGATTCGGCACTGTGCGACTTTAACTGACAATTGCGCGGTCGTGCGATGCCGTACCCAAACGATATTTACGTCCTTTTTTTCCCACAAACAGAGCTTTCTTTTGGTGGTATTTGATCTGTGCAATTTTTACTTTTTGCGCTATAAACAAAAAAATGCGTAAATTTTGAAAAAATAACAATATTTTTCACATTTTTTATATATGAAATTCCCCCCAAAAAATGTAAAAATCAAAATGTTTTTAAATTTTTGGCCAATTTGTTTTCTGCTACCTATGTTTGGTAAAAAAAATCACAATAAGCGTATTTTGATTGGTTTGCGCAAAAGTTATTGCGTTTACTAAGGGAAAGATTTCTGTAATTTTTGGTGTTTTTTTTTTAACTAGTAATGGTGGTGATCTGCAATTTTTTTTTGCGGGACTACGACATTGCGGCGGACAGATTGGACCCTTGACTGACATTTTTGACACTTTTGGGGGTACCCGTGACATTACTACAGTAATCAGTGCTATAAATATGCACTGTTACTGTAAAAATGACACTGGTAGGGAAGGGGTTAATTTTATTGGAGAGGGAGGGGTTAATGTATGCCTGGTGCTTACTAACGTGTGGGGGGAGGTGACTGAGTGACTTAGGGACAGATCGCATGTTCAGCTATGCTGAACCCTGCAATCTGTCACTGTCTGCCACTTAGGAGATCCGCCCGCTTTGTTTACACAAGCGGGCGGATCTCCAAACTCGATTCCCGACGATCGGGGAAGAGCGGCGGTGATCACCGCCGCTCCTCCCCTGGCCCGACTCCCGCTGTGACTGAATACAGCGGGAGCGAGCGTCCGGCGGCGCCCACAAGGGGAGGTGTCCAGCGACGTAGGTCTACGTCGCTGGACGGGAACGAGCCACTTTGCTGCAGTACAGTCAACGTGACTGGTCGGCAAGTGGTTAAAGACCTTAAAATGCTTTTACACGTACAGCGACAGTAAATAAAACATGCCTACAATGCATTTTAATAGGGTTTTTCTATTTAGCGGATTTTCACTTTTCGCGGCTGGGTCCGGAACGTAACCCCCACAATGGAGGGGGGTTTACTGTATTACCTTTGTATTAGTGTGCAATGTGACAGGGGGGAAGGGGTTAACTGTGGGTGATCAGGGGGGGGTCAGGGGGTTAAATCTTTATTGGGGGGGTGGGTATTTTAAGTGAAAAAGGGAGGGCCACAAGCGCTACACCTGGTCACAAATCACACTTATACGGGTATATAGGAAAATGCTATATACTGTATACAGTGTGTGTGGTGACAGGGGATGTAGGGGTGATCAGGGGGTTAAATCTTTATTGGGGGGGTGGCGGGGACCCTGAACCTCCTTTGGGAGAGAAACTAAGTCGCTAGCGCTAATTCAGGTCACAAACACACAAAATACAAAAACACAGTATATTACCTTTGTATTAGTGTGCAATGTGACAGGGGGGAAGGTGTTAACTGGGGCTGATCAGGGGGGGATCAGGGGGGATCAGGGGGTTAAATCTTTATTGGGGGGGGTGGCGGGTATTTTACTGTCACTATTTATAGTAAGTTATTTATATAGTTATAATATAACATTTATTAGATGGGTTATTAATTTGTAGCAAGCGCTATAGGTAATCACTTACCCACTGATTACTTCATTCACCATTAGCACTCGCACTTTACTATAGCAGCTGCAAATCACTTTTTATATACATCACCATTTATTTATTTCACTTTAAATTTTATATTTTTAGGCCCTTTTATACCTTACAGGTTTCCTCACTTGGCGCGTGTAATATACTTAGTATATTTTTACCCACTATCAAAAATGTAGTGCAGTTTTCTCAAACTTGATTTAAAAAATGGAAATATGCTATAAGCGTATCCCCACAGACAAAGTCGTGGGGGACATTCTGTGCCACCAATTTTGCTTCTCACAAAGAATAAAGTATAGGATACCAGGCTGTCAATAATAGCCACATAACTCACCCTGTGACTATCATGTATTATTACTCACTGCATACCTCAGCTGCCAGGGGGAATGGTTTGAGAGGAAGATGGGGTTTTAGCTGTTTACTTTTGATCAAATCCAAAATTTGCATATCTTCAGCACTGTTAAATCTGCTGAAGCTTTATTATTCAGGAAAGAAGAATGATATTTGAAATGGAGTAGATTATGAAGATATCACTCTGTTTACCTTTTTAGGTAACTAAAACTGAAAGATTTCCTTTAAAGTCAATAAAATATTGACCCAAACTCATTAAAGTTTTCCTATAAGGTATACAATTATAGAATGGTATATATTAAAGAATGTTTCTGCTTTAAACATATCTTTAGATTCAGGGGAATTTGAAAAATGTGTTCTAAAACCTAATGGTTATTTAACATGAAAATACGCTTGGGAAAATTACTGTATTCATAAGTCTTCCCCAAGTGTCTGGACCTACAGCATAACATTTTGTTTTTGTTTAAACAGACTAATAAAGCTGTCTTCTGGTGAATGTCCCAAAACTCTAAGAGCCAACATCTCCCATAGAAGCTATCTCACTTTGAAGTGATGTTCTCTGAAGATGGAAATATGCTTTTGCATTTGTTAACTAGTGAAACAAATGTCTATTTAAGCACTTGTTAACTGTTTTTCTAAGTTTCCTCTAAAACCAATTTATTTCCTTAAATTACATTATTTACTTACATTTCCATTAACTGTAGCTGAGGGCATATTGTTTTACAACATGATAATTTTGAGTTATTTAAAAGTAACAGAAAACACTTGTAAGAGTGTAATCATTTTTATCTATCTAAAAGAGTCAAGGTATGGCAACACGATGATTATGATAATATTAATTATACAATTGTTATAGAATAAACCTTGAACTTCACAATTTCTTCACACTTTTATCTAAATATCTGCTGTACAGTAGGGATGAGCTTTGAGTTAAACATAAGTTCGACTCAAAAATTGGCTGTTCCCTAGTTTGTCGCATGATAAAAAAATGTACTTCTTTGCGGGAAATTCGAGCGCCCGCATCCATAATACACTGCGCGCGGCACGTGCAGTGCATTATTTGATTGGCCAAAGCATGCACCCTGACCTCCATGCTTTGACCAATCAAATCATTTCTGCCATGATTGGACAAAGGCAGGTTGTCTTTAGCCAATCATAGCTCAGGGGCTAAGTACACACCCCACACTATGTAAAGGCTGCTGCACAGCCGCAGCGTATAGTGTGACTGTGCAGGTGAGATAGCAAGTGATTGAGATAGGGAGAGGAACGCGATTAAGGCAGGGAGAGGACAGTCATTTGCAGTTTATCAGACAGTGCAGTGTAGTCTAATTAGAGACTTTGCTAGCAGTGAATTAGGCAGGGAGAGGATCGTGTTTTTCAGGCAGGGAGAGGAGAGTGATTTGCAGTTTATGAGACAGTGCAGTGTAGTCTAATTAGAGGCATTGCTAGCAGTGAGTTAGGCAGGGAGAGAGATTTTTGCTTTTTACAAGTTAAGAGATCAGATAGTGAACTATATTCAGTATTGCAATATATATAGACCATAAACCATATATTGATCTCTATCTATATATAGGACAATTGATTAGATATCAGGCCATTCAGTATATATCGGTCAGTTCAGTATACCCTATATTGGTCTCTATCTATATATAGGACAATTGATTAGATATCAGGCCATTGAGTATCTATCGGTCAGTTCAGTATACCCTATATTGATCTCCATCTATATATAGGACAATTGGTTAGATATCAGGCCATTGAGTATCTATCGGTCAGTTCAGTATACCCTATATTGATCTCTATCTATATATAGTACAATTGATTAGATATCAGGCCATTGAGTATCTGTCGATCAATTCAGTATACCCTATATTGATCTTTATCTATATATAGGACAATTGATTAGACATCAGGACATTCAGTATCTATCGGTCAGTTCAGTATACCCTATATTGATCTCTATCTATATATAGGACAATTGATTAGATTTCAGGCCATTCAGTATCTTTCGGTCAGTTCAGTATACCTTATATTGATCTCTATCTATACATAGGACAATTATTAGATATCAGGCCATTCGGTATCTATCAGTCAGTTTAGTATACCCTATATTGATCTCTATCTCTATATAGGACAATTGATTAGATATCAGGCCATTCAGTATCTATCGGTCAGTTCAGTATATCCTATATTGATCTCTACCTATATATATCACAATTGATTAGATATCAGGCCATTCAGTATCTATCGGTCAGTTCAGTACATTATATATATATATACTATATATTGATCAAACAGTAATAAACCCCCACCCAAAATCCACATCATGTCTGAAAGGCCAACAAGGAGAGGCAGACGCTCACAGGCCACGAAAACAGGGCAAGCAGCCTCTGTGTCCACAGTGAAAAATGGTTGTCACAGTCAACTTGGTGCATCCTCTGCAGGCGGGGCATGCCCGTCCTTTTTTTTTTGATGCTGGCCTTGTTATTCAGCCACAACATATAGAAGAGTTGGTGGAGTGGATGAATAAGCCGTCCTCATCCTCCTCATCCCCTGACACCCATGCTCACACTAGTTTGCCTTCCACTACAGGCTCCTTCTCCACAGCTACTTCTTCTGTCACCCCACCATCATGCACGGAGGAGTCACCTGAACTATTTGATCATAGTGTCAGTGACATGCTGCTGGAGGATGCGCAGCAATTGGAAAGCTGTGATGTTGGTTCGCAGGTTGATGAAGGGAATAACGTGAGCCTAGAGAGAGGGGTTGACAATGGTGGACAAGAAACTAGCAGTCATGTTTCCACAACTGCATCATACTGCCAAGTGACGAGGAAGGAAGGGATGATGAGGTCACTGACTGTACTTGGGTGCCTGACAGGATAGAGGAAGAAAGTAAGGGGGAGGAGGACGAGGAAGAGGAGGAGACACAACTCTGACGAGGCAGGATGTGCTCCAGGGGCTGCCATAGAAATATCCAACCTATTGCATCACAGCACAGAGCTCCACAGGTGCAGGGTGCTGCAAACTCCCCACAGATTTCCAAAAGTTCATTAGTGTGGGTTTTTTTCAGCACATGTACAGTAGACCACAGCGTTGCTGTTTGCAACATCTGTCTGTAGCGGATCAAGCACGGCCAGAACACCAGCCGCTTGGGCACCACATGCTTGACAAGACATATGATGACCTGCCATTCAGTCCGTTGGCAACAGCACCCGAAAGAGCCACAAGATCAAAACAAGAATACTTTACCTTGCTCCTCACCTGGAATCTCTAACCCTACTATACCTCATGTCTTCTAAAATACCTGCATTGAGAGGGATAATGGTATAGCATTGAGTGCCCCATTGAGTCTTGCACCCAATCTGCTAGCAGTACACCACCGCTTGATTTGAGCAGCAGGGAAATTTTACTACCCCAGTTGCTGAACCGTAGAAAGAAATACTGTCCCAGCCATCCACATGCTCAGCGTCCTAATGCTAGATTGGCCAAATTGCTAGCACTGCAATTGCTGCCTTTTGATCTGGTAGACTCTGCTCCCTTTCGCAAATTTGTGTAATGTGCTGTACCACAGTGGCAGGTACCAAAAAGGCATTTCTTTTTGCGTAAAGGCCATTCCGGTTCTCTAGGGTCATGTGGAAGTTAGTGTTTTTTCCTCGTTAAACAGAGCAGTCAGCAGGAAGGTGCACATTACTGCTGACTCTTAGTCCATCAGGCATGGACAGGGATAATACATTTCCTTCACGGCACACTGGGTAACTCTGCTGGCAGCTGGGAAGGATGCAGGACAGGGTTTAGTGTTGCAGCTTGTTTTGCCACCACGCCTCCAAAAAGCTGGTGCTGGTTCTGCCACATCAGGCTACTCCACTACCTCCTCCTCCTCTTCTTCTTCTTCTTCCTCCATGTCTTCTCCATGTCCCTGTCCTCCATGTCTTCTGCTCAATTGTCCTCTGAAGCAGCAGTGCTCCCTAAGCGTTCAAGTGGCTACGCAACAGTCAAGCTAAAAGTTGCTAAGCCGTGCTTCAGTTGGTCTGTCTGGGGGATAGGAGTTACCCCGATGCAGAGATTATATCATCTCTGCAGGGGCAGGCTCAGAGATGGTTGACGCCACGACAGCTTGAGCCAGGAATGGTTGTATGTGACAATGGCACCAACCTTCTCTCTGCCCTCCGACAGGGACACTTGACACATGTTCCGTGATTCTGGTGGTGCAGCGTTTCTTGACCAGATACCCAGGCTTCCAAGATCTCCTGAGGCAGGCAAGAAAAGTCTGTGGCCATTTCTGGGGTTCATACAATGCCAGTGCTCGCTTATCTGACATTCAATGGGAATTCAACCTGCCCACCAACCACTTCATTTGTGACATGCCCACATGGTGTAACTCAACATTGGCTGCAGCGGCTGAACACGCAACAGAGGGCCATCAATGAGTAGCTGTGTGAGTATGGCGCAAGAACAGGGTCAGGGGAGCTTAGCTTTTTTTTGCCACGCCAGTGGCTTTTGATAAAGGATGCATGCACCATCCTGTCACCATTTGAGGAAGCCACAAGGATGGTGAGCTGGGATGATGCATGCATCAGTGACACTATCCCGCTAGTCTACCTGCTGGAGCACACGCTTTGTGGAATCATGGACAGGGCACTTGAGGCAGAACAGCGGGAGGAAGAGGAGGACTTCCTTTCCTCACAAGGCCCCCTTTATGCAGATATCATTCCTGCAGGGCCACAAAACACACAGAAGGAGGAGGAGAAGGATTGCGGTAACATGGATGTAGAGGATAGCATACAGCAGTCTTCAAGGGATGGTTTTGATTCCCCAGAAACCCCAGGAATTGTACGTGGTTGGGGAGAGGTTGCTCCTGACAAGTCATCCTTAGTGACCCAGAGGACTCAGAAGCTAATGCCTCCTCCAACTTACGTTGCATGGGCTCCCTGATTCTGCAAAGCCTGTGAAAGGACCCGAGGATTCGTGCTATCAAGGAGAGGGATAATTACTGGTTGGCAACCCTTCTTGATCCACATTACAAGAGTAAAGTTGCAGAGCTCATCCTGCCTTCGCAGAGGGAGCAGAGGATGAAACATCTTGAGGAGACCTTGAAAAAAAAATGGTGTACCGCCTTTCCAGACACTGGGAGGTCAACATTCTCCGGACATGTTTCTGAGGCATCGTTCAGCAAAAGGAGGAGCAATTGGAGGAGGCAGTCGGCTGACTGATGCCTTTAAACAGTTATTTTGTCCTCAGCAGCATTCAGGGCTGTTAGGTTTAAGAAACCATCACCAGCGTCTCCATTATATGGTACATGATTATCTAGGCACAAGAGCAGACTTGGACACCTTTCCAGCTGCGCATCCACTGGCTTACTGGGTTTTGAGGATGGACCACTGGCCAGAACTTGCTCAATATGCAAAGGAGCTACTGACCTGTCCTGCTTCCAGCGTGCTTTCCGAATGGATGTTCAGTGCTGCTGGAGGTATTGTGACGGACAAAAGAGTGCATCTGTGTACAGACTCTGTTGATCAGCTGACTTTCATCAAAATGAACCAGTCCTGGATCAACAAGAGCTATCAGGCCCCTGATGCTGATGTAACAGATTGAATTTGCTAGGGGTCTGCCATCCCTTGAAGACTGCATATGCTGCCTAATGCCTATCCTATTCCTCTACCTTGATTCCGCTAGCTTCCAACAATGTTTTTGGTTTAGGTCACTACCAACCCCCAAGGCCTAATCTTTCAGCACTTGTATGACCGGTGCATACAATTTAAATGTTGTATGTCATTTTTAACAGCAGGCCCTGTCCTCGTGCCCTGCTAACTGTGAGGGGTTACAGTGTTCAGTCACCACCAACACCAAAGACCCAATTTTTGGCACTTGTGCAGCACATGCGATTTCAAATTTGCATGGAATTCTTACCAGCAGGTCCCTTTCCTGCACCAAGCAAGAGTAACTGCGAGGCCTTGGTTACAGTGTTCAGGCACCACATACGGCAAAGGCCCAATTTTTGGCACTTGTATAGCACATACGATTTCAAATTTGGATGGAATTCTTACCAACAGGTCCCATTCCTGCACCCAGCAAGAGTAACTGTGAGGCCTTGGTTACGGTGTTCAGGCACCACATACAGCAAAGGCCCAATTTTTGGCACTTGTATAGCACATGCAATTTCAAGTTTGCATGCAATTCTTACCAGAAGGTCCCATTCCTGCACCCAGCAAGAGTAACTGTGAGGGGTTGGTTACAGTGTTCAGGCACCAGCAACACCAAAGGCCCATTTTTTGCCACCTGTATGAAAAGTACATGCGATTTCATATTTGTATGTATTTTTTAGCAGCAGGGCCCGTTCCTGCACCCAGCAAGAGTAAGCGAGAGGGGTTACGTTGTTCAGGCACCATCAACAAGCAAGGCCCAATTTTTCTGCACCCGTATGACAAGTACATGTGATTTAAAATTTGTATGTATATTTGTATGTGACATGTTTTGCTTTAGAAATGTCAGTATAGCTGCAGCAGGCTACATACATCGTAGAGATACACTAATTTACAGGCACATTCAGGAGAACCCCCAGGCACGATATTTGAAGGAATTTTTCATTTTTATAGTTTCACTTTAAGCCTCATTAAAATCAGTAAATCAGTGCTCCTTTAAAAATGATCATTTTTAAAACCTTTTTTTATGTTCCCCAGGCCAGGACCCGGACCCCCATAACCTTTTTTGGGGCAATAACTTGCATTTAAGCCTTCAAAATTAGGGTGTTTGATTTTTGAGGTTCGAGTCCCATAGACGTCAATGGGGTTCGTTTGTTCGAACAAACTTTTCCTCTGTTCGTGGTGTATTGGTGCGAACCGAACCGGGGGGAGGGGGGGGTGTTCGGCTCATCACTGTTTGTCATGCGACGAATGAGCAAACAGCCAATGTTCGAGTCGAACATACATTCAACTCAAGCTCGAAGCTCATCCCTAATAGAAACCTTAAGGACATTTCATTTGTTGGTATAGAAAAATAGGAAATAAAGTTAGTGATATCTCTAAAATTTAAATGAAGTCGGTTTTTGAATTACGGACCTATGCCCCTCATGGTTTTAATGTTGATTGGGACATTAATTATTTTTTATATACTAAATGATTACATTAATATCTTCACCCATTTTTATATATCTATATTATTTTGATATTTTTATTTGGTTGGTTTATGTAGTTATTCATTGTTGGCATTTTCTCTCATTGGAATCACTGGTTTTGGTTTACAGGGTTTTGGTATATTGCAGGTGAATTTATACTATTGTCAAGTTATTGTATCTTTTATAAATTACATTATTTTATACTTTCCTGACAGACTCCATGGCAGCACACGTATGGGTAGGCTCCGCCTCCTCTCTTACCCTATAGGACCCCACTCCCATAAATTTTTGCTCCGAGCCAGGAGCCATGTTCCTTTTTTGTCCTCCTTCCGCAAGAGAAGTCTTACCTTATAGGATGCGTTTTCTTACATACCTGGTGGCGTGTGGCTTTCCTGGATGATGCCTTTCTACCTTAGTCCAGCAATCTCAGTACTACTGGGTGGACCCGGGCAATTTGAAATGATGCCGGAAGATGCTGTAAATCCTGAATGAGAGGTGGGCTGCATCGCTTGGCCAAACGTCCTTGCTACTAGCGGGAGGCCCTTATGCCCTGATGCACACGCCAGTCTCTGGTTGAGGAGCGTTCCAGGTCCTTCTGTCGGTGTTGGTGGTAATGTATTGCTTACTTTTATATTTTGTATCGTTTTGCTTCCTGGTTAGTACGGCGGCTGGAGCGTTCCTGCGTTCCAGACCGTCGCTCTTGGCTCCTCCCCCTGCCTCCTGAATCCTAGTTGGGTGTTCAGTGTGAGGCTTGGTTTCCAAGTGGTCTGCGCATGAGCGCACGCCATTTCCGGTCCTCCATGACGCGGCGGCGTTGGGGGGCGTGGCCTTACGGCTCCCGGGAAATTTAAACAGCTGATGGAGCTGTCATTCTTGGGATGTCTGTGGGCTTTTGCGGCGGCCTCCCCACGCTGTGTCTGCCTGTGTTTGGTAAGTCCTGTGCTGGGTCAGTCCTGCTTGAATGGGGGAGGGGAAGGGCGGCTATGGGAAGGTAAGATTGAGTTCTTACATCCTTCCTATTGCAGGTTATCTCGCTGGGATTTGCAATGGATACCTCACCGCCCCCCGGTGGCCAGTCCCTGCGCAACAGGTGAGTTTTTGGCTTTAAACTCTTGCTTGTCTGCCAGCTGGCTTACTGTAGCCTGAGCTTTCTTTCCTTTGTTTTTCAGCCCATTTAGGTCTGACCAACGTCCTGCATCAGGATCAAAGGATAGATCACCTTCAGGCCATCACCATGCATCATCCAAATCCAGGCACCGTAGATCCAGGTCTAGGTCTAGGCGCCATGAAGATTGTCCAAGCCGGTCTTCCCGCCATACTGACCGCCCCGCACGCAAATCTTGCTGGGGTTGTAGGGCTGTAGTCCCTGAGGATAGATCCTTGTGTGATGCCTGCTATTCTCGGGCAATCAAGGAAAAACAGGTCCCAGATCAACCAGTGGAAACCCTGGTCAGGCGGATCGTGCAAGAATCCCTAAGGGATTGGGATCCCAGCCGGCTGTCTGGTCATACAGCTGATACTCCAGTTCCCCCTCAGAGGGAAGATGTAGAGCCAGGCACTTCCCAGCCAAGTCGCTTCTCGGATTCCTCTGAAAGTGAGGATGACCTAGAAGACCAAAGTTCAGGCTTTGATTTTGCCATGATCTCTCCGCTAGTGAGAGCGGTAAAAGAGGCGTTAAAATGGGAAGAGCCAGCAGATTCCCCTGCAAAACAGAAGAAATACTTTAAACACCTCAAGAAAGAACGGGATAATTTCCCTTTTCTGAGTGAGCTGGGGGAAATCATTACAGACGAATGGCAAGGAGTTGAAAGAAAGAATTCCTTATTGTCCAAGTTTTCCAGGTTATATCCTTTTAAGACCGACAAAGTGAAACATCTTGATTCGGCACCTACAATTGACGCAGCCTTAATGAGGCTAGTCAAACACGTTACCCTGCCTTTGGAGGATTCCGTCTCATTTAAAGATGGTCTGGATAGACGAATTGATACGGATCTCAAAAAGATCTATCTGTTAGCTGGTATGACCTGCAAGCCAGCCCTGGCCCTAGCAGCCACATTCAAAGCTATGGAGGCTTGGGTAGATAACGTGGAGACCACACTGCAAAGTGTCTCAGAGGAAGCAGCCAGAAACTCGGCTGTGTATGATCTAAAGTTGGCAACGGCTTTTTTGGGAGAGGCTTTCATTGATATCATTCGCCTGGTGGCGCGGGTCATGCTCTCTTCTGTCACGACCAAACGTGCTTTGTGGTTACGTCCCTGGCTGGCCGATCCTGCTTCCAAACAAGCTTGGTGCAGGATCCCGTTTGAGGGTGCGTCCCTTTTTGGCAACAAACTGGACAGTGCCATTACCCGTGCCACTGGTGGTAAATCAGGTTTCCTCCCTCAAGATCGCCGTTTGCTTGACCGCAGAAGATTTCAGCACAAACCAAGTTCGGATCGATCCAGAGAAGCCCGCTCTTTCAGGCCTGGGCGTGAGTTCAGAAAGAATTGGAAAAGATCTCAACCTACAGGTCAGAGGTTCAACAAGGGGACACCTTCAAGTGGTTGAGAGACCACAAAGTCTTTTTGATATCAGGCCTGCTCAAGCGTTGCGAGTAGGCGCTCGTCTACGTCAGTTTGCGCACGTTTGGGCAGCCTCGATTACAGACCAATGGACCGTCAAGACCGTGTCTCATGGTCACGTTTGGTCTTTCGAAGAAACTCCAATTCTGCGGTTTATTCCTACGGCTCTACCTCGCGTGGAAGAAAAGAAGTCAATTCTTCTGTCATACGTAGATTCCCTGATCTCTCAAGGTGCGGTCGTCCCAGTTCCGGCCGAAGAAAGGTTTCAAGGCCTTTATTCACCTCTATTCATGGTGCTAAAGAAAAGCGGTTCCTGGAGGCCGGTCATAGACCTGACTCATCTAAACTCTTTAATAAGGAAAGAGAGGTTCAGGATGGAGACACTCTTCACTATCCGCCAAGTGGTGCAACCAGAAGATTGGATGATCTCCATAGATCTAAAAGATGCCTATTTCCATGTCCCAGTGGCAGCAGAACTACAAAAATTTATTCGCTTTGCCGTAGGTCAAGTGCATCTCCAGTTTACCTGTCTCCCTTTCAGGCTTACCACCTCACCTCGAGTCTTTTCAAAGATCTTACTGGCTATTGTAGCCCTGATCAGATCGAAAGGGATCCAAATGTTCCACTACTTAGACGATCTGCTTCTTCTTTCTCAAGACCAAGCACAGATTCTACAACACAGGTCTCAGGTAATCTCCACCCTTCAAGAATGCGGGTGGTTCTTGAATCTGGAGAAAAGCCATCTGGATCCGACAAAATCCTTGATCTTCCTGGGGGCACTCTTCAACACCTCCAGAGGCACCATCTCTCTTCCAGTGGAGAAGATTCCGGTGATCCACAGCAGAATACAACCGGCAATGTCAATCCCTTATCTTCGGGCCTCACAGTGTCTAAAAATAATAGGGACTATGGTCTCCACGGCCCCCATGGTCAAATGGGCACAGTGGAGGATGAGGCCTTTTCAGATCGGATTTCTCCGTCAATGGAGCTCCGGGAATCCAGACACTCCTGTGCAGATAACATCCTCTATGAGGGCGAGTCTGTTTTGGTGGCTACAACGGGAAAACCTCCTGAATTGTCATTCGATCGTTCCAGTTCCTTGGATCGTTGTAACATCGGATGCCAGCCGGACAGGCTGGGGTGTGCACTGCCTGTCAGAGGTGGCCCAGGGCAGGTGGGACTTTCCCACCCTTGGGTTGGTCTCAAATGTCCTGGAGCTTCGGGCAGCTTTTCGTGCCATCCAGGCTTTCCATCACTTGGTGAAAGGGTCCTCGGTCCTCCTACGGCTAGACAATACGACGGCAGTCGCATATATCAAGAGGCAAGGGGGCACCCGCAGTTCCTCCCTTCTGGAAGAAGTGAAACCGATCATGGCATGGACCCAACGGAATCTTTCCAATCTATCAGCTGCTTATCTTCCAGGAGTCCAGAACGTTCAGGCAGATTTTCTGTCAAGAACCAATCTAGACAACAACGAATGGTCTCTTCATCCAAAAAACCTTCAAGTGGGTCATCTCTCTGGGGATTCTTCCGGAGGTAGACCTGTTTGCCTCTCCAAACAATGCCAAACTGACGAAATTCTACTCGAGATGGCGTTATCCCCAAGCCTACGGGGTAGATGCTCTGACGGACCACTGGAAGTTCCACAAAGCATATGCTTTTCCCCCGGTACCAGTGATATTCAAGTTCCTGCAGAGACTCAGGAGAGAGAGGGTAGAAGTCATAGCAATTCTTCCATTTTGGCCAAGGAGGCCCTGGTTTCCCCTATTGTTCCAACTGAGCTTTCGGGATCCTGTTCCCCTGCCATTCAGGCCGGACCTTCTATCTCAGGGTCCAGTGCTGCATCCATGCCCAGCGCAGTTACATCTCATGGCATGGTTCTTGAGAGGGAAAGACTAAAAGCTCTTGGCTGTCCAAGTGCAGCAATGTCCACAATGATGAGTGCCAGGAGACCGGGCACCAACAAAGTCTACGAGAGGATCTGGTCTAAGTTTGAGGATTACATGTCTAATGAGTCTGATTCCATCACTAATCCTAAGATCCATCACATTCTGGGGTTCCTCCAGACAGGCTTAGACCTATCTCTGGCTGTTGGCTCTCTCAGAGTACAGATCTCAGCAATCTCTGCCTTCACGGGGACCTCATGGGCAAAACACCCTTTGGTCCGGCAGTTTTTCAGAGGTGCGTCAAGAATGAGACCTCCCAGGAAACCCAGGTTCCCCAAATGGGACCTTCCACTAGTCCTTGAGTTCCTCTCAGCAACAGTTTTGGAACATGGAGATTCCTTCTTCCTTAAGAATCTGTCTATGAAGACGGCCTTTTTAGTAACCATCACATCGGCTAAACGTGTCTCTGAAATTAGTGACTTGGGTTGCAAAGAACCATTTCTGACGTTTTTTCCTGATCGGGTCATCCTGGTCCCTATGCTAGGGTCCAATCTGAAGGTAAACTCAGTTTTCCATTTCAACCAAGAAATTGTTTTACCTACATTTAAGTCTCAAGATGACCAGAGTACCCATCCGTTGGATGTGGGCGAAGTCCTTCAAACATACTTGAAGTTCACAGCTTCCTTTCGCAAGTCAGACTATCTATTTGTTCTCTTTTATGGAAAGAACAGAGGCAAGAGGGCTTCTTCCAGAACTATTTCTAGCTGAATAGTTCAGACCATCCAGTGGGCATATAGAGCCAAGGGACAGGCTCCTCCGGAGGTGGTGACGGCTCATTCCACCAGAGGGATTTCTACGTCATGGGCGGCTTCCCTTCACGTTGCACCGGATGTCATTTGCAGAGCGGCCTCATGGTCCTCAATTAACACTTTCATGTCACACTATTGTGTTGAACCTGCTTCTTTATTCTCAGTTGATTTTGGTTTAAAAATGTTGTCTGTTGACGGTGCAAATTAAACCTATTTCTGTTTGACCAGCAGTTGCCCACACGGGTGTGTATGGCTAGTTATTTCCCATATGTGTGCTGCCATGGAGTCTGTCAGGAAAACGGAAAATTTATATCAATACTTACCGTAATTTTCCTTTCCTGATAGAACTCCATGGCAGCAGGAGTTCCCTCCCATCTGCTGGAGTAGTCTATATATGGAACACGGCTCCTGGCTCGGAGCAAAAATTTATGGGAGTGGGGTCCTATAGGGTAGGAGAGGAGGCGGAGCCTACCCATACGTGTGCTGCCATGGAGTTCTATCAGGAAAGGAAAATTACGGTAAGTATTGATATAGATTTTCCGTTATACTTGTGCCTGGTGCTCTCTGTGTGAGCCCACACATTTCTGATCATGCCTGTTTCACAGGATACTAGCATTCGGTATCTGTAACAAGAAGTAAGAGTAGACATGTTATGATGCCTGATATTCTGTGGCAGGCTTAGTTTGGCAAACATTACCTTTAAGGGGTTGTAAAGGCAGATGTTTTTTTAACTTAATGCATTCTATGCATTAAGATAAACGCCTTCTGTGTGCAGCAGCCCCCCTAATACTTACCTGAGGTCCCTTTAGCTCCAGCGATGTTGTAGGAATGTCTTGGCCATCTGGGACTCCCCTCTTCATTGGCTGAGATAGCAGTGTGGCACCGTTGGCTCCTGCTGCTGTCAATTAGGGATGATCAAACGGTTCGGGTCGACCATCGGTTCGACCCGAACATTGGGTGTTCGAGGTTCGGCCAAATTTAGAACTTTTTGCCCAAAAAGTTCGGAATTCGGCAACCAGAACCGCCCAAAATGCAATGCTTCAGGAAATGGGCTTTAAAAGCCCGTGATTGGACCAGAACCATTAGCAAAAGCCAATTGAGGGGGCAGGAGAATGCTAGGAATGTGATTGGAGTGACTAGGGGGTCCCTAGACCAATCATTAGTGAATACGCCCCCCAGTATATAAGATCGCCCCCGCCATATTCCTAGCATTGTTATACTGGACATGGAAGAGAGTGGAAGCAGTTCTGTTAATTTTACTTTAAAAGTTTCATTTAGCTATTTTTAGTGTGAGGAAAGGGATATCTAGTGTAGTTAGAGTGCTCCTTTACACTTAAGTTAGCTTCAAAAATTGAGTTTCTGTAGGGAAAGTGTTAAGTGTAAGGGGACCGTAGTGTAGTGTAGGGTTAACTGGCAGTGACTGCTATGGCAGGGTGACAAAACCCTTCCATAGCAGGGTGACCGCTATAGAGAAATGATCATTTCTCTGAATTGCTTCGGCACACTCATATGGCTTCTCCCCAGCCAAGCATTTTTTATGCTGCAGGGGCTGCCACTGCCAGTGCTTTTTTGAGGACATGTTTGATGCCAGACATGACATCTGAACATGTGTATAGGGGGTATATATAGACATATATGTCTGAATATATACCCCTAGACATATATAGGTGTGATAGTAGCAGAAATAAATGCTTGCGCTAATGAAATCATTTAAAGTAATATATTTCTGCTACTATCACACCTATATATGTCTAGGGGTATATATTCAGACATATATGTGTATATATACCCCCTATACACATGTTCAGATGTTTTGCCTGCCTCCAAAGAACCCAAAAAAATGCCAACAAAATGCTAGCGTCAAAAAAAAAAATTCCCAGGTGTATTTTTGCTGTCATTTTTTGGGGGTTTTTGGAGGCAGGCAAAACATCAGAACTTGTGCACAGTACCACTATACACAAGTTCAGATGTTTTTCCTGACTGCAAAGAACCCAAAAAAATGCCTTCTACTAAACCGGCAAGGTGTTACAGCAGCGAAGCCAACCCCCTGTCTGAAAGTTTTCTAATACAAACAATCTTTTTTTTTATGGTTCTGGACATGCTACAGAGCTGAAACTTCACATGTACACTTTTTAGACCCCCCAGATCTGAAATCCAAAGTAAAAATCAAAAAATCTCTTTTTTTTTTTCAATAATTGGCTTTTTTATCAAAAATGACAATTTTTAAGAACTTTTTTTGTGTGATTTTGTGTCTGGGGGGTCTAAAAGGTGTACCTGTGAAGTTTCAGCTCTGTAGCATGTCCAGAACCAGAAAAAAAAGGATTGTATGTATTAGAAAACTTTCAGCTCAGGGGGTTAGCTTCTCTCCACACCTTGCCGGTTTCAAAGCAGGCATTTTTTTGGGTTCTTTGCAGTCAGGAAAAACATCTGAACTTGTGTATAGTGGTACTGTGCACAAGTTCAGATGTTTTGCCTGCCTCCAAAACCCCCCAAAAAATGCCAGCAAAAACACACCTGGGCATTTTTTTTGACGCTAGCTTTTTTTTGGCATTTTTTTGGGTTCTTTTGAGGCAGGCAAAACATCTGAACTTGTGTATAGTGGTATATATACACACATACATATATTTATATACACACCTAGACATATATAGGTGTGATAGTAGCAGAAATATATTACTGTAAATGATTTCATTAGCGCAAGCATATATTTCTGCTACTATGACACCTATATATGTCTAGGTGTGTATATAAATATATGTACGTGTATATATACCACTATAACACAAGTTCAGATGTTTTGCCTGCCTCAAAAGAACCCCAAAAAATGCCAAAAAAACGCTAGCGTCAAAAAAAAAAATGCCCAGGTGTGTTTTTGCTGGCATTTTTTTGGGGGTTTTTGGAGGCAGGCAAAACATCAGAACTTGTGCACAGTACCACTATACACAAGTTCAGATGTTTTTCCTGACTGCAAAGAACCCAAAAAAATGCCTTCTATTAAACCGGCAAGGTGTTACAGCAGCGGAGCCATACTCCTGTGCTGAAAGTTTTCTAATACAAACAATCTTTTTTTTCATGGTTCTGGACATGCTACAGAGCTGAAACTTCACATGTACACTTTTTAGACCCCCCAGATACTAAATCCAAAGTAAAAATCAAAAATCTCTTTTTTTTTTTTAAATTTTTCAATAATTGGCTTTTTTTTATCAAAAATGACAATTTTTAAGAACTTTTTTTGTGTGATTTTGTGTCTGGGGGTCTAAAAGGTGTACCTGTGAAGTTTCAGCTCTGTAGCATGTCCAGAACCAGAAAAAAAGATCATATAGGTGTTAAAGTTAAAGGAGGGTCCCGACCCACATCCCTGTTCTACTGAAAAATTTTCATGGTTCTGGACATGCTACAGAGCTGAAACTTCACATGCACACCTTTTAGACCCCCCAGATACTAAATACAAAGTAAAAATCAAAAAATCTCTCTTTTTTTTAAATTTTTTCAATAATTGGCTTTTTTATCAAACATGACAATTTTTAAGGACTTTTTTTGTGTGATTAATAGTTAATGGGGCATGACCCAGAACCCTAGGCACTTTTTAGGGGCATTTATTGGGTTTTAGGGCTTAAAAATTGTGTTTTTTGATTACCAAATTTCGGGTCCCATTTATTTCAATGGGGTTCTGAAATCCGAACCGAACTTTTGGGAAATTCGGGTGTTCTGGTCGAACCGAACTTTTCAAAAGTTCGATCATCCCTACTGTCAATCAAAGTCAGGCAGTCAATGAATAGAAAGGGTGCCCGTCCGGTCCCCAGCTCCATGTTCGAAAGGACACACGGAGCTGTGACTCGGCTCGGGTGCCCCCATGACAAGCTGCTTGCTGTAGAGGCACCCAACAGGAGGGAGGGACCAGGAGAGTTGAAGAGGGACTGAGAAGAGGGGAATCCAGGCTGCTCTGTGCAAATCCACTGCACAGAGCAGGTAAGTATAACATGTTTATTATTTTTAATGGGATAAAAAAAAAACAACGAGACTTTACAATCACTTTAAGGAAAAAGAAAACCAAAAAAGTCTATACATCTAAAGGAATAATAAGCTGCAACATATTAAATTTTTATCTTTTGGTATATATACGCTTTAAATATTTTCTTCACAGCTAGGTCCTTTTATCAAGTTGCAGAATTGCTTTAAATAATTGATTCAGATGTAGAAAGAACATGGACAAAACAAGCAACAGGTGCAACTTGGCGAATGAGATATGCATTGTGGTAGCCAAATCTACAGTTCTTTTGCAATTCTTTTAAATGTTTACATTTTTGGTCAAACAATACCTGATACTCTAGCTGGTATTGTAGTGCAGTTCAGCAGTCACAGAATAAAGGAAGTTGTTCCAACAGTCACTACTTTCCAGTTCAATCCATTGTTTATTCACCATTTACAGCTTAGGTGAGGGGTGACAACATAGAGATGATCACAAATATTACCACTGTGCAATTATATCTTTGTAATAATAGAAAGAAATATGATATACCTTACACAGACAGAAAATATTCCTATAAAAGCCCATTGTAAAAACCTTTTACAGCAAATTCTTTATTGTTTACCTTTTCTATACTTTTTTTTGTTGTTCACAAAAAAAGCTAAACATAAGAGTTTTGCTGGTTATATATTGGAGACTGTTGACTAAAATTACTGATACATTAAATCATTTTATAATGTCCCTCTACCTAATTATGTATAACAAATTAGCCATAGGTAACCATCTGTTTTTCATTTTGTGTGCAACTACTGTACATCCTCATGCCCCCATACATCATCACCACCAGTCCATAATATGCCAAATACTAAACAGCCAGCAAAGGTATTCATAAGGAGTCCTATACCGGTATAACCTGGGTCCAAAGCAATCTAAGAGGTCCACATACACTATATTGTCAAAAGTATTAGGACACCTGCCTTTACACGCACATGAACTTTCAAGGTGCACCGCATGGAGCTCGAGTGGAGACCTGCAGAGCTTCGATCACATGCAGCCAGCCATATTGCTGGCAAACCACGCCCCGCTTACCACACGCACATGAACTTTAATGGCTTCCCAGCCTTAGTCCGTAGGGTTCAATATGGAGTTGGCCGATTCCCTGTAGCTATAACAGCTTCAAATCTTCTAGGAAGGCTGTCCACAAGTTTTAGGAGTGTGTCTATGGGAATGTTTGGCCATACTTTAAGAAGCTTGTTTGTAAGGTCAGGCACTGATGTTGGACGAGACGGCCTGGTTTGCAGTCTCCGCTCAAATTCATCCCAAAGGTGTTCTATCGAGTTTAGGTCAGGACTCAGTGCAGTCCAGTCAACTTCCTCCATCCAAAACTCTCTCATCCATGTCTTTATGGACCTTGCTTTGCGAACTGGTCCAAATTTTTGGTGGAGGAGGATTATAGTATGGGGTTGTTTTCCATTGTTTCGTTCATTGTTTAGTATGGGGTTGGGCTTGGCCCTTAGTATGCTGATGCCTTAAGAGTTCCCCTCATTGGAACTAAGACATTTTGGACAATTTCATTGTGGGCACAGTTCGGGGATGGCTCCTTCCTGTTCCAACATGACTGCGCACCAGTGCATAAAGCAAGGTCCATGACTGAGGAAGTCACAAGACGTGACTTAACATGTAGGGCATGGCGGGGCAGACACGGACTGAAAGTAACATGGGGGGCAATAGTGCCTGTGTTTTAAAACATTTATTGTGGTTTTAACTTATTTTTGATGTAAGCGTACATTTTCTTTTAATAAATGGTGACCTTTTAAAACTATTTTACACTATGGGAGGCATATTGTCTATTTTATTCTAATATATGGCAGGGTGTGGCCAGTGATATCCCAGGAGTGCAAACTCTGTAACCAAGTGTAGAGGAGACAAAGGAGGAGGATTGCCCATGGGAGGATAATCAGATATACACTATATTATCAAAAGTATTGGGACACCTGCCTTTACAAGCACATGAAATTTAATGGTATCCCAGTCTTAGTCCATAGGGTTTCTTAGTCCATATGGTTCAATATTGAGTACCTTTGGGGTGAATTAGAGCACAGACTGCGAGCCAGGCCTTCTCTCAAACATTAGTACCTAACCCTACAAATGCGCTTCCGAAAGAATGGTCAAACATTCCCATAGACACACTCCTAAACCTTGTGGACAGCCTTCCCAGAAGAGTTGAAGCCATTATAGCTGCAATGAGTGGGCCAACTCAATAGTGAACCCTATGGACTAAGACTGGGATTCCATTAAAGTTCATGTGCATGTAAAGGTAGGCGTCCCAATACTTTTGGTTATATAGTTTATATTGGAATCCCCGTTTGAGGCTTTCACCCTATGGGAGCGTGGTGAGAGTTCTGTGAGCACTAAGGTGACTGGTGGAAGGACAGAGGTTCACTTTTCATATGTCAAGGAGAACAGAGCACTTGTGTGGATTATCTAACATCACTGGGACATTTGCTCAGTCACTTAGCAGCTTATATTTGCTTTAGTGATGCACTTTGGATTCCCAATATGTTTATTTGTTCACATTTTTTTTTATTATTTATGTGATGCTTTGAACGACCTATTTCACATTTATTTATGAAGGAACTGAGCAATACCACTAATAATTTATTTTAGAAAAGTGTACTGCAGCTCTGCAATTCAAACAACAATTTAATAGTTTATTAGCGTACATTTAAAACAACCACTAAAATCTCAGCTTTTACATGATAAATTCACATTAAAAACCCATTTTTATTTTAATTGCCAACTTTCAATGAAAATACCAGCTAAGAACACCTTCAATATATACAGGTGTTTTTTGGGCATTTTGTGTTATAGGGTGACAACACTCAGCCCACAATATTTTGTCTATAAACCACTGTCAGCTATCACTGTCATGCTCTCCCAAAGAAAACTATGAGCAGTTGTGCTTGTAAGAGGGGCTCTGTGATTAGCTGCATGTTGACGCCAATGCACAAGTCTCTGACCTGCTCCTGTCCTTTCTACAACACTAACCCGCCACTATATTGTTCCCCAATCCATGCCATAGGACTTCACATGACACCCCCTGCTGTCAACCTCTATATGCCCAAAGGGGAAAATCCATACATAAATAAATAAAGTTGCTGTGCTTTATTGGTGGTACTTGGAAAATGGCACAAAACAGTCACGTCATATCAACACATTTTCCGGAGTCACTTGACAGTATAATGCCAATAACATACAGGGGAGGATCCACAGCAGTCTCATGTGAAAGGAGCACACTGAACATTCCATTAACCACTTGCCGACCGCCGCATGACTATTTACTGCGGCAGTCAGCCGCTCCTGGGCAAACCGACGTAGGGTTATGTCGCTCGCCCAGGAGCCTGTAGGGGGCGAGCACGCGCCGCCAGAGGCGCGATCCCACCCCTGCTCATTCACAGGGATCCCCGGCGGCTCCGATGTCTGCCGGACACTCGCGATCTCCCGCAGGAGACGGAGAAAGGCAGACGGCCGATGTAAACACAGACGTCTGTCATTCTCCCTGATGTAAGTGCAGAGACAATACGATCCTGCTATGTAGGATCATATGTCTCTGTGGTTAAATCACAAGCCACGCCCCCCCCCCCCACAGTTAGAATCACACCCCTAGGGAAACATTTAACCCACTGATCACCAATAAAGTTAACCCCTTCCCTGCCAGTGTAATTTTTACAGTAACAGTGCATATTTATAGCACTGATTACTGTAGTAATGTCAGTCAGGGGTCCGATTTGTCCGGCGCAATTTCGCAGTCCCGCAAAATAAATCGCAGATCGCCGCCATTACTAGTTAAAAAAAAACAATAAAAATGACATAAATCTTTCCCGTAGTTAGTAAACGCAATAACTTTTGCGCAAACCAATCAAAATACGCTTATTTTGATTTTTTTTTTACCAAAAATATGTAGCAGAAAACAAATTGGCCTAAAATGTTAAAAATTTTTGATTTTTACATTTTTTTGAGAATTTCATATAAAATAATGTGAAAAATATTGTTATTTTTCAAAATTGTCCCTCTTCTTTTGTTTATAGCGCAAAAAATAAAAATCTACCACCAAAAGAAAGCTCTGTTTGTGGGAAAAAAAGGGAAATCAATTTCATTTGGGTACAGCGTCGCACGACCGTGCAATTGTCCGTTAAAGTCACGCAGTGCCGAATCGCAAAATAGGGCCTGGTCTTTGAGCAGCCAAAGCCTCCGGGACTTAAGTGGTTAAGCTATCTTCCTTTATTCCATCTTTCTCTCCTTGGGATCACCACATTGTTGAGACCCATCTCCCTGTATACTACTGTATATCTGCAGAATTCTGCTCTATTCAAATTGAGATTCACAAGGTGAAGCATCCTGTCAAGATTAACAAGGCTCCTTTTATAGTATATCAGTCTCTCCTTTCAAGTCCCACTCCATAGCTCTACCCAGTTGGGTATGCTCCTTGCTTTTACTCTCCTGGTCCCAGAGAGTTTAGTACTCACTCAGTGAGCTCTGACTTGTCCATTAGGCTTTAGGCATCCAGCTAATTTCTCTCCTTTAATCGTTTCAGAGACAGGATTTCTGCAGATGCTCCTACTGAATTCTGTACACTTCTCCTGGGACTTCTTCCCTGAGGGGCCTTGGCTGTGCTAACTACATCTATGTAGTTGTGGGGTACTTGGCTCCCATGCCCCATCTATCTAAAGCCCCTTCCCACGTGACTTATATATGGGCCCTGACTCGACTATGACATCACTACAGGAAGGATAACCACCTAGTGGCAGAATAGCTAACTTTAGCTGCTTAGATGCTAATGCATATTTCCCAGTCATTTTCCACCATTGCCACCCTTTAAAGTGGACCCTGGATGAAATGAACCCACCTTTTTATAGTAAGGGGTCTAGCTTGTCCAAGACCCTTAATGGACCTTCTAAGCCAGCTGACCTAGGTTCAAAGGACAGAGAGTGCATTATGGTGACTGTGAAAAATTCAAGCATTTTTCTGCTGTGTCCTTGCACTGTGAACTTGCAGGTGTATCTGAGCTACTACCTCCTGTGTAATGCCTGGTCATCCTCGAGAACACAGCACTCAGCCTGGGAAGTCTCTGCAAACCTCCATGTACAATCCATGCAAAAAAGGGAGAAAGGCTGGTGCCATGGAAGTCGGCTAAAGATTGTTTTTTTTAATGCAGGTATACAACAGTCAAAAAACCAATACGTTTCAGCCATCAGGCCTTTATCATAAGTTAATGATTAAAGCCCGATTACAGAAGCGCGTGGGCTTTTTGACTGTTGTTCCCCTGCATTATTAAACAATATTTTAGCCGACTTCCATGGCACCAGCCTTTCCCCTTTTTTGCAAGGATTTACCTTGAACTTATGGTGGTAATTCTCCCGAACCTCATTCCTAGCAGGGAATTGTTTATGGTGGAGTTTAGCATTAAAAACGGTGATAGTTTTGTTGATTACCAAAGCTTTTCTTGGCAGCGTCTTCGATATTTGCCCACTTAAAAAAAAATGAATTAGAATACTATTTATTGCATTGGCAAATACTTTACGAATGTGTATTTATCTGATAAATCTCAGTAGGCCAGTGTACACTGGACCTGGTCACCGCACTCATACTTGCACAGGGCAGGGAATTCTGAAGCCAACCCATAATACATTCTTATCTGAATTCTGCTAACCTCTTTCCTCTCTCTTATCCAGGTATGGTTAAAACTTCCTTGTATAACCAAACTTCCAAAAGAATGCTTCGTTTTTCAGACCACTGTGAGTAAAATGGAATCACATTTTTAAAAATGTTTTTCTTCCTGCACTGTGCACAACATTTACGTAAACTTCCTGTGGACAACTGCCCACACTCCAGTGGTGTCTGAACATCACACCTGTTCCAACCTGAATAAAAAAATATATAGTTGCATAGAAGAACATAAAGAGAAATCCACCATCTTACAATTATGGTGAAGCAATTAAAGGGCATTAAAACCATTCTGCTTAGATAACCTTTTTTTTGTTCAATTATTATTATTCTTATCTAAGCTCGTTATTTTTTAATAGCTGTTGGGTGCAAATTGTTACAGCCCATCTTGTTATACCTGTGTAAGCTGCATATTTTTAAACTGTGTAAAAGCGACACTCTGAGACCAGAATTATTTTTCGCTGTCACAGTAGACATAATATAATAAGGTGCCTCCAGGATATAAGACATTTTAAATCATAGTGATGCACAACAGGGAAACTGTAATAACAATTACACATCCTTTATTACATTTTTAATTTGCAATACTATTTCAGATTTTTTTTTTTTGTTTTATGTCACTGCAACCCAGGAAGGAAAATGATGGGAAATATAACAAATTGTAAATTGTTTGTGAGCCTATCTAAGACATAAGGCAGCTCCCAATTTGAATTTCGCTGAAAGCAAAAACATGATGAGATAGGTGCAATATTATTAGCTGGCTTTTCCCATATTTGCATAACGATTGTAACAAATGTTTGGAATAACATATTCAAGAACAAGTAAGGAAAAAAGATTAAAATATCTGCCAATGTGTGAAAACAAGTAATTAAATGGAAAGGAAAATGTAGAAGATTGTAAGAATAAAGTAAAAGGTAATAAATGATAATCAAAACGAAATACACACAATATTTGCAGACCCCCCTTGGGGTGGTCCCTAAGTGAAATCCTGTCCAATGATATTAGAGATGTGGGTCATGTAAATGGATTTTTTTTTTCAAATACAGTATTGCCACAAACTATATAATTAGCTCATTGCCAGCATACCAGAAGCCCAAGGCAACCAAATAAGCTGAGCTACAACCTCTCAATGTTTTCAATACACCCATATGTTTAATGCAAGACTCCAGGCAGAAGCAGATGATTTTCCCAGGGCTTCAACACCATAGGGCAAAAAAACAAAACAATAAAACAGGCGAAATAACTTCAAATGTCTAAATAAACACCTTTAACTAAGATTAAATTTTCAAATTTATTTTTCGCCCTTGGTGGATTACTGCATGCCCCAGATTCAAACATACCATGCCTATGGGGGGACCATAATACAAGTGCACAAGAGTATTACAGAAGGCTGAAATGAATGGTACTATGCACTTTGTAAAATAAGTCAATGCTATGTATAGTTGGTGGTCAAAAGACTGCATTTACCATGACAAGAATCTGCATGACAACCAATAGACAGGGAGGAGACCCTGAGGTAAAATTACCAAAGGAAAACAGGCGGTTCACTTTGCAAGAGAAGTTGCACTGTGCTAGGGGATTTTTCCTAAAGTGTACACAGATTTACCTCATCTATTAATGGCTTTACGCCCACCCTATAGCAGATTTTATTATATCTTTTCATGTGACAACACTGAAGAAATGACACTTTGCTACAATGTAAAGTAGTGAGTGAGTGTACAGCTTGTACAACAGTGTAAATTTGCTGTCCCCTCAAAATAACTCAACACACAGCCATTAATGTCTAAACCTCTGGCAACAAAAGGGAGTACACCCCTAAGTGAAAATTTAAAATTGGCCCATTTAGCCATTTTCCCTCCCTGGTGTCATGTAACTCGTTAGTGTTACAAGGTCCCAGGTGTGAATGGGGAGCAGGTGTGTTAAATGTGGTGTTATTGCTCTCACTCTCTCATACTGGTCACTGGAAGTTCAACATGGCACCTCATGGTGAAGAACTCTCTGGGGATCTGAAAAAAAGAATTGTTGCGCTACACAAAGATGGCCTAGGCTATAAGAAGATTGCCAAAACCATGAAACTGAGCTGCAGCACAGTGGCCAAGACCATACAGCAGTTGAACAGGACAGGTTTCAACAGGCCTCGCCATGGCCGACCAAAGAAAATGAGTGCACGTGCTCAGAGTCATATACAGAGGTTGTCTTTGGGAAATAGACGTAGGAGTGCTGCCAGCATTACTGCAGAGGTTGAAGGGGTGGGGGGGTCAGCAGGTCAGTGCTCAGACCTTACACCACACACTGCATCAAATTGGTCTGCATGGCTGTCGTCCCAGAAGGAAGCCTCTTCTAAAGATGATGCACAAGAAACCCGAAAAAGTTTGCTGAAGACAAGCAGACTAGGGACATGGATTACTGGTACCATGTCCTGTGGTCTGATGAGTTCAAGATAAACTTAATTGGTTCAGATGGTGTCAAGCGTGTGTGGAGGCAACCAGGTGAGGAGTACAAAGACAAGTGTGTCTTGCCTACAGTGAACATGGTGGTGGGAGTGTTATGGTCTGGGGCTGCATGAATGCAGCTGGCACTCGGGAGCTACAGCTCATTGAGGGAACGATGAATTCCAACGTGTACTGTGATATACTGAAGCTGAGCATGATCCCCTACCTTCGGAACTGGGCCGCAGGGCAGTATTCCAACATGATAACGACCCCAAACACACCTCCAAGAGGACCACTGCCTTGCTAAAGAAGCTTAGGGTAAAGGTGATGGACTGGCCAAGAATGTCTCTAGACCTAAACGCTATTGAGCATCTGTGGGTCATCCTCAAATGGAAGGTGACGGAGCTCAAGGTCTCTAACATCCACCAGCTCCATGATGTTGTTAAGGGTTAAGGCATTGCTTAAAAATAAAGGTTTCCACACAAAATATTGACACTTTGGGCCCAATTTGGACATTTTCACTTAGGGGTGTACTCATTGTTGTTGCCAGCGGTTTAGACATTAATGGCTGTGTGTTGAGTTGTTTTGAGGGGACAGCAAATATATACTGTTATTCAAGCTGTACATTCACTACTTTACATTGTAGCAAAGTGTCATTTCTTCAGTGTTGTCACATGAAACAACATAATAAAATGTTTACAAAAATATGTGGGGGGGGGTACTCACTTTTGTGAGATGCTGTATATATATATATATGATCCTGTACTCCTGGGTTTTGGGCGCAAGCAGCTCCTCCAGCGGCTCACTCCTGCTGTGATTTTACATAGCGGGAGCTGATTAGCAGGTCCCGTGAATCTGATGTCTTCTGGGACCCGCCGATTGTTCAGTACTCTGACAGAATGACAGTCTGGCTATAAACAAGGCAGACTCTCATTCTGTGAGTACAGAAGACTTGGAAGCAAGAACACCGAACCATGCCTTCAACTCCCCCACAGTTAGTAAGCACTTCCTAGCCACCGATTTAACCCTTTGATCGCACCTAATGTTAACCCCCTAATGTTAACCCCTTCACTGCCAGGGTCATTAGTACAGTGACAGTGAAAATATTTAACACTGATCACTGTAATAATGTCACTGGTCTCCAAAAAAATGTCAGAAGTGCCAGTTAGGTGTCTGATTTGCTCACCTCAATATCGCAGTCCCGCTATAAGTCGCTGATCGCTGCCAATAGTAGTAAAAAGATAAAAATAAAAAAATAATCCCATTGTTTGTAGACACTATAATATTTGCGCAAGCCAATCAATATATGCTTATTTACCAAAAATATGTAGCAGAATACATATTGGTCTAAATTGATGAAGAAATTTGATTTTTTTATTTTTTTTTATTTGATGTGTTTTAGAGCAGAACATTTTATTTTTTTTTCTTCTTTTTTCAAAATTGTCGGTCGTTCTTTGTTTCTAGTACAAAGAATAAAAACCACAGAGGTGTTCAAATACCAACAAAATAAAGCTCTATTTGTGGGAAATAAATGTAGCAATGCTCCCAAGGGAGCTGCTGGTTACGGGTCCCTCTGGGTTACCATTAGCAACAGTAGAACAATCTGGCATTTTCCAAGTTTTTTTACCTCAGACAAGAATCGGTCCAGTTTCTTTGGTTTTTATGTTTTATTAGGAACTTGGATAGGAGAAGGGATGAGTGGGATACTCCAACTGAATAAAACTATGCACAATAAGCAGGGACGACTTGAGTAAATGCTGGTTAACGCTGAGTAACGCTGGGTAACACTGAAATTGAGCTAGGCCACTGGCTCCAGTCTGTCACTGGCTGTGACGCAGAACTGAAGTAATTCTCTGAGGTAATCTGTACTCTGAAGCAATCTGTACTCTGAAGCAATCTGAACTGTACTGCTAAACAACTTCAGGGCCCTTCCTGGCACCCCCTTTGTTCCTAATCTTCAGGGTCCACTACACGGCACCCCCTTTACTGTAACACTCTGAGTGAGCTGGCTCCTTGATCCCCTGACTTCTCTGGAGTGGTCTTCTCTCTCAGGCAGACCCCTAGGCAGATCCCTTGGTACTCACGATACTGTTTTTCCCAAAGTCCTCTGCCCAGCAGCTCCACTGGTCAGCGCTCTGGATCCTCTGCAGCCCAACTCCACTCCTGGTTCCTAGGGCGATCGCCTAGACCATCTTCCTCACTATGCAGGAGGAGAGACAGCCGTCCACCTACTCCTGGCATTTTGCTCCCGCCAAAAGACGCCTTGCAACCCTACCCTATTTATGGCCAATCCCAGGATGCATTGCCACATGCCCTCCCACTGGGACTGCCATGAAACAGGGAGCGTCACTGGCTGGGTTTCCTCCACCGTCCAACAAGCTCCCTCATTGGATACAGTGGGGACACTCCCTCAGACCCAGTGAATCACACCTGGAAACATGTGACAGGGAAAACTAATAGATAAGCTCCTCTGATAAGCAGCAGGAGCAAAATAGATGCTTTTACCTAGCACCTGTCTAGGAGGGTGCTACATAAAGGACATACATTAGAATTGGGTACAGTGTCGCACGGCCACGCAATTTCAGTTAAAGTAACGCAGTGCTGTATTGCAAAAAATGGCCTGGTCAGGAAGGAGGGTAAACCTTCCAGAGCTGAAGTGGTTGGTTGTTAACCTAAAACATGGAGTATGAGCAAAGCATATCCCTCTAAAGTGTGTACTCTATCTAGAGCATTGAGTGTCATTTCTGTCTGCTGCCTCATTCCTCTGCTATCTGCAGGAGCTTTTTCTAACAAGTTTTCCTGACACCAAGAGAAAAGGTGACAGGAACAGAGCTGAGGGTGTCAATCAGTTGGTGCTCTCTCCCCCTGAGTACTGTATGAAGGGAGGTGTATCTTTTCCTTCCAATTAGCTCTCAGAGCTCTCCTCCCTGAGTTCTGCAGAGTATAACTTCAGCTCTCTGCTTCCTGTTATCTGACAGCTCAGACAAGCTTTATCAGTTCTGCACTATGAACAGATATAGAGAAGAGAAGACTGCAGATAAACAGGTGCAACCTATGTAGGAGGATTTATTTCATCTCTGTGTATCCGCAGAGGCTAGTCATTTCACTGGGTATATGTAATGGTTTACAACCACTTTATTCTAAGTAAAAGTGTATATACTCCAAATGGATGGTTTGTATATCCCTCGCGCCTAGGATGTTCCAAGGGGTGGGTAAGGGGTGAAGGGAAGAGTGCAGCTGCTATAAGGAATAATGGTAAGTAGATAAGAAAAAGACCCCTGGGATATGGGGCCAGTTATAGCGCTTGCTGGGGTAAACCAGGGGTGGACAGTGACCTGTCAATGTCCCAGGTTATGGAAGAGTTGGCTTATTAATAAGATCTAAGTGCTAATAAATAAATTGAGTAGTGTGAGTATTTATCATAATTATTCTAACATGAATGGATGGATGGCAGTCAAATAGCATAAATAGCATGTATGCGCTTGGTGGTCACCAGGGCCAGGAAGGATACTGCTGGGCTATGTAGTAGGTGGAACGCACGCTGCACATGTCACGGGAGCCCGAGTGGAACGCAAGCAGTTTTTTTCACCGCTCTCCACTCACGGGCACTTTTTGGCTGACAAACTTTTTTTTTATATGATTTTATATGTATTGCACATTGTTTATTACATTAAAGGAATCTTTTAACGGTACTACACTATCTGGAGCTTTTATCCTTTTACCCTGACCGGACCCTGAGGACCTATTTTAACCAGGAGAGGGACCCCGGATCGCCATGGTACTACATAGCCCAGCGGTATCCTTCCTGGCCCTGGTGGCCACCAAGCGCATACCGGTCCTAATAACGTATTGTAGGTAAGAACCAATACATCTGGTGAGTGCAATCCCCTATTATTTCCTCACGGTGACATCACAAGTACCAGCATTGGATTATTGGAGGATTCAGCACAGAGCACCTGCACTTTCCTTATTTGGCACCCAAGATTCATTTATCAATCTCACCTTAGTCACCATATGAACTTTATTTGGACTTTTATTATTTGCACCTTGCATTTGCACCTAAGCACCAATATTGTTTTTAATAATTGATCATAATTTATGTCCTATTTTTACACCTTTGCACATGTAGCACTTATATGGTTTTAATATGACACTATTTATTTGATCATGCTTTATGATATTTATGCCATTTAACTGCCATCCATCCATTCATGTTAGATTAATTATATGATAAATACTCACACTGCTCAATTTATTTGTTAGCACTTAACACTTATTAATAAGCCTACTCTTCCATAACCTGGGACATTGACAGGTCACTGTCCACACCTGGTTTACCCCAGCAAGAACTATAACTGGCCCCATCTCCCCAGGGGTCTTTTTCTTATCTACTTTATTCTAAGTGCTCATGTACTTTGTAAACTGAACCCCTGCCTTGCTAAGTGAGCATATCTTTATTATTTTAGGGATGAACGAAGAAGCAGAGTCTGACTATGTATTGAGCAAATATAGATGTACTAATGTGTGTGTGGGGAAAAAAAAAAAAATATATATATATATATATATATATATATATATATATATATTACAAACTTAAGTTTTAGCACAGTAATTTTGTATACATAAAGCTGTTCTCTTTTCAAGTATACAGTATCGGTTAAAAGAAAAATTAAAGAGATTACAAATTCCCTTTAAGCAGCAGCTGCCAGATACTGACAGTTTTCTAGCATAAGTAATCCATAGAGAATAATTTAGTCAATTTGAATAAATGAAAATAAATTAATTAAATATTCTAAATAACATTAAATGCATCCAGAAAATTTGAGACCATCTGTATGTTTATTTGTATATTTAAAAATGAAAAAAGAAAAATGATTGGTATATTAAGTCATGTTATAATGGCCCACTAGCTAATTATGTATTGCAGATCATCCACAGACAACCATTTGTTTTTCATATGATGTGGAACTACAAGTCAATACCTACTCAGGCACCTATAGCCCCTAAAATGAAGAAATCAATGATTTGTCTTTTTAGATTAGTATTAATATTGGTGACAGTATTGTCCATGTTGAAAGCTTTTTTTTTTTCCTTTTTTTTTTAATTCAATTTTAGCCTCCAACACACACCTAGGAGTATCAAATGCCTGGTCTCCTGCTAAGTGTTATAGTCAATTCTGAGTCCCTTCAATATTACATTCTGCAGTGACATTGGTGGTAGCAAATTGAGCCACTGAGTGCAGAGAGGAATCAAAGGGGAATCAAACACCTGGAGGTGTTGGATGCGGAAGATTGTCCAGCAAGCTTAGCACAGCTTACCTAACACTGAAACGGCTGTGACTCCCCTTCAGCACCTATTTCAATATTTCAGTACAAAAATTACTGAAAAAATAGAAGTTTGCCAACAACTTTAGAGGCCTACATTGTCTTATTTGTAAGCTTTTATTATGTCTTTTTGTATGCTTTCATTAAAATAATACCTGGATATTGGTGACAATGTGTATTCCAATTGTTCTTCTACAATGTCGTCCCTTTGCACAGACTTGATAAGAGACTACAAGTAGCCATTTCATCACATATTGTACAGATATACTGCTACCACTGCCGTGAGAAATGCCCTACAACCATTACTAGAGTGCATGCATGTGGAAGTGACTGCTAAGAGAATGTAGAAAGATTAGCAGTACTGAGATGCAACAAAGAATACAAAAAGATGAAATTATTATTTTTTTTTTTTTTAGTCTCAAACTTTTTATTGAAAGTACAGGATTACAGAGTACAACAATAAAGGTGCATTGGCAAATTATAACAACAAAGCATATAAGAACAGAATAAGTAAAACTCTGGAATAAGAGAGCAGTTGACACTGAAGAGTTCTGGAGACAGATATTGTGAACTGTTTTGCTACCTGGAAGCTAATGGGCCATACACACTATAAGATTTTCTGAAGACTTTTTCCTTTAGACTTACCAAAACCATAATATGAGGTCAAACCTAAACACTTTCAATTTGTTTGCAATCTGGCAGGCCCTTGCACTACATAGAAAAGGTAAATCTGAAGGAAATCTAACCACAAAAGTTGGATAGTGTGTATCCAGCTTAAGGGAGAGGAATCTTTTAGAGTAGGTGTGGTCCAGGACTAGTGGTGATGAGGTGGCAGGGCCGACAGGCGCTTGTCACCTGTTAAGTTAGTCGGCGGGATGCACCCGGGAATCGGGACTAATGCTTGGCTGGTGCTGGGTAAGTGGGCCCCCGGGCAACTTCCCAGTGTGAAGGTAAAGAGGAAGGTGTATGGCGCTGCCAAAGTGTACTAGTGATTCCGTATGTCCAACAATGATGCTAAATGTGTATTCAATATCTATCTCCACTGTGAATCCTAAATTAATAAAGTGTCGGGTGCATCATATATGTGACAAGTATAAATATGTGCAATAATATAGGGGATCCAACTCTGTGAGGAATTAGTAATAGTGCTAAAACCGTGAAGGAAAAAATGTATGCAAATAGGTGTAAAATAGTATTGGATAAAAATATATATATATAATTGATGAGTAATATCTAGACAATAAATAAGAAAAAATGGATGAAGAATATAAAATCAGTTGGATCCACTTAAATAAACTGTGAAGATCTAAAACCTTATAATTGTACAGTAAAAAGCATCATATATGGCATAAACTGAGTAAACGATAGATGTATAAATCTTATGGCAGCAATAGTCCAAGTATAAGTAAGTCCGTGATAACTGAAAAACCTAAAAAAGGAGGGTGGTCCCACAATGGGAAAAAACCTTTCCTAAAATAGGGAGCAGAAAGTGACTTGAGTGCAGGTGCTCTAATGACGAATATTTGGAGGTGCTCAGATGTTTAGTGACAATTCAGTGCTCCCCGCACCCCTTGGACCGCACTCACCAGAGCTGTACACCCCTACAGGGGTATCAGGCCTTGGATATATAATCCTGGGGTCTCCTTCACTGGTTATCAGAGTGATTGGGTGATCCAATTTTCTGCCCGAATCTTGCAAACCAGGGTCCTTGGTATTAGGGTCCACAGGTGCACCGATCAGAGCTGTACACCCCTACAGGGGTATCAGGCCTTGGATATATAATCCTGGGGTCTCCTTCACTGGTTATCAGAGTGATTGGGTGATCCAATTTTCTGCCCGAATCTTGCAAACCAGGGTCCTTCTGCTCTCCTAGACAAACGTTGTCTGATTTTTCCCAGGCTGAGAGAGCCTTCCCAGTGTGCCCGTTCGGTAAGATGGCCCTGATGTGTATAGGGTTAATCTAGCATAAATTCATTGTAAATATCTGTCTGTTTGAGTTGTCTTTTAGGTGTTTAACTCAGAGTATTCGGTTGTCATCTTAAAGTGTATCCAACATGCCCGAAATTATATATTTTTTTTAATGGTACGCACACTGCTTGTATAAAATAAATGTCATTCATTTAGGACTTACATCTACTTGTTATTAAATTGACTTTAGCATTAAATCAGTACACAATAAACTAAATATGATAATGTTAAAGCTAAACTCTTATCGGTTTTGAAAAAACTTAAATGTGGTTGCCCCATTGTATATTAAATACTTATTTAGTCTAAAGCCTCGTACACACGAGTAGAAATTCGGCCGGGAAATTTCGTCCGACGACCGATCTGCTGATTTTCGGCTTGTTAGTATGGTGCTTCCGACAACCGACTCCGACTTTTCGGCCAAAAAATCCTGGTGTGCAGGCTATATAATTTTTGTCGACCGTCAAAACACGTCCGATTTTCATCTCATTAGTACAGATTTTGGTGGGGAAAAATCTTATGAGCAAGACTAGGCATGCTCAGAGATGAAAGAACACAAAGAAAGCAATCCAACACATGACATCACTTCTGAGGTAGAATTCTGTCGTGCGGGAAAATTTGTGTGCAGTCTAGAGCACATTCCAACCAACAGACACCACTCTGGACAAAAGACGGACGACCGGTCAGGCGGAAATTCGTTGCGTGTCTACGAGGCTTAAGGGGGCACTAGAAGAGAGGATTACTTACTCCGCAGTACTTTGGCAGCTGGTGCTTCAGAACTCTTTCTTCCCATTCCATAATGTGGGTGGGCCTTTAACATTTTCATGTACAGTGCAGGACCATCCTGATCACCAGGGCAAATGAAAGCAATACATCTCCCTAACAAAAACAAAGACAGGAGGAAAAAAAAAACGGACAAGGATTCTAACCCTTCCCTACTCTATCCAAAATGTTTTAAAAAAAAAGGCTTTACATTAAAAAAATATTCATTTATTTTCATCTGTACACCAATTCAAAATTTCATCTTTCATTTAATTTGTCCATCGCTTCTTCCCAGGTTGGAACTAAATTGTAAAGTGTGCAATGGTTCTATTTGGATTTGTTCACTAATAACTTATACTAATGTTACAAAAGTCTCACAGTTCTAAAATGTTTTTTTCAGCCAAATAAATAAATTGCAGGTTTTTTTTATTTATTTCAGGTACTTATATAGCGCTGTCAATTTACACAGTGCTTTACATATACATTCACATCAGTCCCTACCCTCAAGGAGCTTACAATCTAAGGTCCCTAACTCACATACTAGGGCCAATTTAGACAGGATCCAATTAACCTACCAGCATGTCTATGGAGTGTGGAAGGAAATTGGAGTAAACCCACACAGGCAGAGGGAGAACATGCAAACTCCAGGCAAGTAGTGTTGTGGTTGGGATTTGAAGCAGTGACCCTTTTTACTGTGAGGTGAAAGTGCTAACCACTACACCACTGTGTGGCCCAGTAGTCCTTTTTGACATCAGTCTGCTCTAACCATCCTGTACTCCTTTTCTTCTGGGTTCTGACATCACACCACAGCTGATTCCCACCTGTTTCAGTCACAGGAAGGTTACCTTAAACCGCTTTATAATATACTAGACATTAAGCCCGTTAAATTAACGGGCGCTAGAACATATGTGGTCAAACATTTGTAAAAACAGACTTGTTCCAGTAAGGCGTACTTTGCTACTAAAGTCAGTTTGCTTATAAATGTCCCTTTAATAGCGTGTCTATGTTCTGCGTTATTTTTTTTTTACAGTAATGCACCTACAGTCGCAGATTTCATTCAGGCGTGTTTTGCATCTGCAGTCTTTCTATTTGCAAATGTCCCATTCAAAACGTGTCTTTACTTTCCATTTTTTTGTAAGGTTTCGCAATCACACTCGCAGATTTCTGTAGGCGTACTTTGCTACTAAAGTCAGTTTGCTTATAAATGTCCCTTTAATATCGGGTCTATGCTCTGCGTTTTTTTACAGTAATGCACTTACAGTGGTAGATTTCAATCAGGCCATGTCCCTTTAACAGCGTTTCTACAGTCGCAGATTTGCTTTGCTGAGTGTGACAGGTTTTTTCCTCTGTTTAAATGATCCTTTTCCTGACAGCAACAGCTTTTTTCCTTTAAAAATTAATCATGGCTCTATTCGCTTTTTTCACCACAATAATTAGAGTCAAAGGGTTTGCCAAGTATAAGTTTCCTCATGCAATTCCAAGTATAAGTTTCCTCATGCAATTCCAAGTATAAGTTTCCTCATACAATGTCCTTATAATATCTTTAAGTCTCTCCCTCATTAGCCTCCTTGTCCGACCTGTCACACACTGTGCACTGCGTCCATGTTGCTCTAGCAATCTAGCAATCCAATCTAGTGTCCCCAACGGAGTGCCTCCTTACATTATTGTCCCCATCGGAGTGCCTCCTTACATCAGTGTCCCCATCAGAGTGCCTCCTTACATTAGTGTCCACATAGGAGTGCTCCCTTACATCAGTGTCCCCATCGGAGTGCCTCCTTACATCAGTGTCCCCATCGGAGTGCCTCCTTACATCAGTGTCCCCATCGGAGTGCCTCTTTACATCAGTGTCCCCATCGGAGTGCTCCCTTACATCAGTGTCCCCATCGGAGTGCCTCCTTACATCAGTGTCCCCATCGGAGTGCCTCTTTACATCAGTGTCCCCATCGGAGTGCCTCCTTACATCAGTGTCCCCATCGGAGTGCTCCCTTACATCAGTGTCCCCATCGGAGTGCCTCCTTACATCAGTGTCCCCATCGGAGTGCCTCTTTACATCAGTGTCCCCATCGGAGTGCCTCCTTACAACAGTGTCCCCATCGGAGTGCCTCCTTACATCAGTGTCCCCATTGGAGTGCCTCCTTACATCAGTGTCCCCATCGGAGTGCTCCCTTACATCAGTATCCCCATCAGAGTCTCTCCCTCATTAGCCTCCTTGTCCGACCTGTCACACACTGTGCACTGCGTCCATGTTGCTCTAGCAATCTAGCAATCCAATCTAGTGTCCCCAACGGAGTGTCTCCTTACATTAGTGTCCCCATCGGAGTGCCTCCTTACATCAGTGTCCCCATCAGAGTGCCTCCTTACATTAGTGTCCACATAGGAGTGCTCCCTTACATCAGTGTCCCCATCGGAGTGCCTCCTTACATCAGTGTCCCCATCGGAGTGCCTCCTTACATCAGTGTCCCCATCGGAGTGCCTCTTTACATCAGTGTCCCCATCGGAGTGCTCCCTTACATCAGTGTCCCCATCGGAGTGCCTCCTTACATCAGTGTCCCCATCGGAGTGCCTCTTTACATCAGTGTCCCCATCGGAGTGCCTCCTTACATCAGTGTCCCAATCGGAGTGCTCCCTTACATCAGTGTCCCCATCGGAGTGCCTCCTTACATCAGTGTCCCCATCGGAGTGCCTCTTTACATCAGTGTCCCCATCGGAGTGCCTCCTTACATCAGTGTCCCCATCGGAGTGCCTCCTTACATCAGTGTCCCCATCGGAGTGCCTCCTTACATCAGTGTCCCCATCGGAGTGCTCCCTTACATCAGTATCCCCATCAGAGTGCTCTCTTACATCAGTGTCCCCATCGGAGTGCCTCCTTACATCAGTGTCCCCATCGGAGTGCCTCTTTACATCAGTGTCCCCATCGGAGTGCCTCCTTACATCAGTGTCCCCATCGGAGTGCTCCCTTACATCAGTGTCCCCATCGGCGTGCCTGCTTACATCAGTGTCCCCATCGGAGTGCTCCCTTACATTAGTGTCCATATCGGAGTGCCTCCTTACATCAGTGTCCCCATCGGAGTGCCTCTTTACATCAGTGTCCCCATCGGAGTGCTCCTTACATTAGTGTCCCCATCGGAGTGCCTCCTTACATCAGTGTCCCCATCGGATTGCTCCCTTACATCAGTGTCCCCATCGGAGTGCTCCCTTACATCAGTGTCCCCATCGGAGTGCCTCCTTACATCAGTGTCCCCATCGGAGTGCCTCTTTGCATCAGTGTCCCCATTGGAGTGCCTCCTTACATCAGTGTCCCCATCGGAGTGCTCCCTTACATCAGTGTCCCCATCGGAGTGCCTCCTTACATCAGTGTCCCCATCGGAGTGCTCCCTTACATCAGTGTCCTTACATTGGTGTCCCCATCGGAGTGCCTCCTTACATCAGTGTCGCCATTGGAGTGCCTCCTTACATCAGTGTCCCCATCGGAGTGCCTCCTTACATCAGTGTCCCCATCAGAGTGCCTCCTCACATTAGTGTCCCCATAGGAGTGCTCCCTTACATTAGTGTCCCCATCGGAGTGCCTCCTTACATCAGTGTCCCCATCTGAGTGCCTCCTTACATCAGTGTCCCCATCAGAGTGCCTCCTTACATTAGTGTCCCCATCGGAGTGCTCCCTTACATCAGTGTCCCCATCGGAGTGCTCCTTACATCAGTGTCCCCATCGGAGTGCCTCTTTACATCAGTGTCCCCATCGGAGTGCCTCCTTACATCAGTGTCCCCATCGGAGTGCCTCCTTACATCAGTGTCCCCATCGGAGTGCCTCTTTACATCAGTGTCCCCATCGGAGTGCCTCCTTACATCAGTGTCCCCATCGTAGTGCCTCCTTACATTAGTGTCCCCATTGGAGTGCCTCCTTACATCAGTGTCCCCATCGGAGTGCTCCCTTACATCAGTATCCCCATCAGAGTGCTCTCTTACATCAGTGTCCCCATCGGAGTGCCTTCTTACATCAGTGTCCCCATCGGAGTGCCTCTTTACATCAGTGTCCCCATCGGAGTGCCTCCTTACATCAGTGTCCCCATCGGAGTGCTCCCTTACATCAGTGTCCCCATCTGAGTGCCTGCAGACATCAGTGTCCCCATCGGAGTGCTCCCTTACATTAGTGTCCACATCGGAGTGCCTCCTTACATCAGTGTCCCCATCGGAGTGCCTCTTTACATCAGTGTCCCCATCGGAGTGCTCCTTACATTAGTGTCCCCATCGGAGTGCCTCCTTACATCAGTGTCCCCATCAGAGTGCTCCCTTACATCGGTGTCCCCATCGGAGTGCTCCCTTACATCAGTGTCCCCATCGGAGTGCCTCCTTACATCAGTGTCCCCATCGGAGTGCCTCTTTGCATCAGTGTCCCCATTGGAGTGCCTCCTTACATCAGTGTCCCCATCGGAGTGCTCCCTTACATCAGTGTCCCCATGGGAGTGCCTCCTTACATCAGTGTCTCCATCGGAGTGCTCCCTTACATCAGTGTCCTTACATTGGTGTCCCCATCGGAGTGCCTCCTTACATCAGTGTCGCCATTGGAGTGCCTCCTTACATCAGTGTCCCCATCTGAGTGCCTCCTTACATCAGTGTCCCCATCGGAGTGCCTCCTTACATTAGGTTCCCCATAGGAGTGCTCCCTTACATTAGTGTCCCCATCGGAGTGCCTCCTTACATCAGTGTCCCCATCTGAGTGCCTCCTTACATCAGTGTCCCCATCAGAGTGCCTCCTTACATTAGTGTCCCCATCGGAGTGCTCCCTTACATCAGTGTCCCCATCGGAGTGCCTCCTTACATCAGTGTCCCCATCGGAGTGCCTCTTTACATCAGTGTCCCCATCGGAGTGCCTCCTTACATCAGTGTCCCCATCGGAGTGCCTCCTTACATCAGTGTCCCCATCGGAGTGCCTCTTTACATCAGTGTCCCCATCGGAGTGCCTCCTTACATCAGTGTCCCCATCGTAGTGCCTCCTTACATTAGTGTCCCCATTGGAGTGCCTCCTTACATCAGTGTCCCCATCGGAGTGCTCCCTTACATCAGTATCCCCATCAGAGTGCTCTCTTATCATCAGTGTCCCCATCGGAGTGCCTCCTTACATCAGTGTCCCCATCGGAGTGCCTCTTTACATCAGTGTCCCCATCGGAGTGCCTCTTTACATCAGTGTCCCCATCAGAGTGCCTCCTTACATTAGTGTCCCCATCGGAGTGCTTCCTTACATCAGTGTCCCCATCGGAGTGCTCCCTTACATCAGTGTCCCCATCGGAGTGCCTCCTTACATCAGTGTCCCCATCGGAGTGCCTCTTTACATCAGTGTCCCCATCGGAGTGCCTCCTTACAACAGTGTCCCCATCAGGGTGCCTCCTTACATCAGTGTCCCCATCGGAGTGCCTCTTTACATCAGTGTCCCCATCGGAGTGCCTCCTTACATCAGTGTCCCCATCGTAGTGCTTCCTTACATTAGTGTCCCCATTGGAGTGCCTCCTTACATCAGTGTCCCCATCGGAGTGCTCCCTTACATCAGTATCCCCATCAGAGTGCTCTCTTACATCAGTGTCCCCATCGGAGTGCCTCCTTACATCAGTGTCCCCATCGGAGTGCCTCTTTACATCAGTGTCCCCATCGGAGTGCCTCTTTACATCAGTGTCCCCATCGGAGTGCCTCCTTACATCAGTGTCCCCATCGGAGTGCTCCCTTACATCAGTGTCCCCATCGGAGTGCCTGCTTACATCAGTGTCCCCATCGGAGTGCTCCCTTACATTAGTGTCCACATCGGAGTGCCTCCTTACATCAGTGTCCCCATCGGAGTGCCTCTTTACATCAGTGTCCCTATCGGAGTGCTCCTTACATTAGTGTCCCCATCGGAGTGCCTCCTTACATCAGTGTCCCCATCGGAGTGCTCCCTTACATCAGTGTCCCCATCGGAGTGCTCCCTTACATCAGTGTCCCCATCGGAGTGCCTCCTTACATCAGTGTCCCCATCGGAGTGCCTCTTTGCATCAGTGTCCCCATTGGAGTGCCTCCTTACATCAGTGTCCCCATCGGAGTATTCCCTTACATCAGTGTCCTTACATTGGTGTCCCCATCGGAGTGCCTCCTTACATCAGTGTCGCCATTGGAGTGCCTCCTTACATCAGTGTCCCCATCGGAGTGCCTCCTTACATCAGTGTCCCCATCGGAGTGCCTCCTTACATTAGTGTCCCCATAGGAGTGCTCCCTTACATTAGTGTCCCCATCGGAGTGCCTCCTTACATCAGTGTCCCCATCTGAGTGCCTCCTTACATCAGTGTCCCTATCAGAGTATCAGAGTGCATCCTTACATAAGTGTCCCCATCGGAGTGCTCCCTTACATCAGTGTCCCCATCGGAGTGCCTCTTTACATCAGTGTCCCCATCGGAGTGCCTCCTTACATCAGTGTCCCCATCGTAGTGCCTCCTTACATTAGTGTCCCCATTGGAGTGCCTCCTTACATCAGTGTCCCCATCGGAGTGCTCCCTTACATCAGTATCCCCATCAGAGTGCTCTCTTACATCAGTGTCCCCATCGGAGTGCCTCCTTACATCAGTGTCCCCATCGGAGTGCCTCTTTACATCAGTGTCCCCATCGGAGTGCCTCTTTACATCAGTGTCCCCATCGGAGTGCCTCCTTACATCAGTGTCCCCATCGGAGTGCTCCCTCACATCAGTGTCCCCATCGGAGTGCCTGCTTACATCAGTTTCCCCATCGGAGTGCTCCCTTACATTAGTGTCCACATCGGAGTGCCTCCTTACATCAGTGTCCCCATCGGAGTGCCTCTTTACATCAGTGTCCCCATCGGAGTGCTCCTTACATTAGTGTCCCCATCGGAGTGCCTCCTTACATCAGTGTCCCAATTGGAGTGCTCCCTTACATCAGTGTCCCCATCGGAGTGCTCCCTTACATCAGTGTCCCAATCGGAGTGCCTCCTTACATCAGTGTCCCCATCGGAGTGCCTCTTTGCATCAGTGTCCCCATTGGAGTGCCTCCTTACATCAGTGTCCCCATCGGAGTGCTCCCTTACATCAGTGTCCCCATCGGAGTGCCTCCTTACATCAGTGTCCCCATCGGAGTGCTCCCTTACATCAGTGTCCTTACATTGGTGTCCCCATTGGAGTGCCTCCTTACATCAGTGTCCCCATCAGAGTGCCTTCTTACATTAGTGTCCCCATCGGAGTGCTTCCTTACATCAGTGTCCCCATCGGAGTGCTCCCTTACATCAGTGTCCCCATCGGAGTGCCTCCTTACATCAGTGTCCCCATCGGAGTGCCTCTTTACATCAGTGTCCCCATCGGAGTGCCTCCTTACATCAGTGTCCCCATTGGAGTGCCTCCTTACATCAGTGTCCCCATCGGAGTGCCTCTTTACATCAGTGTCCCCATCGGAGTGCCTCCTTACATCAGTGTCCCCATCGGAGTGCCTCCTTACACTAGTGTCCCCATTGGAGTGCCTCCTTACATCAGTGTCCCCATCGGAGTGCTCCCTTACATCAGTATCCCCATCAGAGTGCTCTCTTACATCAGTGTCCCCATCGGAGTGCCTCCTTACATCAGTGTCCCCATCGGAGTGCCTCTTTACATCAGTGTCCCCATCGGAGTGCCTCTTTACATCAGTGTCCCCATCGGAGTGCCTCCTTACATCAGTGTCCCCATCGGAGTGCTCCCTTACATCAGTGTCCCCATCGGAGTGCCTGCTTACATCAGTGTCCCCATCGGAGTGCTCCCTTACATTAGTGTCCACATCGGAGTGCCTCCTTACATCAGTGTCCCCATCGGAGTGCCTCTTTACATCAGTGTCCCCATCGGAGTGCTCCTTACATTAGTGTCCCCATCGGAGTGCCTCCTTACATCAGTGTCCCCATCGGAGTGCTCCCTTACATCAGTGTCCCCATCGGAGTGCTCCCTTACATCAGTGTCCCCATCGGAGTGCCTCCTTACATCAGTGTCCCCATCGGAGTGCCTCTTTGCATCAGTGTCCCCATTGGAGTGCCTCCTTACATCAGTGTCCCCATCGGAGTGCTCCCTTACATCAGTGTCCTTACATTGGTGTCCCCATCGGAGTGCCTCCTTACATCAGTGTCGCCATTGGAGTGCCTCCTTACATCAGTGTCCCCATCGGAGTGCCTCCTTACATCAGTGTCCCCATCGGAGTGCCTCCTTACATTAGTGTCCCCATAGGAGTGCTCCCTTACATTAGTGTCCCCATCGGAGTGCCTCCTTACATCAGTGTCCCCATCTGAGTGCCTCCTTACATCAGTGTCCCCATCAGAGTGCCTCCTTACATAAGTGTCCCCATCGGAGTGCTCCCTTACATCAGTGTCCCCATCGGAGTGCCTCTTTACATCAGTGTCCCCATCGGAGTGCCTCCTTACATCAGTGTCCCCATCGTAGTGCCTCCTTACATTAGTGTCCCCATTGGAGTGCCTCCTTACATCAGTGTCCCCATCGGAGTGCTCCCTTACATCAGTATCCCCATCAGAGTGCTCTCTTACATCAGTGTCCCCATCGGAGTGCCTCCTTACAACAGTGTCCCCATCGGAGTGCCTCTTTACATCAGTGTCCCCATCGGAGTGCCTCTTTACATCAGTGTCCCCATCGGAGTGCCTCCTTACATCAGTGTCCCCATCGGAGTGCTCCCTCACATCAGTGTCCCCATCGGAGTGCCTGCTTACATCAGTGTCCCCATCGGAGTGCTCCCTTACATTAGTGTCCACATCGGAGTGCCTCCTTACATCAGTGTCCCCATCGGAGTGCCTCTTTACATCAGTGTCCCCATCGGAGTGCTCCTTACATTAGTGTCCCCATCGGAGTGCCTCCTTACATCAGTGTCCCGATCGGAGTGCTCCCTTACATCAGTGTCCCCATCAGAGTGCTCCCTTACATCAGTGTCCCAATCGGAGTGCCTCCTTTCATCAGTGTCCCCATCGGAGTGCCTCTTTGCATCAGTGTCCCCATTGGAGTGCCTCCTTACATCAGTGTCCCCATCGGAGTGCTCCCTTACATCAGTGTCCCCATCGGAGTGCCTCCTTACATCAGTGTCCCCATCGGAGTGCTCCCTTACATCAGTGTCCTTACATTGGTGTCCCCATTGGAGTGCCTCCTTACATCAGTGTCGCCATTGGAGTGCCTCCTTACATCAGTGTCCCCATCGGAGTGCCTCCTTACATCAGTGTCCCCATCGGAGTGCCTCCTTACATTAGTGTCCCCATAGGAGTGCTCCCTTACATTAGTGTCCCCATCGGAGTGCCTCCTTACATCAGTGTCCCCATCTGAGTGCCTCCTTACATCAGTGTCCCCATCAGAGTGCCTCCTTACATTAGTGTCCCCATCGGAGTGCTCCCTTACATCAGTGTCCCCATCAGAGTGCCTCCTTACATCAGTGTCCCCTTCGGAGTGCCTCCTTACATCAGTGTCCCCATCGGAGTGCTCCCTTACATCAGTGTCCCCATCGGAGTGCCTCCTTACATCAGTGTCCCCATCGGAGTGCTGCCTTACATCAGTGTCCCCATCTGAGTGCCTCCTTACATTAGTGTCCCCATCGGAGTGCCTCCTTACATCAGAGTTCCCCTGTATGAGCCCCGGTTAAAGTGCCCCTGGTCAGAGTCCCCCTTCAATAATGCAGTCAGAGTCCCCCTTTAATAATGCGTTCGGAGTCCCTCTTAATAATGCGGTCGGAGTCCCCCTTAATAATGCCATCAGAATCCACCTTAAAAATGCGGTCAGAGCCCCCCTTAATAATGCGGTCAGAGTCCCCCTTAATAATGCCGTCAGAGTCCCCCTTAATAATGCCGTCGGAGTCCCCCTTAATAATGCCGTCGGAGTCCCCCCTTAATAATGCGGTCGGAGTCCCCTTTTAATAATGCCGTCGGAGTTCCCCTTTAATAATGTTGCAGTAGCGCAATCCCACGGACACAGGGACAGGACGCAGAGACACTTGGATTTTATTATTATAGATGTCCCAGTGCCAACAGTGATTGTCCAACTACAGCTCAGTTCTGGAATCAGGGCTGTTAGGACAGCAGCAGTATAATTGTTTCCTAAAGTGGTAGTAAACTCTGTTCTACCACTTGTATCTACAGGCAAGCCTATAGTAAGGCTTACCTGTAAGTACTGTGAATATCTCCTAAACTTGCACAGTTTAGGAGATATTCAGATTGCATGCAGCCGGTGATGTTACTGTCGCATGCTCTCTGAAGGTCCGGCATATAGTGTCAGATGTTCAGAGCCTGTGACATAAACGGGGGCTCCCGCATGCGTGTGCAGGTGTGAAGTCATCTCCCCCTGGCCACTCATGTAGCCAGAGGCTGGGAACCAGGAAAGAAGACCGTGGAAGGTGAAAGCCATCTCATCGGTGACAGCACGGCGCTGGAGGGCTTTGCTTTGAGGTAAGTCTCTCATAATGTGCTAGTATGCGATACATACTGCCCATTGTCATACCCTCTACACTCCTCTCCTGTAAATACGGATTACTGTCATACCCTCCACACTCCTCTCCTGTACATACTGCCCATTGTCATACCCTGCACACTCCTCTTCTGTACATGCTGCCCACTGTCATACCCTCCACACCCCTCTCCTGTACATACTGATTACTGTCAGATTCTCCACACTTTTTTTCAGCACATTCTAGTCATGGTCATACCCTCCCCACTCCCCTCCTGTACATACTGCCTGTTGTCAGACCGTCCACACTCCTCTCCTGTACATACTGATCACTGTCATACCATCCACATAACTCTCCTGTACATACTGTGCTCTGTCATACCCTCCACCAGGGCCGCTGATAGGGGGGGACCACCAGCCCTCTTGTAGGGGCCCCGAGCACACAGGGGGGCCCACACAGAGAGGGGGATTAGTGATGGACAACAAATACAGAAATCTTCCTCCAGCACCTGAATCTGATCTGTCCCTCTCCCTGCTATCAGCTTTTATCTGTTGAGAAAGAGACAGTCGTCCCTCACTGCTCAGGAGTTTATTTGTAAATTGTAACTTTGTTTCTCTCTCTCTGTCTCTCTGATCACTGAGCTCCAACTGCCCAGCCTGTATATTTTTCTCATCTCATCTTCTTTATTTAACATAGCTTTTTTTTTAGATTTAGCAGGAATTATGTGAGTTATGTTATATTTGTGTCTGCTAATAGTGATTTTGTTGTAATTTTAGCTAAATATATCTTTAATATTTTCTTGGGGGGGGCCCTGCCAGGTAGTCTGTACGGGGCCCCGCGATTTCTAACAGCAGCCCTGCCCTCCACACAACTCTCCTTCACATTCTGATCACTGTCATACCCTCCACACTCCTCTCCTGCACATACTGTCCCCTGTCATATCCTCCACGCTTCTCTCCTGTACATACTAATTACTGTTGTACCCTCCACACTCCTCTACTGTACATACTGATTACTGTCATACCCTCCACACTCCTCCCTGTACATACTGCCCACTGTCATACCCTCCACACTTCTCTCCTATATATACTGATTATTGTCATGCCCTCTACACTCCTCTCCTGTACATACTGATTACTGTCATACCCTCCCCACTCCTCTCCTGCACATACTGTTCACTCTCATACCCTCCACACTCCTCTCCTGCACATACTGTTCACTGTCATAGCCTCTACACTACTATCCTAAACATACTGATCACTGTCATACTCTCCGCACTCCTCTCCTGTACATACTGCCCACTGTTGTACCCTCCACACCTCTCTCCTGTACATATTGACTGCTGTCATACCCTCCCCACTCCTCTCTTGCACATACTGTTTACTGTCATTATCTCACCACTCCTCTCCTGCACATACTGCTTACTGTCATACCCTCCACACGCCTCTCCTGTACATACTACCCACTGTCATACCCTCCACACTCCTCTCCTGCACATACTGTTCACTGTCATAGCCTCTACACTACTATCCTAAACATACTGATCACTGTCATACTCTCCGCACTCCTCTCCTGTACATACTGCCCACTGTTGTACCCTCCACACCTCTCTCCTGTACATATTGACTGCTGTCATACCCTCCCCACTCCTCTCTTGCACATACTGTTTACTGTCATTATCTCACCACTCCTCTCCTGCACATACTGCTTACTGTCATACCCTCCACACGCCTCTCCTGTACATACTACCCACTGTCATACCCTCCACACTCCTCTCCTGCACATACTGTCCCCTGTCATATCCTCCACGCTTCTCTCCTGTACATACTAATTACTGTTGTACCCTCCACACTCCTCTACTCTACATACTGATTACTGTCATACCCTCCACACTCCTCCCTGTACATACTGCCCACTGTCATACCCTCCACACTTCTCTCCTATATATACTGATTATTGTCATGCCCTCTACACTCCTCTCCTGTACATACTGATTACTGTCATACCCTCCCCACTCCTCTCCTGCACATACTGTTCACTCTCATACCCTCCACACTCCTCTCCTGCACATACTGTTCACTGTCATAGCCTCTACACTACTCTCCTAAACATACTGATCACTGTCATACTCTCCGCACTCCTCTCCTGTACATACTGCCCACTGTTGTACCCTCCACACCTCTCTCCTGTACATATTGACTGCTGTCATACCCTCCCCACTCCTCTCTTGCACATACTGTTTAATGTCATTATCTCACCACTCCTCTCCTGCACATACTGCTTACTGTCATACCCTCCACACGCCTCTCCTGTACATACTACCCACTGTCATACCTTCCACACTCCTCTCCTGTACATACTGCCCATTGTCATACCCTCCACACTCCTCTCCTGTACATACTACCCACTGTCATACCTTCCACACTCCTCTCCTGTACATGCTGCCCATTGTTATACCCTGCACACTCCTTTCCTGTACATAATGTCCTCTGTCATACCTTCTACACTCCTCTCCTGTACATACTGCCATTGTCATACCCTTCACACTCCTTTCCTGTACATACTGCCATTGTCATACCCTTCACACTCCTTTCCTGTACATACTGTCCTCTGTCACTCCCTCCACACTCCTCTCCTGTACATACTTCCCTCTGTCATACCCTCCACACTCCTCTCCTATACATTCTGATTACTGTTATATCCTCCACACTCTTCTCTTGTACATACTCCATGGGACAGCTTTATTGCTTTATTTTTATGTATGTAGTATGTTTTTACTGTGTAGAATGATTGTTCACTTAGTTCATGTATGCAGTCTTCCTTTAAAATCTCGGGTTCAGTGTACATGTTGACTGTTACTATGAGTGTTTTTTGTTGTTAACTTTTTTTCCTTTTACCCCTAACTATAGCTCTCTTATAAATGGTTAATTTACTTATGCCATTAAATTAACAATATTGCAGAACCACACCCATACCAAATTAATGCCCTGACCCTAGTTAAAGTCTATTATCTGCCTATATTGGCATTCTAAATGCACAGCAAGAAAAGGTGTCCCTAGAATTTTTTTTTTTTAAATTTTGGCAACTATGGCATTGCATTATCATACTATGTGCTGGCGGGGAGATGGGAGAGATCTCCCATTGAGCTTGCTCTGCTTACTAGAGAAGTGTGGAAAAGGTCTCTTACATTTTAAAATGTTACATTTATTTATGAGTGTTTGTATTGTATGTATGTGTATATACTGTATACACAGTATCTCACAAAAGTGAGTACACCCCTAACATTTTTGTAAATGTTTTATAATATCTTTTCATGTGACAACACTGAAGAAATGAAACTTTGCTACAATGTAAAGTAGTGAGTGTACAGCTTGTATGACAGTGTCAATGTGCTGTCCCCTCAAAAAAACTCAACACACAGCCATTAAGGTCTAAACCGCTGGCAACAAAATTGATTACATCCCTAAGCAAAAATGTCATGGTGTCATGTGACTCATTAGTGTTACAAGGTCTCAGTTGTGAAAGGGAAGCAGGTGTGCTAAATTTGGTGTTATCACTTCCACTCTCTTATACTGGTCAGTGGAAGTTCAACATGTCACCTCATGGCAAAGAACTCTCTGAGGATCTAGAAAAAAAAGAATGGTTGCTCTACATAAAGATGGTCTAGGCTAACAGAAGACTGCCAAGACCCTGAAACTGATCTGCAGCAGACCCTGAAACTGAGCTGCAGCACGGTGGCCAAGACCATACAGCGGTTTAACAAGACAGGTTCCACTCAGAACAGTCCTTGCCATGGACGACCAAAGAAGTTGAGTGCATGTGCTCAGCATCATATCCGGAGGTTGCCTTTGGGAAAAAGACGTATGAGTGCTGCCAGCATTGCTGCAGAGGTTGAAGGGGTGGGAGGTCAGCCTGTCAGTGCTCAGACCATACGCCGCACACTGCATCAAATTGGTCTGCATGGCTGTCGTCTCAGAAGGAAGCCTCTTCTAAAGATGATGTACAAGAAAGCTCGCAAACAGTTTGCTGAAGACAAGCAGACTAAGGACATGGATTACTGGAACCATGTCCTGTGGTCTGATGAGACCAAGATAAAATGATTTGGTTCAGATGGTGTCAAGCGTGTGTGGCAGCAACCAGGTGAGGAGTACAAAGACAAGTGTGTCTTGCCTAAAGTCAAGCATGGTGGTGGGATTGTCATGGTCTGGGGCTGCATGAGTGCTGCCGGCACTAGGGAGCTACAGTTTATTGAGGGAATCATGAATGCCAACATGTACTGTGACATGATGAAGCAGAGCATGATCCCTTCCCTTTGGAGACAGGGCAGCAGGGCAGTATTCCAACATGATAACAACCCCAAACACACCTCCAAGATGACCACTGCCTTGCTAAAGAAGCTTGGGGTAAAGGTGATGGATTGGCCAAGCATGTCTCCAGACCTAAACCCTATTGAGCATCTGTGGGGCATCCTTAAATGGAAGGTGGAGGAGCGCAAGGTCTCTAACATCCACCAGCTCTGTGATATCGTCATGGAGGAGTGGAAGAGGACTCCAGTGTCAGCCTGTGAAGCTCTGGTGAACTCCATGCCCAAGAGGGTTAAGGCAGTGCTGGAAAACAATGGTGGCCACACAAAATATTGACACTTTGGGCCCAATTGGGACATTTCACTTAGGGGTGTACTCACTTTTGTTGCCAGTGGTTTAGACATTAATGGCTGTGTGTTGAGTTATTTTGAGGGGACAGCAAATGTATACTGTTATACAAGCTGTACACTCACTACTTTACATTGTAGCAAAGTGTAATTTCTCCAGTGTCACATGAAAAGATACAATAAAATATTTACAAAAATGTGAGGGGTGTACTCAATTTTGTGAGATACCGTATATATACACGCAGACACATGTGTTTGAGCTTTGAGGTGCACATTGTAATGCAATAGGCTGCGAACACTTGATGAAGGTAATCATCAATGGTAGCTCCTATTTTCCTCATGACAGGTTTACTTTAACAATCAATATGTATGCAAGAGTCTTTCCAAAAAGCCATAGTTTCACTGCAATTGTTCAATCATTTATGTGCAAACCAAAATCCATATTTTAAATTAGAACTAAACTCTTTCAATCAACATTAGCTTTTTTTAAAATTCTTATTTTAACTTTTGTAAATCAGTAGGAATAGGAATGCATATTATATTTACTTTTTTTAACCTTTATTTTTTATTTACTTGTTTCTTGGTTTCTAGCCTAGGACGAAATATTGTCATATATCCCAGTAGTCTTCATTTTTTCATTCATCAGGAGGAGGGGATGAGGGGGCTGTCTCTGCTAAGTACACCCTAATGCCTGCATGCCTCTCCTAAGGACAGATGGATTCCAGGAAGTAAAACACATAAGCCTAAGGACAGGCGGCATCGGCCAAATCAACAGAAACCCGGCCGAAGTTGAGCCCATGTGTACTGCTGTCGGTCAGACAGAAGCCTTAGGAACATGACCAAAAAAGGTCTGGCCTATAGCTGAAAGCGCTGACTGGAGTGTTCTGGTGAGGGGGTCGCCACCCCTGTCAGAACACAATAGAACACCATAGAACAGCAGGGGAGATCAATTTATCCTGCTGGATTGAAAAAAATATAAATAAACACTAGCAGTGTGCACTAGGCTTTACTCAAGATTAAAGTAATTCACTGTAAAGCACTAAGACACATATTGGTGGACTAAGGCATTGGTCCATTCACCTATTATTCATCACATTTTTTATTACATTTTTTATTGTATTTGTTATTGTATTTTGTTTGTATAATTGTATAATTGATTCACTTACTCACTGATTCATCACTCAGTACTGTACATAATTATTTATTGGATTATTTATTGAAAGTGTTATTACCAGCTAGTATACACCTTATTGCTGAGTTATACTTACCAGGATTTGCATTTCAAACACCCATATTCAGAGTAGCGCCATAGCCCACATACTCACCCAGCTTACTTGACTTCCAAGTATTCAGGGCAGGCAGCAACTCTCCACATAAATCAAAAACATCCTCCATTGCGCGGGATTCTAATATAACATATCTTTACTCAAGATGACTGAGGCTAAAAATGCTAGGGTTTTTTTTTTTTAAGGTGTCTTCTCAACAATATATAGCATGGAGACATGAGTGGATGAGTTTCCTTTGAATAATAAAAATGAAATAAATAGCATTTTTAGTTTGTGGTGCTAAGTTCCAATTTAGTTCTGCTTTAATAAATGGCTCTGATTATGATTTGGTTTTTAAAGTGAACATTCGTCCTTACATACTTCTTTAGTGAATTAACTCAACAGTGTCTCTCATGATAAAAGGAAACATGCACTTTATTAAAAAGAAAAGGCTAATACACCCTAAACCATTTTGCTATTTAAGGTTATAAAAAAAAAAAACTTTCCATTTAAGTCTGCAGCTGTCTAAGATTTTCTAAATGGGTAGAATATGAAACATTGCTTTTATGTAACCATGACAACTATAGCTATATGTTAAATTCTAGTTCTAATACATTTGGTATATGTCACTATTTTGTCATTATTATAAAACTAGAACTTTTTGGTAAGGTGTCACATGGTAATGGATATTTTTGCACCAGCAATTTAAAACATATGTTATCCATCCAAAACAAATTATTAGAGCAGCAACTGGGGCATTCTGTACAAAACCCTATCAGAGGTGTCATTTTCTTCTCATGTGATTGGCTTACTGCGTTTCCCATGAGTTTTTCTTTACTTCAACACTGGGACTAATCATGTGAGTAAAAAGAAAAAAAGAAGAGTCTTTCACTTAACATTCAGGAACTGGAAAGCATCAGGTATGCATTCATTAGTAATGACAGATCAGGAAAAGGTAAGAATCGGCAGTGATTGAAAGAAGTTTGCTAAAAATCCTTCCTATCCTTATCTATCTATTGTATCTATCTACTGTATATATATATATATATATATATATATATATATATATATATATATATATATAACTAGCAGACAATAGTCTGCATTTTATGAAGCCCAACAGTTATTCCTCCGCAGAAGGAATAAGTGTTAAACTACGTAAACATGGTACACTACTGTAGCGCAAAAACAGAAAATAATTACAATTGGAAAAACAAAAATACAATTAAAGAAAAATCAAAATGGTTAAAATATCGGGGGGAGAACAATCTAGGTATCACAAAGAATACATCAACGAGCTTATCAAGCTAAACAACGAATCAGTAAAATATCAAAGTAACATAGTTATCCTTTCAAAATGGCTGCTGGCTTACAATGGTCGTTATCAGAGCCCCCTAAAATGGCTGCCTTTTCAAAATGGCGTTTTGCTAGGTTTTAGATGATGAGGCATGATGATGAATGCCTTTCTGCATGGATGGGTGTGTTCTGGATGAAGTCCCGAGTGTGTGAAGTGTCTGGAGTCTGTCCAAATGGCTTCTTCTCCTTGACCTAGATACAGTTCTGAACTATAAGCTCATAAATATTTTAATAAGCCTAGCTCAGAAGGTGGAACTTCTTGGTTCATGTGGCCAAATATTTACTTGTTGTTTGTTCAAGCATTGCCTCTCTTAGCCACCAAGTGTCATAATAGGACAAGGGATGTCTGTTCTAAATTAATCTTATAAATAATCTGTTGTTGAAATATTCACTGTCCCACGGTACAGGGTTGGTCATGTGATATTTCTACTATATATATGTATAATGTTTTGGAGATCTGTTAAAGCCAACATATAAACAAACATCTCTGATATAGAACTTTTTCAAATATGATTACATTGATTACGAAGAGGTGTTTTACTTATACATTATGATTATTTATACCAGGCTCAGAATGGCCATAGAGCACACCGAGCACTTGCCCTGTGGGCCAGGGCCGCTGGTCTGCAAGTTCTTACAGGGCCCAAGTCAGCTGGGCTGCTCTTTGAGCTCACTCCGCTCACCCGGACTCTCCATGGCCGTCCGACTGCCAGTTCAGTTCAGCCGTTGGCACCGGGAGACACGACCATGAAGGGGGAGGAGCTAGAGGAGACACCTTTGGCCCCTCCGCACCTGCACAGCCATCAGTATATTTCAGCCATTGGCGCCAGGGGGCCTAACCATGAAAAAGGAGGGGCTAGAGGAGACACTGGCTGCAAACACCATAGAGCCAGATCAGAGAGATTGTGAGTGCAACCACCATGTAACCTGGATAGGAGGAGCAGTGGGGTGGCTGCCTTTAGAAGATTAATTCTCTGCATTTCCTCCTTCAGCCTTTGAAAGCATGCAAGAGGGAAAGGAGGAGAAGCAGGCATTCAGGGGTAGCAGGAGGAAATGGAGAAAATGATTCTTCTATATGCTGCCACCCTACCACTCCTCCTATCCTGCTTCTTTCTGCTACTCCCCTTTGCTCTCTGCCCCCCATGCTCTCCGGCCCCCCAGTGCTGCCCAACATCCCCTAGCACTCTCCAGCTTCCCCCAGTGCTCTCTGCCCCCCCCCCCCAGTGCTCCCTGCCTTCCCTGTACTCTATGGCCCCCCATGTGCTCTCCAACCCACCCTGTAGTTTTGCTTCCCCCTGTGGTCTCCACCTCCCCCCCAGTGCTTTCCAGCCCCCCTAGTGCTCTTCACTTCCCCCTGTGCTCTTCACTTCCCCCCTGTGCTTTCCACCTCCCCCATGTGCTCTTCACCATGCTCTCTGCCTCCCCCCAGTGCTCTCCAGCCCCCCTAGTGATCTCCACTTTCCCCCTGTGCTCTTCACCCCCCCCCCCTGTGCTCTCCACATCCCCCATGCTCTGTGTCTCCTCCCAGTGCTCTCCAGCCCCCCCCCCCCAGTGCTCTCCAGCCCCCTTGTGCTCACCCCCCCCGTACTCTCCCCGGACCCCATATGCTTTCCGGCCCACCCTGTATTCTTGCTTCCCCCTGTGCTCTCTCCCCCCCCCCAGTGCTCTCCAGACCTCCCCTGTGTGCTCTCCGGCCCCCCTTTTTTCTCCTCTTCCCAATCCTCGTGCTTTCTGCTCCCCCTACTCTCTTCGCCTGCCCCTCCAGTGTTCTCCACCCCCACCCCATGTTCTCCAGCTTCCTCCCTGTGCTCTCCACCCCCTAATGCTCTTTTCCTGCCCCCTCACCCCCCTGTACCTCTTCCAGATTCCCCCCTCCCTTCTCCCGTGTGTCAGGAGGGAGAGTGGGGAAGGGGCTGGGTAACATGTCATGGGCTGCTTAGTCCAAAATGCCTGAGCCTATTTTTTGTTCCAGTCTGGGCCTGATTTATACATATAGGTGTAAGAAAAGAACTATATGGATATGTATATATACATTATCTCACAAAAGTGAGTACGCCCATCACATTTTTGTAAATATTTTATTATATCTTTTCATGTGACAACACTGAAGAAATTACATTTTGCTACAATGTAAAGTAGTGAGTATACGGCTTGTATGCGAGTGTAAATTTGCCGTCCCCTCAAAATAACTCAACACACAGCCATTAATGTCTAAACCACTGGCAAAAAAGTGAGTACACCACTAAGTAAAAATGTCCAAATTGGGCCGAAAGTGTCAATATTTTGTGTGGCTACCTTTATTTTCCAGCACTGCCTTAACCAACTTGGATATGGAGTTCAGCAGAGCTTCACATGTTGCAACTGGAGTCCTCTTCCACTCCTCCATGACAACTTCACCATGCTGGTGGATGTTAGAGACCTCCTCCGCCATCTATTTGAGGATGCCCCACAGATGCTCAATAGATTTAGGTCTGGAGACATGGTTGCCCAGTCCATCACCTTTACTCTCAGCTTTTTTAGCAAGGCATTAGTCATCTTGGAGGTGTGTTTTGGGTCATATTATGTTGGAATACTGCCCTGTGGCCCAGTCTCCGAAGGGAGGGGATCATGCTGTTTTACTTTCAATAATGTTTATTGAGGTTTTCAAGTTACATAAAATAACAGGGAAACAAGAAACAATAAGGGAAGAAAAACATGGAGTACATATTGTTTGCATATATAAAAGTACAAATGAGGAACCTATTGCTCATATAATACTATCGGAGTCATCAGCAAGAAGGAACAAAATATTTGCTTTGAGTCCAGATTGACCAGTCTTTGTGAAATTTAGGACCCCGAAGAGTGGAGAATGCGTAAGCTTTTTCTAAGGAGTTAAATGCATGAACAAGAGACAAAAGACATACAAAAACAAACAGTGACAAGACAATTGGGACTTTATATGAGGCAATGCCCATCCAAGGCTAATTGTCTCCATCCCTGATTGGGTATATATAAGGGGGGGGGGATAAAATGGGTAGTTGGAAAGGTACAATGGGGTCGGCATATTAGGTATAATATGTAATAATAAATATAACTATCCATAACGTAATATTGGTATTACTTTTAAGGAAGCCGATAACCCAATGATTTTAGTAGGATAAAACGGGAAGGGGGGGAAAGGCGGGACTTTGTGTGAGTTGTGTGGAGTCGGTGGGCATGATAGATGAGTACAGTCACCTGACATAGGGTAAAAGATTTAATATATAACATATGTAAATCTCATAAAATGACATGAACAGAACATGCATGATGCATGTGACATACAGTCAAAGAGGCAATGAGGAACATCTTTTCCCTTCGCCCCTGATCGCCACGTCTATCATGCCCACCGACTCCACACACCTCCCACAAAGTCCCGCCTTTTCCCCCCCTTCCCGTTTTATCCTACTAAAATCATTGGGTTATCGGCTTCCTTAAAAGTAATACCAATATTACGTTATGGATAGTTATATTTATTATTACATGTTATACCTAATATGCCGACCCCATTGTACCTTTCCAACTACCCATTTTATTCCCCTCCCCCCCCTTATATATATACCCAATCAGGGATGGAGACAATTAGCCTTGGATGGGCATTGCCTCATATAAAGTCCCAATTGTCTTGTCACTGTTTGTTTTTGTTTGTCTTTTGTCTCTTGTTCATGCATTTAATTTCAATAGGGATGGAGGTGTGTGGTTGTTTACGGTTGGTCTCTAAGCAGACCCTTATGGGCCGGTTCAAATTTCTGCGAGTGCACCGATTGCATGTAATTCAGAACGCACTGCTCCTTCATTACATGCGATCGGAGGTGCGGATGCGAATTCAGCCATACACTTTGTATGGCTGAATTCACACTGTATCCGCACCAAACACGCACATGACCCTTTTTTCCAGCCGCATCAGGATCGGATCGCACAGTGGTTCACACTTGTGCGATCCGATCCTGTGCGAACTGTCAGATCGCACTGCGATATGCGATCAAACTGGGGGTGTCGTTAACATTTAATTGACACCCCCTGCGTATCGCATATGGCAGTGTGAACTGCCAGGGGTGCGTTTGCGATGCGGGAACAGGCTGCAAATTCGCAGCCTTCCCGCATCGCACAAGTGTGAACCGGGACTTAGGCTTGCATCACATTGTCTGGTAACATTGTATTTTTTCTTACCATGTTCTTTTTGCAATGGGTGAATTTGTATTGGGAAGACTTAGATGGCCATTGTATGTCTGGACAGATCCCACAGTCTGTTGCCTATATCCGGGAGCTGCGAGACACTTCGGGTCCTCCCTCTTTTCCCTTCGCCCCTGATTGGGCCCGGGAATCTGGGCGGTTCCCCGCTGTGCCTCGGCGCCACGTCTTCGTGCCGTCACGTGTGACGTCAATTAGTGGCGTCATTGCGTCGGCACGTGATTGCCATTCTCGCGCCCAAACATAAGGAAGGTGAACCGTACCACTACCCAGGATAATTTCCTGGTCTGGGATGCGGATACACAACCTCTACTCTTTGAGCGTGGACGTGACGCTAGGAGCCCCACATATGGCCGTTACCAGGTGCCTCCTTATAACATTCCTTTGTTTTAACACTTTGAATATGTTCCTTCACTTTTATTTGTTTTCTATTTTTGAATTTCACACACTTTGTCACGGATACACCTGCCTTGACTCCCCCTCGGGGAATAGTCTGCAACTATCCATTTTCCCCTTCACTATTGCTGAGTCCTTATTTTTCATCATTTAGACTAACCATATTCATAGGCACAGATATATCTCCCTATTTATTTTTATATTTTGTCACTGTAGCACCAGTTAACACTTATATACTAACCTACACTTTTACCCCTATAGAAATCACTGGAGATTAACATCTGTGACATCACAACTTAATACTTTGACTATCTACATGCACCCTGGAATGTTTATCTGGTACGCACCTGGGCCGTGGTGTGGGCCCCTACAACTCCCGGAGTAGACTTCTTGGCTTTTGGATCACTGTCCATACTACCCTTTTTAGACTGACTCCATTTTGAATACTAATTGGAGATGCATCTGCTCCTGATGAGTGGGAATGTCCACGAAACGCGTCAACCCTAATATAGATGTGTCCCCCTACAATATTATATTTGGACTTTATATAGTATATCGTCAATGACCTCTATCCCAATGTATATTTCACCAATTTTGTATGATTCTGCATCTAAGATGTTCCTCATTGCCTCTTTGACTGTATGTCACATGTATGTAACCTTATGCATCATGCATGTTCTGTTCATGTCATTTTATGAGATTTACATATGTTATATATTACATCTTTTACCCTATGTCAGGTGACTGTACTCATCTATCATGCCCACCGACTCCACACACCTCACACAAAGTCCCGCCTTTTCCCCCCCTTCCCGTTTTATCCTATTAAAATCATTGGGTTATCGGCTTCCTTAAAAGTAATACCAATATTACGTTATGGATATTTATATTTATTATTAAATATTATACCTAATATGCCGACCCCATTGTACCTTTCCAACTACCCATTTTATTCCCCCCCCCCCCCTTATATACTTTTCTAAGGAGTATTAGAAATTAACCTGTCTTATAACTTCTAAATGTGAAGGAGCAGTAGACTGCTTCCAGTGTGTGGACCACGACCGTTATCATATGAGGTGGGATGATATCTAGGCCTAAGGTAAGAAGGGCCAAGGCAGGGTCAGGTTTGAGCAGTATACCCGTAATAGATGAAAGTATCTCGAAGACTTTTCCCCAAAAACTGGTCAATCCCTTACAGTACCAAAAGATATGAACAATCGTGCCCACCTGGACGCAATTGCGCCAACATAGGGGGCTCCGAGTATTATAAATCTTAGACAAACGATATGGTGTTAAATACCAACGAGTGAGGACCTTTTGTGCCTGCTCCCAATGGGAAACATACTTGGAGATTTTGTAGGAGGCACGAATGGCCAATTGCAATTGTGTGTCTGAAAAGGATTGTCCTCCCTCCCAAGCGATCATATGCGGTGTTTTACGGAATGTTGCTTTGAGTCCAAAAGAATTGTAGAACATGGAAATGCCTTGTGTTGGGTAGAGAGGGTTAGAAAGGAATTGCCATAGTTGCAGGGGACCTACAATATCTCTGGCGGTGGGTGTTTGCGTAGAAAACTGGAGATGCTGTTATATGTGAAGATGGCCTGTGCGGGTAATGCAAATTCTTGTTTTAGCACCGCGAACGGCTTAAGAACCTCGCCCTGGTACAGCTGTGCTATAGTGGTGATGCCCGCCGAGGAAAATTTGGATACGTTGACACAAGGGAGGAGGATATTAAATATGGCAAGTGGTAATTAAACCTTAGTGGACAGTGATGAGCGGGGAAGATGAGGGACTAAAAGTCTCCATGAGATTAAGGAAGCCTGCGTAGGTAGAGGGAGTGTGTGAAGGGAAACCTGTCTCCATCTGTCGGCGAGTAGCAGGGTGCTGAGTTCCTCCACATTTGAAAGTGAGGCTTCTATGGGTATCCAGGGGAGACTGGAGTGTTTGGAGAACCAGTGGCGTAAGGGTGCGAGATGAGATGCATGGTGATAGTCCACGAGATCGGGTATGCCTATACCCCCCACTGATTTGTGACGTATCATGTGGGCATATGCGCATCTCGCCCTCTTTTTCTGCCAGATAAATGTGCGCAGAAGTGCAGTAAGGGATCTGATCTATTTGAGGGGGACATGTATCGGGAGGGTGCGGAAAAGGTAAAGTATTTTGGGCAAGCATACCATTTTAAACGCAACAATTATACCGGTCCACGAAAGTTCAGTAGTTTTAAGTTTGGTTGCGTCTGTTGAAATAGCTGAAATAAGAGGTGTCATATTAGATGCAACCAGATTAGCAGTGGGAAAAGTTAAGTTGATGCCCAAATAACGTAAGGGTGATGTAGACCAAGTGTAAGGCAGGGTGGATTGTAAGTGAGTTTGTGTAGAAGGGTGCAATCCCATATTGAGGATTACAGATTTGCCGAAGTTTACTTTATAATATGAGAGTTTACTGAAGGTTTGTAGGATAGCGTGAGCTGCTGGGAGTGAAACGACGGGGTTCGTAAGGCTGAGAATCATGTAGTCAGCGAATAATGTGATGACGTGGTGCCAATGTTGAAATTTGAAGCCTGAGATGAGAGGGCTCTGTCTAAATGATGCCGCTAGGGGTTCAATCAGCAGGTTGAAAATGAGGGGTGAGAGGGGGCAACCCTGGCGGGTACCATTAGTTATAGGAAAAGGTTTAGAGAGGACTCCAGGTGACAAAACTTTGGCCGATGGGGAAGAGTAAAGGGTAAGTATGGCGGACAGAATTGGTCCAGAGAAACCAAAACTCTGTAAGACTGTTCTCATGTAGCCCCAGTGGACACGGTCAAACGCCTTCTCTGCATCAATGGAGAGGAGCAGAGAAGGCGTTTTAGTACGTTCCGCATGGTGGATCAAATTAACCACTCTCCTGGTAGTGTCCGGAGCCTGTCTATCCTTAACAAAGCCCATCTGGTCCTCTCCGATTAGCGTGGGAAGGATTATTGCTAATCTATTGGCTATGAGTTTGGCGAAAATCTTGACAACATTGTTTAGTAACAAGATGGGTCTAAAGTTGGCAGGGGTAGAGGGTGGTTTCCCAGGTTTGGGGAGGGTGGTAATATTAGCCTGTAACATTTCAGGTGGGAAATTACCATTTGTAATGGCATCAGAAAATAAAAGCAACACGTGGGGCGTTAGTATGTCCTGCATGGTATGATAAAATTCATTCGTCAGACCGTCAGGGCCTGGGGATTTGTGCAGGGGAAGGGCTTTCAATGTTTTGGCCAATTCGGGGAGTGTGAAGGGCTTATTTAGTTGTGAGAGGGAGTCTGCGGATAGTGAGTGCAAGCAAAGGCGGTTAAGAAATGTTTGTATGTCAGCCTCTGTAGGTTGAGGGGTGTCTGGGTCTTTTTCCAGGTTATACAGGGAGCTGTAATAGTCCGCGAATGCATCAGCAATTTTTTGGAGGTGGGTCAATTTAATACCGGTATGAGGGTGGGTAATGGATTCTATTTTCGTCCTGACTCTCTTGGCTTTCAACCTAGAGGCCAAAAACGTGCTGCTTTGTTGTGGGACGAGTAATATTGCAGGCGAAGGCGAGCCAGCATCTTATCATGCTGTTCAACTAAGAGTCTACGAAGGTCCGAACAAAGGGATGTGAGTTTAGAGGCATTAGCAGGAGATGGAGCATTCTTGTTGATGTCATCTAATGAATGGATTTCTGTTATAAGAGCATGCATTTTTTTGTGGTGTTTCTTTTTTAGGCGGGAGCCAATATGGGATAAGGATACCCCTGACAAATGCCTTATGCGTATTCCACAAGGTGGAAGGGGTAATCTCAGGGGTGTTGTTTGTGTCAAAAAATTCTCATAGTTGTGCCTGTAGGTAATGGAGGTAGTCTGGTTCAGAGAGGATGGAGTTGTTACAACGCCAGACAAAGGAGGATGGGGCAGCAGGGCTGGTGGAGATGGACATATGAATGGCTGCGTGGTCTGACCACATGGTAGGGGATAAAGAAGTGTCTATGACTAGGGGTAAGGTGGCAGAGTCCACTAGGAACATATCTATTCTGGTGTACATGTTGTGACAAGGAGAAAAATAGGAGTAGTCTCTCTCTTCCGCTTGTTGGTATCGCCACACGTCATGGAGCCCCTCAGAATATATAAGGGCAGCTAGGGTAGGAAGAGTCGATTTGCCCCTAGAGGAGGAGTCCATGGCGTGGTTCACCACCAAATTAAATCACCGCACACGATCAGCTTCCCAACCTTTAGGTTAGCGATCTTCGAACACAGTTTGTGCAAAAAAACGCAATTGGCGTGTTTTAGGAGCATATACAGTCACAATTGTGTAAGGACAGTTATCTAGAATACAGTTAATGATAATATACCTTCCCTCTGTGTCCTGCACCACCCTGGAGTAAGTGAAGGACACAGAGGCACGAAAGGCCAGCAACACACCTCTCTTTTTTCGGTAGACGAAGCTAGAAAAACATGTGGGTAGTCCGGATGGGAGCATCGGGGAGTATGGCCTGGTTTAAAATGTGTTTCCTGAATTGCTATAACATCAACCTTGGAAGATATTGCCTCTTTCCACGTGGAGTAACGCTTCGCAGGGTGGTTGAGACCCTTAACGTTCAAAGAAAGAAGTTGAAGAGGCATGGTGACAATAAACAGGAGGTGTCACAGGTGCATAGTTCTGTGGAGTATGGAGAACAATCGGGCCCCAATAAGGTAAGTCCCAATAAAAGGAGAGGCAAAGTTTGGGGCACAGCAAGGGAGAAAATATCAAGGTGATGGAAAGTACCTGAATAGCAAGCAGACATGGTAGGTTTGAGATGCGAAGTACAATCCAAAGCAGGAGAACGGTGGTAAGATCTTGTTCATCGCTGGAGTGGAGAGGTGTGTAGGGTCTGTAGCGGTGAGCAGCAGAGGGTTCCAAAACATGAGTCGGAGTTGGAAGCTGTAAAAAAATGGTAGAGACAAAGGGAACAAAGAGAAAACAAAAAAAGGGAATGAAAAGGTAAAAAAAACTTGGTCTGTTAGGACCAGGTGTGCAATCGAGATTGCAAAGGCGGTGGGAGTTAGGAGCACGGTGGTAAGTGCCCATTAGAGACAGTGGGGCCGGATATACCCAGCTAAGGTGTGAGAGGAGACAGTCATTTATTTTGGTTGGTAGATCTGGACGGTTTTGACACAACATGCCAGTCAGGTTGGATGTGGTGAATTGGCGGTGCGCTGGAAGCGTGAGAAGTGTCTTGGGGTTCTGGAACAATTCCCCATTGCTGGAGCATGCGAATCCCTTGGTCGTTGTTGGTTATTTGGGATGTAGTGCCTTGGTGGGTCACACAGAGTTTCGCTGGATACTTCCATTTATATATGATTTTATGGTTGGGAAGGGCTTTTGTTATAGAGTTGAGGTTACGTCTCTGCTGTAGGGTGTATTGGGAGTAGTCGGGGAGAGTTTGGAGTGTCGCAGCTTGTTCCAGAAGGCGATCCTTATGCCTGAAGGTCTCAAGAATGTTTGAAGGCTTTCTTGTGCATCATCTTTAGAAGAGGCTTCCGTCTGGGACAACAGCCATGTAGACAAATTTGATACAGTGTGAGGCGTATGGTCTGAGCACTGGCAGGCTGATTCCCCACCCCTTAAACCTCTGCAGCAATGCTGGTAGCACTCACACATCTATTTCCCAAAGGCAACCTCTGGATATGACGCTGAGCACATGCACTCAACTTCTTTGGTGGACCATGGTGAGGCCTGTTCTGAGTGGAACCTGTCTTGTTAAACCACTATATGGTCTTGGCCACTGTGTTGCAGATCAGTTTCACGGTCTTGGCAATCTACTTATAGCCTAGGCCCTCTTTATGTAGAGCAACAATTCTATTTTTCAGATCCTCAGAGAGTTATTTTCCATGAGGTGCTATGTTGAACTTCCAGTGACCAGTATGAGAGAGTGAAAGCAATAACACCAAATTTAACACACCTGCTCCCCATTCACACCTGAGACCTTGTAACTCTAACGAGTCACATGACACCAGGGAGGGAAAATGGCTAATTGGGCCCAATTTGGACAATTTCACCTAGGGGTTTACTCACTTTTGTTGCCAGCGGTTTAGACCTTAATGACTGTGTGATGAGTTATTTTGAGGGGACAGCAAATTTACACTGTTATACAAGCTGTACACTCAGTAGTACTTTACATTCTAGCAAAGTGTAATTTCTTCAGTGTTGTCACATGAAAAGATATAATAAAATATTTACATAAATGTGAGGGGTGTACTACTCACTTTTGCGGGATTCTGTATATAAAGTATCTCACAAAAGTGATTACACCCCTCAAATTTTTGTAAATATTTTATTATACCTTTTCATGTGACAACACTGAAGAAATGACACTTTGCTACAATGTAAAGTAGTGAGTGTACAGCTTGTATAACAGTGTAAATTTGCTGTCCCCTCAAAATAACTCAACACACACCCATTAATGTCTAAACCTATACAAGCTGTACACTCACTAGTTTAGCTGTACACTAACTTAAAGTGGTTGTAAAGTCAGTGATCACAATTACTACCAGCCCCTCTGTTATAACAAGCTATACTACACAATGTATGTGGTTTTTTTTTTTTAATTCTGCCACTAAATACCTTTTTTTCACATTGACAATGTGCAGTCACATGACCACCAACTGCTCTCCTTCCCCCATCTAAGGACTACAGTGGGAGGGGCTGAGATTCAACCAGGCGGTCATGTGACTGCACATCGGCAATGTGAAATAAGGTATTTAGCTGCAGAATTTAAAAAACACATCCACTGTATAGTATATCATGTTATAACAGAGGGGCTGGCAGTAATTGTGCTCACTAACTTTAATGCCACATGGAATAGCGGCAGAAGGGGAGGAGTGGGTTTGGAGATTGGATCATACACTAGGAATTGATAGACAGGGAGGGGGTGAGGGAGAGACTCTAAATGCAGCGGGATGATGGAGGCACATAAACTGACCACATTATCATGGATTAGCAGCCATGATTCCCGTGGTCAGCACACCTAGGGGGACACAGGAACAGGTAAGATCAACCAGGTATTTGACAGTATAGAAAGGGACAAATGACACCACACAAGCACTATGCGGTTTAACATTCTTTAAAAAAAGAGAATCCTTTTTTTAGGGTTACAACCTCTTTAAAAATTAAATACGTTTTTTTATGCTATATATTATTTGATCAACAAGTTTAGAATGCATTAGGCCTCATGCTCACTGGGTGTTTTTGCAGCTGCATCTAAGGGTGCCAGGCAATTTTTTTCTGCCTCTGCTTAATGTTAGCTTTTTAGCAGTGTTTATTGTCAGAAAAAAAACAAAACACTGCCAGTGTGTCCAAGAGCAGCAGAGTTTTGGCTGAAAAAAAAAAAAAAACGCTTGATTCTGCTAAACGCATCTAAATGCATCCTAATGTGCCTAAACGCTAGGTTTGTTAAGTGCTTGAGCTTTAATTTATTTCAATGGCCAGAATAAATCATTATTCTGGCCAATTAAATGAATTAACGCCCAAGCTCTTGACACTAGTAAACATGCCTAAAAGCTTGTAAAAGCTTTAGATACTTTGACAAGTGTCAGACTTTTCTTCTGCCAAATGCTACTGCCAGAAGGAAAGGTTTCTAGGAGAGTTTGCAAAACATCCTGTGTGCATGAGGTCTTATTAGAGAAAAGATGGCTTGAAAACATTTAAAGGAGATGTACAGCTAAAGCTCGCTTGGCTGTACATCTCCTATGGATCACAGGAGTGCAATTCGTTCTGCACTCCTGTGACCCGTTTTCAGCAGAGAACGGTCTGAAGTCTGCTCTCTGCTGACGTCACAGATGTAATTCCAGGCACAGTGCCATCACTTCCACAGAGCCGGGATCTGCCAGGTGCCTGAACTGACACCAGACTCAACCTCTCAGGGAGCCACTGAGAGCCTGAGCCAGCCACTCCCCTCCCCTCCGCAACACAGCCCTCCAATGAGCGAGGAGAGGGCAGAGCAGAGAGCTGTCAGAACTGAGTGATTGGTGGTGTTCTCAGTGCAGAGGTGCCAGGGGACAGATGCTGCATCCACCTAAGTATAACTGTGCAACACCCTAAAACTCCATATTTCTCTTTGAAATAAAATATATCAAATCTTAAAAAATGTTGTTAGTAATGTATTTCTTGAGTAAAACTTGTTAAATATTACACAGGTTACATCATTGTGCACATAATGTAAGGGTCCCTAGCGTTTAGTGGGACCCCATGTGATAGCTCAAAGGGTTCAGGTGTTTCTTCTCCTGTCCCCAATTCTATTCACAGGTTGCCACTGGCTAAATCACCGGCAGCTCCTGCTCAGCAACAGGTGTGGGATTGGATGGAATTGGCGGGCTTGAGTTACCCGAGCAGCTGGAGCAGATAAAAAGCCAGCCAGCAGCTGCAGGGTCGGTCGCCGGGCTGAAGAAGAGGACTGATACGCGGCCCCCGTCAGCATGAAGCCCCTCTCACCTGAGACGAGGGAAAGCCTGCTCCGCCACCAAATTGAGAAAGCTGAAGGTTCCAGAGGAGAGGAGTGGCAAACATGGAGGGTTCGGCCCAGGACATGTGCAGTCCCCGTTGCCAGCCACCCAGGAGAAGGAAAAGGCAGAGAAGGGATGCTTCTCAGCCAGGCGACAGTAACTCTGCTCCTAACCTCTCTCAGGAAAGTCTCCCTGGCTCAAGTTTGGATGCTGCTCATCCAGCTGCAATACCAGCCAACAGCGGGAAACAGGTGCCTCCTAGTAGTGGTGAGACATATTCATTTTCTAATGTTAATGAATTAGGTATGCTGGTTAATTCACTTTCTAACATTATCGATATCTTTAAAGGGGCACAAATATCTGGGGCTTTGCAGACTCAATTTAAAGGGGCACAGATGTCTGGTGCTTCGCAAGGTAAATTTAAAGGGGCACAGAGTGCTGGTGCTGTACATGAGGTTTATACTAGTAAATCCACAGGGGCACATTTGAATGGTGCATCTTTCACGGTAGGTGATGCTGCAATGCGAAATAATTCACAGAACTCTTTTTATGTCAGAAAATGCACAATGTTAATACAGTTTGGCAGTGTTCTGCTAATACTCCTGTTACAGCTAATACAGAAGGTTCCTGTATATCGGTCAATTCAACACCTACTATGGGAATTTTTTCCCAGGTCAATTCAGTTTTGGCTAGTCCTAGTGTTGCTGAAATGTGTCTTAAAGAGGCACTCCCATGTGAGCTCTCCCCATTAGGTTATCATTTAACCACTGCTGTGAAAGAAAAAATTTGGAGGGGAGATTTTGTAGATATTCTATCTTTACTCCCAGCATCTAAAGATTTTCTGGCAAAATACAAGATAAGAGCTGAGGATAGATCTGAAGAAGAAAAGAGGAGAGCTATCCCTAGAATGTTCCAGAACTGGCTGCAAGCATTTTGTATTTATGCAGCAGTAATAGGTGAACATTTTCCGAATAGATTCTCTGGATTATTTCAGCATTCCGACATAATAGCGGAGGCTTTCAGACATTTCAGTGGCACAACATGGTTTACTTTTGAATAAAATTTCAGGCAAAAACTAGCTGTCCACCCATTTCTGCGCTGGGGAGTGAAGGATTTAGGTATGTGGGGAAATTTGATGTTACCACAGAAACCTCAATTCACTGCTAAAACAGTTAACAGTGTGCAGAAGGATTCTGTTTTGCCTTTAATGAAAGGCAATGCAAATTTGCAACAAATTCCCGATATAAACATGAATGTTCATACGATACTGGATCACATCCTGCCAGTAGATGTTACGGTATGGCCTGGCCTCTACATCAACAAATCAACCACAAGTCAGAGATATTACTAGCAAAAGCCAGGACTCCAGTAAGTCTGGCAGAAATGGCCAAATGGTCAAATTGATCGTTATCTAAACCACAGGATGGCGGTTCTTTTGCATAGAGGCTTTAGCAAAGGGTTTTTGGTTCCACACTTTAAGGGTAAGGGTTCTATGTTTAAGAATTTTTTTTCCGTTTTTCTTCACCCTGGGGAGGTTGAAAGCAAAATTGCTAAAGAACTCAGGGCAGGAAGGATCGCAGGTCCGTTCTTATCACTGCTCTTTTCCAGTTTCCGGCTCTCCCCTTTAGGCCTGGTTCCTAAAAAAAAGAGCAAGATACCTTCTGATTAATTCACCATATCTCATACCCATCTGGTGAATCCCCAAATGACAAAGTTGCAGATGTCGAAGCCTCTTATGTATCTTATGCTTCTTTTGATGAGGCTCTTTTGTTATTAAGACACTTTGGTAAGTCAGCCCTCTTATCCAAGGCCAATATCAAGTCTGCTTACCGTTTGCTCCTAGTTCCTCCACAGGGATTTAATTCTCTCAGTTTCCAATTTAACCATCACTTTTACTTTTATAAAATGTATGTCCATTGGCTTTTCCCCTTTCCTGCTTTTATTTTGAAGCTTTTTTCCAGCTTTCTTTAATGGGTTTTAGTAGAATCTTTCCCGGATGGTGGCTGCTTGCACTATTTGGATGACATTTTGGTTTGTAGATCCTCCCAGTTCACCAATATGTTCACAGGCCTTTGCTTGTTTTTTCAATATCTGTAGCTCTTTTGGGATACCGCTTGCCCACGAGAAAATGGTATTTCCAACTATGGTCATTAAATTCTTGTGGATTATGATAGATTCAACGTTAATGGAATTTAGGCTTCCCCCGGGAAAATTGATGCGCAGGAGATTCATGATAGTTACCTTTTTATCCAAATGGAAAGCATTACTGAAAGAAGTTCAGTCCCTTCCGGCTCTTTTTGCATTTGCGGCCAGGGTGATTCCAGTCGCCAGAATTTTTCCAGGCGCTTTGTTTTGGCCATAAAAGATTTATGTTTCTATTTCAAGGAGCATCAAAGAAGACCTCAGAATCTGGGATGCTTTTTTGAGTAATAATAATGGCTCAACCATATGTTAGTCTGATTTTATTGATGACCATCAGTTAGGTTTCTTCAGAAATGCAGCTGGCTTAAATAGGTTTACTGCTTATCTGAATGGTCATTGGTGTACTTCAAGATGGCATGCAAGTTGGAATTTACTGGACATCCTTCATAACCTGGTATTAATGGAGTTGTTCCCAGTTACAGTATCGGTTATCTGGAAGGATATCTTTCAGAACTGTTGGGTCATTGTACATACCCACATTAAAGGCGTATTATTCACCATTCATTTCTTATCATACAAATCTGAATTTGTTATTAGGTTCCTTCTTTTTTTAGTGTTACACTGTATGCATTACAATATATGGTTAAAAGCAAAGCATATAGCTGGGGCCCATAATAACATAGTTCACAGTTTACCAAATTCCAGGAGATGGCTCCAGATGCAGATCTAGTCGGCATTCCTTTTTAGGGCTTGATTTGGGACTGATTGCTTAAAATCTCAAGAACTCAGTGTCACCTAAAACTTTGGAGGACTATCTTCATTCATGGTCCAGATGGTGCTCTTTCTGCTCCGATAGGGATATTGATGTCATGAATGTTAGTGCTTATGTAGCTTTAGCTTTTGTTTCTAACTTAATTATTCTGAACCTCAGTCATCTTCAGTTCATAAGATCTTAGCTTGTGTTTCCTTTTTTCTTAAATTTTCCGGTAAACCATCTTTGTCTTCATTTTACCTGGTTTGTCAGGTTCTTAAAGGATTTTGGAGATCTCGCCCAGCTGTAGATGGCAGACATCCAGTCTCTTTCAATTTGCTAGGTAAACTCCTGTCTGTTCTGGATCAGGTTTGTTTTTCCCCGTTTGAGCGGTTCAGATCGGCATTTTCGGTTGCCTTTTTGGAGCCTTGAGGATTGGGGAATTCACAGCTCCAATTAAATCTTGCAGTTCCTCTCTGTTGTTCTCTCATGTAACTGTGCAGAATGGCTCCCTCAAAATATTTATTAGTAAAGCGAAAACTGATGTTTTAGGTCATGGGAATGTTATTAATTTGTTTGGATCTCCCAATTTGTATTGTTGCCCTTTGCTCCATACACAGAATTACTTATTAATCAGACCTTTATTTAGAGGTTCTTTCTTCATTCATACGTAACTCCTTTAACAAGATATCAATTCTCAGCTGTTCTTTCTAACTCCCTGAAAAAGCTTAATCTAGTAGATTTTCAGTTCTCTTCCCATTCTTTTAGGATAGGGGCAGCAACTATGGCCAATGCTTTAGGTTTCTCTTCAGGGATCCTAAATGGGTGGGTTGTTAAGACAGTCATAGGTACAAATTATAGGTTCCTCCTGATTTACTAATTATGTGACTGTTTACTTGCAGATTCACCTGCAGTCAGGATTTGGATAGTTGATCATTCCTATATTTTTGGGCCATGAGGTGAGCCTGAGCCAGGATTTATTCAATGAATTTAAGTCTGGACATGAATAAATATGTAATTTTTTTATCAGGTGTTAGAGGTCTCAGGTGGCGTAATCTTAGAGTCCATTTGAATATTTTGTCTAAGTTTTAGAGTGCCCCCCCCCCCTCATGTATTAATCATACATGCAGGGGACGGTAAGGACTTGGGAACTACTTTGCGAAATTAAAAGGGATTTGTATTCAATTAAGCTTTTATTTCCCAATGCAGTGTTGGCCCTCTCCAAAATGGTTCCTAGACTTCTATGGTCTCCAATGGGTAACCTTTTTTATCTAGACAAAATCTTGAGATGCTTGAATAGAACGAGTCACAATTTTTTGGCAACCTCAGGTGGTTTGTCCTACAGGCATATTGAGCTGGAAGGTTTTCTTCCAGGCCTTTTTAGAGCTGATTTAGTCCACCTGTCGGATATTGGTTTAGACGTTTTCAATATGGGACTACAAATCTTAATTGAAGCAGCCACGGTGTTGGTGGTGTCGCAGCCAGCAGGTTCCTTTCTGGCTTTGACTGGTGGGGATTAGTCATCCAGGATAGTCTGGATGGACACTGTGTCTTGATCTAATGCTATGTTGTAATAGCCAGAATGGCCTAATTTCAGTTAAAGATTGTTCTTAGATATGTTATTAAGGTTACCCCTTGATTAAACACTGTGGCCAAATTATAATATTTCTTAAATATGTTGGATCATATTTTGAGTCTGTCTGTTTATTTGGTTTTGATAACTCCCTTTGTGCTATCCCATGTAAGGGTCCCTAGCGTTTAGCAGGACCCTATGGGGTAGCTCAAAGGGGTCAGGTGTTTCTTCTTCTGCCCCTAATTCTATTCACAGGTTGCCATTGGCTACAGCACTGGCAGCTCCTGCTCAACAACAGGTGTGGAATTGGCGGGCTTGAGTTACCCGAGCAGCTGGAGCAGATAAAAGGCCAGCCAGCAGCTGCATGGTCAGTTGCCGTGCTGAAAAAGAGGACTGAAACACGGTCCCTACCCAGCCTTCCATATTAATTTTATTTAAATTGTCATGGTGCTTTTTCAGTGGGGATTAATCATCCAGGATAGTCTGGATGGACACTGTGTCTTGATTTAATGTGATTAATAGTCAGAATGGCTTAATTTCAGTTAAAGATTGTTTGAGATTAAACAAAATGGCAAAATTATAAGATTTCCCAAAATAAATATTGATGGATCATATTTTGAGTCTGTCTGTTTTTTGGTTTTGATGACTCCCTTTGTGCTATCCCATGTGTGTACATTAGTCTGTGATGCATTTCAGTGCACTGTGGTAGAACACATTCCACAAACCTCTTTTCTCTTTTGTTCATTGATGGACACAGCTCTTCATCTTCTTGACTGTAGGGTTATACTTCCCCCTACAGGAGTAGGACACTAGGCAGAGAAAAAGCTTGAACACGCCAATGAGGCAGTCCCTGGGGGTATACTCCCACTTCCTGCTATAGGTTCTCAGTTTTTTTCGGCCTAGTCATGAGTAAGGACCTAGTTCTTTGCTGCGATCTCTGGTCCTGGCAATTTTATCTTTTTACATGGAATTTTTTCCTTGTTTTATTATTGTGTTCCTGTGGGAGCTACAATTAAGTGCTGGACTGGGCGATGAACTGAATAATAAAGATCCTTAGGGTCCCCCTCAGTCCAGCGATCGCATGCAGACCGAAGCTCCGCGGTAGGTCGGCCGCGACATAGCCCACTGGACGGGGGCTGGACTGCGAGTTAAACATCCTGCTATGGCGCATACGAACTGTCTTTGGCCTGAGCCACAACATTTTCTCCTGGCTTACAGCACCCACATTACGATGGAGCAGTGTCCTGTCCAGAGTGGTGTCCACCCTGTTCCTGGTGTGGTAAGTAGCTGTCCCCCCACTACCCCTGGAGGGTTTTGGGGTGGACGTGTGCCCCTCCCTGGGATGGTCGGACCCCCAGGTTCCCATCCTTCCCCCATCCCCTCTAAAGTTTTGGTCACTGTGGGTCTTTGGGCCCCCCACACCCCCTCCCCTCTCTGGGTGAGGTTAGGAGCTGGCTGTTGCACATGCTCTTAAGGGGGGCTGGTTGAAGTTGCTGCTGAACAGGCTGCTGACAGGGCTGCAGTGCCATCTTAAGAGCATTATAGGCCCCCGGGCAATGCAGTGCACTGTGGCCCTGTCTACACAATCACCCACGAGAATAAAAATTCTAATTATCGATAAGGCTATATTTATTGGTACCGCAAACAAAATCAGTGTTTAAACAATCAATTAATAAATCATTTATAAAAAAAGCTAAAAAAAAAAAAATTATTAAATCATTTTTAAACAAGCGGAAAAAAAAAAGAATGATATCCTTATTAATTTGGGCATCAATTGTATACAAAATGAATGCGACACGCAGATGCTTTGGCTTTCTGAATATACAAAGACAATATGAATTTCTGCACAAAAAAAAAGTTAGTACTTACCGCTTCTTACTTTCCTTTCTGCCATGCTGGCTTTCTCTTTAGGTCTCTACAGCATTGCCCCCACCCTTGCGGCTTGCACTGCGGCTGTCCTGGTGTGTGCCTTTCTCCCGGTGGACCTTGGAAGAAGGCAGACACTCCTGCTGCTGTGGGCACCTCCCCATGGCCCGATTAGCCTGAAAGCAGTGCCAGGCTAATGGCAGCTTCCAGGTTCAGCAGCTGGGTCCGGTGAACACACACACATGGGCCGGAGTCAGACTCGACTGTCCTGCGTGTGCCTGCTTCTGTGGAGGCAGACATGCATTCCTGCAGTTGTGGGCTCACCCTCCATGGCCCAAGTGGCAGTCGGCAGTGCACGGCCGACAGGTGCTTGCCACAGACATCCCAACTGCAAAAACTAATTTCAGGGAGGTGACACTCCACCCCCCATCCCCCTACTACCCCACCAATTTAACACAACTAGAAGATGATCAAATGAAATGCAATCAGTATACAGAGGTTTACTCCTTCTGAGAGATATTAAAGGAACACTCTAACCACCATTACCACTTCAGTGATCTGAGGTGGTCATAGTGGTAGGAGTCAGAAACACTGCACATGCTGGGATATTTACAATTATGTGCTGGGGGCTGGTTGCACCCCTAGCACATGTGACTTACTACTGGTGGGTACTGCTGGTGGGTACTGCTGGTGGTTACTGTTGGTGGGTACTGCTGGCAGGTGCTACTGGCCGGTACTGCTGGCGGGTACTGTTGGCTGATACTGCTGTGGGTACTGCTGGTTAGTACTGCTGTGGGTGGTACTGCTGGGGGTACTGCCGGCTGTTACTACTGTGGGTACTGCTGACTGGTACTGCTGGTGGGAAATGCTGGCACAAAGTGTGAGGTTGGCGCTGGAGGAAGCATGCAGAGCCGATGCTTCCGGTATTTCTCGGTCTCCTCACAGGTGGAGTGCATTTGATATCACTCTGCCTGTGACAGGACGAAGCCAGAACTATACAGGAAGTATTGGCTCCACTCTGACAGCTGACACAGACAGTCGGGATATCGCACGGCATTTGTGGGTGTCAGGGAGCTGCAGCCTGCATGCAAAAGACTGGGAGTATACCCCCAGGAACTGCCCCATAGGCGTATTCAAGCTTTTTCTCTGCCTAGTGTCCTACTCCTGTAGGAAGCAGTATAACCCTACGGTCAAGAAGATGAAGAGATGTGTCCGTCAATGAACATGAGAGAAATGGATTTTACGATAAGACAAAAATCCCATTTTTTTTGCATTTGTTTTTGTTTTTAAACTTCTATGTGGATTTACTGCAGCACATTTCCATGCAATATAATGCATTGGAGCGTTCTGTGCAAACATGCAGCTTTTACCATTTTATTTCAGAATACATCAACGGTATGAACAGAAGCCATAAGGCAAATTGCATTGTTCCTGTAATAGGATGCTGCTGGTGTAAACAAGCCCTTATTCACTACGGGGTGCAGTGGGCCTACAAAATGCACATAGCAGGTTAATCACACTGTCAATGTGTGTAGTTTAATGCATTCATTGTACCAAATACATAAAATGAATTTTGTTTAATATTATTGCTCTACTTTCTGAATAGGATTCCAGTAACTTCTTTTAGGATGATTTAAATATACATTGCTACTAAATATAAAGTCAGACTGCATTAAACCTACCTATGCAAGCATTTATCAGAATCCATTCATACAGGAGAATGGATGTAATTGAATATAGCCAGCTGTTATCAGCTCCCTGGAAACAATGTACTGTACAAAGCAGTAAAAGATATTCACATACATACAGTATATAAAAAAAAAAATAGCAAATGGAGTTGAATTATACAGTAGATAATGCATACAGAGCTTTTTCGTGTCAGCATGCATTAAACTAATAAATATCAAATAAAAATGCACAGCAAGATGAGCTAAATATACTGCACCTAGAGTGGGATTCTAATTCCCTGAAGCCCTGTGTGGACTAATCAGAAGTGAGACAGGAAGTTGGGTCCCTAAAGTAATAGCGTTATTCGGAAAATTCCATGCTAATAGTTTCTCTTCAGACTTTGCATGTGAAATTGTAAAAATAACTATTCAGGTAGTTAGGTTGTTGCACAACCCAAAAAAAAAAAAAACTATACCACAAATGTGCACAAATCCCATCATCATATCACCTGCAAACAAAATCCTATTAGGCCCCTTTCACACGGGCGTTCCGTATGTCCGTATATCACCCCATCCGTTTGCGGGTGATATACGGACATAATGCATGTCAATGGGATTGCGAATGTCAGTGGATGACTATCCGCTGACATCTGATTTGTGTCCTTTCAGTTCTGTTCCGTTTTTTGGAACGGAACAGAACCCTATTTTTCTTGCGTTTAAAAAACGGAAAAGACGCAAAATCGGATGTCAGCGGTGTCATCCGCTGACATCCGCAATCACATAGACATACATTATGTCCGTATATCATCCGTAACGGATGGGATGATATGGGGACATACGGACCGGATGACACAAGTGTCATCCGTGTCCGTAAAAAAAAAAAAGTGACTAAACGGAGGAAATAAACTGAGCGGCCGTGTGAAAGAAGCCTTATGCTGTGCAGACTACTGAGACCTTAAAAGATTTGTCTTGACTAGGGTTGAGCTAACACGGACTGTATTATTCGTGTTCGTACCGAATAATTGGATTTTTGTTACCCGAACACGGACCCGAAAACTTTACTGTATGTTCGGGTAAAAATCCGTGTTCGGTCATTTTATTTCCGGGTTTTGCATGCATTGGCGCGCTTTTCATGGCGGGCTTTCAACAGCCAATCAACAAGCGTTTAACTGGTGTGCCTAAGCCATCCCAGCCATGCCTACAAATGTATTAGTAGCTGTGATTGGCCGTCTGAAGCATGTGACCAAGTCTTTATAAGTTCGAGGCAGCGCTGCTGCGGCGTCATTCTGCTGTGTACTAGTTCAGGGACAGAGCACACATACGTGCTGGCTGCTGATTAGGGACAGACAGGCAGGCAAAACTCATTTGTGTCCGCATAGAATTGAGGGACAGGTCGGAGTGTGTTAGGCAGGGCGAGTTGTAGGCATTTTAGGGCGAGGCTGCTGCTGATTTTTAGGGTCAGTGCGTGTCTGGATAGAATTGAGGGACAGGTCGGAGTGTGTTAGGCAGGGCGAGTTGTAGGCATTTTAGGGCGAGGCTGCTGCTGATTTTTAGGGTCAGTGTGTTCTACAAACTACAATCGATATTGCTGTGTGGGGTGGGGTTTGCAGTCACCCGATCTACGATCATCATCTTATCAATCCTTTTAGGGAGAGAGTCTGCTGATTTTTAGGGTCAGTGTGTTCTACAAACTACAATCGATATTGCTGTGTGGGGTGGGGTTTGCAGTCACCCGATCTACGATCATCATCTTATCAATCCTTTTAGGGAGAGAGTCTGCTGATTTTTAGGGTCAGTGTGTTCTACAAACTACAATCGATATTGCTGTGTGGGGTGGGGTTTGCAGTCACCCGATCTACGATCATCATCTTATCAATCCTTTTAGGGAGAGAGTCTGCTGATTTTTAGGGTCAGACAGTGTGTTCTACAAACTACAATCGATATTGCTGTGTGGGGTGGGATAGGAGATAGGCAGGTGTCAGTGGTCCACATCCATTTTGCTGTGTGTGTGGGCTGCTGTGAACACAATCTTTTTGGGGTGCAGTGAACACAATCTTTTTGGGGTGCAGTGAACACAATCTTTTTTGCCCACTAAGGAGGAGGGAGAAAAGTATTTTTCTATCAGTCACTGTGTGCAGCATTTTTCCTTCAGCTGTGCTGTGCTTACTGATCATACACTGCTGTGTTCAGTTCACATGTGCTATTATTGAGTGGTTTCAAAAATCATACACTTTTTTTCTATTCCACTATTCAATATACAGCCTTGGGTTAGAAAAAAATAAATTGAGGCCTGCAGCAGAGCTGAATGATATTTGGGGTTTTTGGGGTTCATCTCATACTTCTGAAGATTTGAGGGTGCTGCCTGTTCCAAACTCCTCCTACTCCTCATCCAGCCTTTTAGGGGTACAAACAATAGTAATTGGGGCCTAGTGTGCTTCTGTACGTGTGAGATACATACACTTTTTTGGATCATATTTCCTATTCCGCTATTCAATAAAAACCTTTGGGGATCAATTAAATTGCGGTATAGTTTGTGTTGGTACGTGTGAGATCCACCTTTCCAAGTTTTTGGGGTTCATCTCATACTTCTGAAGATTTGAGGGTGCTGCCTGTTCCAAACTCCTCCTACTCCTCATCCAGCCTTTTAGGGGTACAAACAATAGTAATTGGGGCCTAGTGTGCTTCTGTACGTGTGAGATACATACACTTTTTTTGATCATATTTCCTATTCCGCTATTCAATAAAAACCTTTGGGGATCAATTAAATTGCGGGATAGTCTGTGTTGGTACGTGTGAGATTCACCTTTCCAAGTTTTTGGGGTTCATCTCATACTTCTGAAGATTTGAGGGTGCTGCCTGTTCCAAACTCCTCCTACTCCTCATCCAGCCTTTTAGGGGTACAAACAATAGTAATTGGGGCCTAGTGTGCTTCTGTACGTGTGAGATACATACACTTTTTTTGATCATATTTCCTATTCCGCTATTCAATAAAAACCTTTGGGGATCAATTAAATTGCGGGATAGTCTATGTTGGTACGTGTGAGATCCACCTTTCCAAGTTTTTGGGATTCATCTCATACTTCTGAAGATTTGAGGGTGCTGCCTGTTCCATACTCCTCCTACTCCTCATCCAGCCTTTTAGGGGTACAAAAAATAGTAATTGGGGCCTAGTGTGGTTTTGTACGTGTGACATACATACACTTTTTTTGATCATATTTTCTATTCCGCTATTCAATAAAAACCTTTGGGGATCAATTAAATTGCGGGATAGTTTGTGTTGGTAGGTGTGAGATCCACCTTTCCAAGTTTTTGGGGTTAATCTCATACTTCTGAAGATTTGAGGGTGCTGCCTGTTCCAAACTCCTCCTACTCCTCATCCTGCCTTTAGGGGTACAAACAATAGTAATTGGGGCCTAGTGTGCTTCTGTACGTGTGAGATACATACACTTTTTTTGATCATATTTCCTATTCCGCTATTCAATAAAAACCTTTGGGGATCAATTAAATTGTGGGATAGTTTGTGTTGGTACGTGTGAGATCCACCTTTCCAAGTTTTTGGGGTTCATCTCATACCTCTGAAGATTTGAGGGTGCTGCCTGTTCCAAACTCCTCCTACTCCTCATCCTGCCTTTAGGGGTACAAACAATAGTAATTGGGGCCTAGTGTGCTTCTGTACGTGTGAGATACATACACTTTTTTTGATCATATTTCCTATTCCGCTATTCAATAAAAACCTTTGGGGATCAATTAAATTGCGGGATAGTCTGTGTTGGTAGGTGTGAGATCCACCTTTCCAAGTTTTTGGGGTTCATCTCATACTTCTGAAGATTTGAGGGTGCTGCCTGTTCCATACTCCTTCTACTCCTTATCCAGCCTTTTAGGGGTACAAACAATAGTAATTGGGGCCTAGTGTGCTTCTGTACGTGTGAGATACATACACTTTTTTTGCTCAAATTTTCTATTCCGCTATTTAATCAAAACCTTTGGGTATAAACAATTAAATTGCGGGATAGTCTGTGTCGGTACGTGTGAGATACACCTTTCCAATTTTTGGGGCGCATCTCATACTGCCGAGGATTTGAGGGTGCTTCAGTCTGCCTCCTGCCTGTTCCGAACTCCTCCTACTCCTCATCCTGCCTTTAGCGTACAAAAAATTGTAATCGGGGCCTAGATTGTGTTTGTACGTGTGAGATACACCGTTTTGTAAAATTTGTCCTATTCCGCTATTCAATATACACCCTGTTTGAGTGTAAAAAATTAAATTGCGGGATAGTCTGTACCGGTACATGTGAGATACACCTTTTTAAATTTGTTTGGCGCATCTCCTTCTACCGCCGAGGATTGCAGGGCGCTTCAGTTTGCCTCCTGTTCCCAACTCCTCCTACTCCTCCTACTCCTCTTCCTCATCCTGCCTTTAGGGTACAAAAAATTGTAATCGGGGCCTAGTTTGTGTTTGTACGTGTGAGATACACCGTTTTGTAAAATTTGTCCTATTCCGCTATTCAATATACACCCTGTTTGAGTGTAAAAAATTAAATTGCGGGATAGTCTGTATCGGTACATGTGAGATACACCTTTTTAAATTTGTTTGGCGCATCTCCTTCTACCGCCGAGGATTGCAGGGCACTTCAGTTTGCCTCCTGTTCCCAACTCCTCCTACTCCTCTTCCTCATCCTGCCTTTAGGGTACAAAAAATTGTAATCGGGGCCTAGTCTGTGTTTGTACGTGTGAGATACACCGTATTATAACATTTTTCCTATTCCGCTATTCAATATACACCCTTTTGGAGTGTAAGAAAATTAAATTACGGCATAGTCTGTATCGGTACGTGTGAGATACACCTTTTAAATTTGTTTGGCGCATCTCCTTCCGCCGCCAAGGATTGCAGGGCGCTTCAGTTTGCCTCCTGTTCCCAACTCCTCCTACTCCTCTTCCTCATCCTCCCTTTAGGGTACAAAAAATTTTAATCGGGGCCTAGTCTGTGTTTGTACGTGTGAGATACACCGTTTTTTTTATCCTTTTTCTTATTCCGCTATTCAATATACACCCTTTTTGGGGTAAAAAACATTAAATTGCGGCATAGTTTGCATATTTGACTGTCAGATGCACCCGTGCGATACTGTTGTTGTTTTGTTCCGCTATTCAATAAACACCTTTCTAGGGCAAGATCATAAATTACAGAAATATGAGGAGACCGTCAAATAGGGGCCGTGGCCTGGGTCGTGGTGCTGCTGGTAGAGCTCCTGTTGCAAGGAGAGGACGTGGTCGATCTGTGCCAGCTACACGCACAAGTGAAACACCTTCCACAAGTGTGAGTAGGCGACAGAACCTGCAGCAGTATTTGGTAGGGCATAATGCGCCTCTAGACGTGATGAGGCCTGAAGAAGTACAGGCGATAGTAGATTGGGTTGCTGACAGTGCCTCCAGTTCCTTCACATTGTCTCCCACCCAGTCTACTGCAGAAAGGTCAGAGTTGGCACCTGCAGCCAATGTCCAACCGTCTTTCACCTCACCCCCTTGGAAATCAGGCAAGCAGTCTGAGCCCCAATCCATACAGCAGTCTCTTGTTCTTTTTGAGGACTCTGTCAGCAGGGTTTCCCAGGGCCATCCACCTAGCCCTGCCCCAGAAGTGGAAGAGATTGAGTGCAGCGATGCCCCACCACTTATTTCTCAAGATGAGTACATGCAAGGACCATCGCAGCACATCTCCGATGATGACGAAACGCAGGTGCCAACTGCTGCGGCGTTCAGAATTGTGGAGACCGACAAGGAGGGCAGGGGTGAAGAATGGGTGGAAGATGATGTGGAGGACGATGAGGTCCTCGACCCCACATGGAATGAACGTCATGCAGGTGACCTGAGTAGTTTGGAGGAAGAGGCGGTGGTCGCACAGAGCCACCAGCACAGCAGAAGAGGGAGCAGGGTGCAGAAGCGGAGCGGCCGTGCCCTAGACACTACGCCCGCTACTGCCCAATGCAGCAAGGGAACGAGCGCACCAAAGTCAGCTCAAAGGAGTTCTCTAGCGTGGAAGTTCTTTAGAAAATGTGCTGATGACAGGACACGAGTGGTTTGCACCCTGTGCAATCAGAGCCTGAAGCGAGGCATAAACCTTCTCAACCTGAGCACAACCTGCATGATCAGACATCTAAGTGCAAAGCACGAGCTGCAGTGGAGTAGACACCTTCAAAACCAAGAAACGTCCCTGGCTCATCCTGCTTCCTCTTCTGCTGCAGTCTCGGCCGCTCCAGCCACATCTGTAGTGATACCGGCACCTGCCACCCCGCAAACAGACGATCTGTCAGCAACACCACCACCTGGGTCACCAACCATCTCCACAATGTCCCGTGGAAGCGTTCAGCTTTCCATCTCCCAAACACTTGAGAGGAAGAGGAAGTACCCCCATACCCACCCGCGATCCCTGGCTCTGAATGCCAGCATTTCAAAATTCTTGGCCTTTGAAATGCTGTCATTCCGTCTGGTGGAGACGCACAGTTTTAAAAACCTTATGTCGGTGGCTGTCCCACAGTACGTCGTGCCCAGCCGCCACTACTTTTCCAGGCAAGCCATCCCTTCCCTGCACAACCAAGTGGGGGAAAAATCAGGTGTGCACTGCGCAACGCCATCTGTGGCAAGGTCCACCTAACTACCGATACGTGGACCAGTAAGCACGGTCAGGGGCGTTATATCTCCCTAACAGCACACTGGGTAAATGCAGTGGCGGATGGGCCTGAGGCGGATAGCAATTTGGCGCATGTCCTTCCACCACCGAGGATTGCAGGGCGCTTCAGTTTGCCTCCTGTTCCTAACTCCTCCTACTCCGCTTCCTCATCCTCTACCGCCTCCTCATCCGGACAGCGTAACACCTTCACCTCCAATTTCAGCACGGCCAGGGGTAAACAACAGCAGGCAGTTTTAAAACTTGCCTGTTTGGGGGACAAACCACACACCGCGCAGGAGTTGTGGAGGAGCATGGAACAGCAGATAAATGAGTGGTTGCTGCCAGCGAGCCTCAAGCCCAGCCTGGTGGTGTGCGATAACGGGCGAAATCTCATAGCAGCTCTGGGCCTAGCCGGTTTGACGCACATCCCTTGCCTGGCGCATGTGCTGAATTTGGTGGTGCAGAGGTTCCTTAAAAACTACCCCGATATGTCAGAGCTGCTGCAGAAAGTACGGGCCGTCTGTGCGCACTTTCGGCGTTCTCACCCTGCTGCTGCTCGCCTGTCAGTGCTGCAGCGTAACTTCGGCCTTCCCGCTCACCGCCTCATATGTGACATGCCCACAAGGTGGAACTCCACCTTGCACATGCTGCAAAGACTGTGTGAGCAGCAGCAGGCCATAGTGGAGTTTCAGCTGCAGCACGCACGCGTGAGTCGCTCTGCGGAACAGCACCACTTCACCACCAATAACTGGGCCTCCATGCGAGACCTGTGTGCCTTGTTGCGCTGTTTTGAGTACTCCACCAACATGGCCAGTGCCGATGACGCCGTTCTCAGCTTAACTATCCCACTTCTATGCCTCCTTGAAAAAACAATTCGGGCGATGATGGAAGAGGATGTGGCACAGGATGAGGAGGAGGAGGAGGATAAAGAGGTAACATTTCCAAGGCTTTCAGGGCAGTCATTCGCAAGGGGCTCCGAGGGTGGGTTCCTGCACACACAAACGCCAGGGACACAATTGTCCAGCAGGGGCACAGTTCTGGAGGATGAGGAGGAGGAGCTGGAGGAGGAGATGGAAGCATGTTCACAGCAAGGTGGCACCCAGGCCAGCTCATGGCCATCACTGGTGCGTGGCTGGGGGGATACAGAGGACACGGATGATACACCTCCCACAGAGGACAGCCTTTCGTTGCCTCTGGGCAGCCTGGCACACATGAGCGATTACATGCTGCAGTGTCTCCACAACGACCGCCAAGTTGCCCACATTCTAACTTGTGCTGATTACTGGGTGGCCACGCTGCTGGATCCCCGTTACAAGGACAACGTACCGTCCTTAATTCACTCACTGGAGCGCAATCGCAAGATGCGCGAGTACAAGAGCACGCTGGTAGACGCGATGCTGCTGGCATTCCCACCTGACAGCGGGGCCACAGTGGAAGCACAAGGCCTAGGTAGAGGAGGAGGAGGAGGAGGAGGAAGAGGTCACCAACGCAACCAGGGCACCGCCAGCACCTCAGAAGGCAGGGTTAGCATGGCCGAAATGTGGAAAAGCTTTGTCAGCATGCCACAACAAACAGCAGCACCAGCAGCTCATATGGAACATCTTAACAGGAGGCAGCATTTCACCAACATGGTGGAGCAGTATGTGTGCACACGCCTAGACGTACTGAATGAGGGGTCTGCCCCCTTCAACTTCTGGGTCTCCAAGTTGGGCACATGGCCTGAGCTTGCCCTTTACGCCTTGGAGGTGCTGGCATGCCCTGCAGCCAGTGTATTTAGCACGGCTGGGGGCGTTATCACAGACAAGCGCAGCCGCCTGTCCAAAGACAATGTGGACAAGCTCACGTTCATTAAAATGAACCAGGCATGGATCCCACGGGACTTTTCCGTACCTTGTGCAGAATAGCGATGGATACCGACCTTTCCCAGCCATTGTTCCATTTTTTCTCTTTCTCACTCTTTTGGGGTGTACCCTCATTTAAAAATTGTGAAAAAAAGCAGTGTTGGCTACCTCGTCCTCCTCAGGGCCAGATTAATGTAGGGGCTATTGGAGCTGCAGCTCCAGGCCCCTACCTTTATATAGGCCCCGGGTTGGCCAAATTCACTGTTACCACTCTTCTGTCACTTGTAAACACAGAAGTCTGGCTTCTATGCTCGCTTCCCCAGGCAGCTCCCTCAGAACCTCCCCACACAGCACGAAGGCCGGACAAGGAGGGACAGTTGCCGATGCATGGATGTGTTTATGGGTTTCAGAGACAGCATCCCATGTTGAATTAGGCATGCATGGCTGCACCCTTCCTCCTCTGGGTGCATGCCAAGGCACGGCCCTTAAGGCCCTTCAAAATCCTCAGCACCAAGCCCATGATGCTCTTAATCCGGCCCTGGTCCTCCTCCACCGCCGCTTCCACCTACACCACCCATAGGTGTGCGCAGCCTATTGCATTAGGGTGTGCACCCCAAAGTTTAAATACACATGCATGTGTTTGCCTACATGTACATGGCCCCGATACATTAATCTCCCTGCTGGCAAAGTGAAATAGAGCCGAGCAGGTCCGAGGGAGATCTTTCCCATCTCCTCACTGGCAAACAGAGCGATAATGCTATGTGCCCTAGGTGATTAGGGTGTGCCCAGGCACATCCGGCACACCCTGTGCGCACGCCTATGAGACCGCCACATCCACCACCACCTCAACCTCCCTCCTACTCCATATGGGCCTCGTCCTTCAGAGATGAAGAACATTGTTTTATTTTTCTGTTTTTTTTTGTTGTTTTAAGTTATTTCCCTATCCACATTTGTTTGCAGAGCACTTGCCATGCTCTTAACTACGTTTTGCTGCCATTTGCAGCACTCTAGCCCTTTCCATTGGTGTTTTAGAGCCATTTTAGTGCCTGAAAGTTCGGGTCCCCATTGACTTCAATGGGGTTCAGTGTCCGGGAAAAGTTCGGCAAAAGTCCGGGACACGGACCCGGACTTTTTTTTAAAGTTCGGCCGAACTCGCCGAACACTGACATCCAGGTGTCCGCTCAACTCTAGTTTTGACATGACCCAAACTTACCCCCAAACCTCCCAGTTTCTATCTAGTACATCTCCCAGTGTTAAAAAGTTATTTTACCTTGTAGTGTTTTTCTTGTAGTGATATACAGCTTTTATTACTCTTTCTAATGTCATCACCAGGCTTGTAAAATTCGTGCAGGGGCAGCTGCTGGGAGCTCAGTTCCTACGATTTAGGCTTCGTTAACATGTTGGCGTAGTGGATCGCGGGCAGAATCACCGCGATTGTGCCCGCGATCCGGAAATCCTTGCAAATTGCGGGACACCTGTGCATTGCCGTTGATTTGCAATGGCACCCCAATTGCAACCTGTGCGATGCTGCCGCGATTTCCGCCTGCCGAATCGCGGTGACATTGCGCAAACAAAATCGCGGGTCGCATGACGCCCCAAAGAAGCTCTTGTACCTTTTTTGGGCATCATGCGACCCGCGATTTTGTTTGCGCGATGTTACCGCAATTCGGCAGGCAGAAATCGCGGCAAGATTGCACAGCGTTCGGGGTGCCATTGCAAATCAACGGTAACGCACAGGCGTCCCGCGATTTGCAATGATTTCCGGATCGCGGGCAGAATCGCGGTGATTCTGCCCGCTATCCACTATGCCAACATGTGAACGTATCCTTAGGGCTCTTTTACACAGGCGGACCGTTCAGATCCACCTGTACATTTTTTTGGCGGATCTGAGCGGTCCCCCCATGCATCCCTATGGGGCATCGGATGTCAGCGGAGACATGTCCACTGAAATCCGATCCGATCCATAAAATCTGGATGGATGGAAACCATATTTTCCATCCGTCCAGTGGATCGGATGGGAACGAACCGACGGTCCGTTCCCATCCAATTCCCCCATAGAGATGCATGGGGAACTGACAGCTGTATCTCCGCACACAGCATGGAGACACAGCTGTCATCCTCCTGCTCAGCGGGGGATCGGCGGATCGATCCCCCGCTGAGAAAAACGGAGTCCGTCCGACGGACGGACAATATGAAAGGGGCCTTAAGCTGGACATACATGTTCAATATGCTTGTACAATTTTCCTTTAGGTTTAACCTAAACTATGTAGTGCAGGGGTCTGCCTAATTTGATACAACTGAAAGTTGTTTAGTTTTAACCTCATATTATATGGTTTTTGGTAAATCCAGGGCTTTTCTTCAGCTGGAACTTGGTGGAACTCAGTTCCACCACCTTTAGCTCAGGCCCTCTGCTCCCTGCTCACCATTATCACTAATAAGCACAGAGGTCTGGCTACCTGTGTTTTGTAAGTGCAGTATGAGGACAAAAGAGATGCCGGTGCCTGATGTCCAGTGCAGATGCTGACACCCCCACTGGATGATCTCTCTGCAAGTGAGAGAGGTGAGGAGAGGTGCCATTGCCGTTGATTTGCAATGGCACCCCAATTGCAACCTGTGCGATGCTGCCGCGATTTCCGCCTGCCGAATCGCGGTGACATTGCGCAAACAAAATCGCGGGTCGCATGACGCCCCAAAGAAGCTCTTGTACCTTTTTTGGGCATCATGCGACCCTCGATTTTGTTTGCGCTATGTTACCGCAATTCGGCAAGCAGAAATCGCGGCAAGATTGCACAGCGTCCGGGGTGCCATTGCAAATCAACGGTAACGCACAGGCGTCCCGCGATTTGCAATGATTTCCGGATCGCGGGCAGAATCGCGGTGATTCTGCACGCTATCCACTATGCCAACATGTGAACGTAGCCTTAGGGCTCTTTTACACAGGCGGACCGTTCAGATCCACCTGTACATTTTTTTGGCGGATCTGAGCGGTCCCCCCATGCATCCCTATGGGGCATCGGATGTCAGCGGAGACATGTGCACTGAAATCCGATCCGATCCATAAAATCTGGATGGATGGAAACCATATTTTCCATCCGTCCAGTGGATCGGATGGGAACGGACCGACGGTCCATTCCCATCCGATTCCCCCATAGAGATGCATGGGGAACTGACAGCTGTATCTCCGCACACAGCATGGAGACACAGCTGTCATCCTCCTGCTCAGCGGGGGATCGGCGGATCGATCCCCCGCTGAGAAAAACGGAGTCCGTCCGACGGACGGACAATATGAAAGGGGCCTTAAGCTGGACATACATGTTCAATATGCTTGTACAATTTTCCTTTAGGTTTAACCTAAACTATGTAGTGCAGGGGTCTGCCTAATTTGATACAACTGAAAGTTGTTTAGTTTTAACCTCATATTATATGTTTTTTGGTAAATCCAGGGCTTTTCTTCAGCTGGAACTTGGTGGAACTCAGTTCCACCACCTTTAGCTCAGGCCCTCTGCTCCCTGCTCACCATTATCACTAATAAGCACAGAGGTCTGGCTACCTGTGTTTTGTAAGTGCAGTATGAGGACAAAAGAGATGCCGGTGCCTGATGTCCAGTGCAGATGCTGACACCCCCACTGGATGATCTCTCTGCAAGTGAGAGAGGTGAGGCCACCTACAGTGTGAGGGGAAGTACTAGAGAAGAAGAGGGGTGAAAGTGAGATGTGGATGGGGGATGCAGAGCTTGGCAGCTGTGGAAGAAGGATGAACTCTGCACTCTTTGTGTTGCCCACCCCTGAACTCTGTATGCAGCACATCTCTGAACTCTGCACTATGTACATAGCACACTTACCAACTCTGTCCACGTAGCACACCCCGGAACTCTGCACTCTGTGTGAAACCCCACAAACTCAGCACTCTGTACATAATAGATTCCTGGTAGTTAATGCTTCTTTAAGACCCTCCCACTGTTAGTGAAATTTTGACCAATTTGGAGAGGGTTTTTTTTTTGGGGGGGGGGGGGGGGGTCGTGGTTGAGTTCCTGCACCTATTTTCTGAGAAAAAAGCCCTGGGTAAATCTAAAGAAAACTTGTACAAGAGACTATGTCTCTATGGCCAGCCTTGGCAACCTCCAAGAGCTACATCTCCCAAGAGCCCAAGGGCTGACAATGCTGTTTTATATTTCAGTGCAGCAAAGGCAGTCTTTGTCAGTAAGTTGTAAGTGGTAAGACGCACTCTGGATTTCTAGCAGATTAGCAGGTGTGTTTCTGTACTTGCATTGTTTTTAACAACAGAAATGTGCATCATGTATTGCAGAGATGTACTGGATATGTTTTTTTTCTAACTTGGAACTTGCTGCTTTGCATGCCCCTCTACTTTCTTTTGTAGTTGTACACCTTTTGTCACAGCAAGTCTAATGTACTTGTGCATTGGGATACAAATCACAAAAAAAGGTTGCAGGGTACAGGGGGGGTTCTTCTGTAAATGCACATGGTATTTCCCAGAGTTATTATATATCACAGAAGAGCTTCAGAGTCTCAGTGTGTTAACTGCAAAAGTGGTGTATTTGGGGATTGGCATTCTGAACCTGGTAATGCCACTGAGGCCCCTTTCACATTTGTGCAACTTGTCCTACGACTTGTGACTGCAAAGTCACACGACAAGTCGTACTCCATTATTTCCAATGAGTACCGTTCACAATTTGTGCGACTTCAAGTTGCAAAATCTTCAGAGTAGTACCTGCACTACTTTGGAACAGTTTTAATGCGTTTTGAGGTCCACAGACATAGGCATTGCTTCAAATCCAGTCAAAATCACGGAAAAATAGTGGAAAAATCGCACAACGTAGGTCGCATAAGTGTGAAAGGGGCCTTAAAGAGTGTTCTCTTTCTGACAGTGGAAACATAGTCCTAGCTAGATGGAAAGAGAGGCAGCAGAACAGTAGCTTGTAGTCTGATAAGTGAACACTGAACACCAATGCTGGAATGGGGGTGGGGGGTATTTTTACTATCTGACAATGACTACAAATGCTGGTGGGTGCACATTTACTGCCTGACATTGACTACTGACTACAAATACTGGGCGGTTCACTTTTACTGCGAACCCATGGTATGTATGTGAGCCGCTCAGGCTGCTAGAAAGTGTAGTCCTGTGCCTGCTGCTGTAAGTGCTGGCTGGGAAGGAGCCCGCCCACTCTCTAGACAATGACGGATAAGAGCGGAAGATCCCAAGAGCCGCACTTCAGAACAAGACCTGCTGTGTGTAGACAAGTGGCATTCTCAGCCTGGACTCCCACCAGGCAATACTCCCAATGTGTTTCACTCTGCCCACTGCAGCTTACTCATTGAGTACGCTGCAGTGGATAGAGTTAAATAAATTGGGGACGGGACCTGGTGGGGGTCCAGACTGAGACTGCCACTTGTCTACACACAGCAGGTCTTGTTCTGATGTGAGGCTCCTGGGATCTTCTGCTCTTTTCTGTCAAGCTTACTTTTACTGCCTGTTACTGACCATCAGTGCTTGGGGTGACACAACTTCTGGGGGGGAGTAGATTTTAATTTACTACCTTTCACTGACCACCAATGCTCAGTAGAGGTTTTTTTATACTACCTGTCAATGACCACCAATATCGGGGTACATTTTACTGTTACTGTTTGCTACTGGCATCGGGTTACTATTTTACTGTTACTGTTTGCTACTGGCTGAGGGTTACTATTACTGCCACTGATCCCCAGGCCTTTTTTTTTCTAACACATAACACAAGTGCCATATTACAAACTATACACCATGCAGCATCATGCACTTTATTGAGCACTGCCTTCAGTGTTTTGAGGGTGGCCTAATTTATCTTCTCACTCCTTTTAAGGTTTCCTCCTAACTTTTTTCCAATGTTGTAAACTAAGAAGGAGATAGCATGGCAATCCACTCCACATGCAGGAGCTCAGAGATGCTAAGTTCACTTAGAACTGCAGCTGTCCACCCTTTATGTGATATATTAGTGGTGTTGTAGAGGAAAAAGGGGGGTGCAAGATTTTACCAACCACAGTAGTCAGATATGCTAAGTAGGCAGGCTGCTGAACTGCAGGCCTGATTATTTTCCTCTCATCACAGTTGAAGTGAAATTGCAAAAGTGCAGCATTTACCACATTTGTCACTCTTTACCATTAGTTGTTGTATCCTTCATATAGATACCATGGCAGAAAAAAATGATAGTAAATGTCAGTGAAGGTATTCATGATGACTCTTTTTGTAAAGGGGCTCTTGCCAGACCCAAAGTATTATTGGGTTAAATTTTAGTAAGTTAATTTACCCACAGTAACATATAAAAGATTAAAGTAGAACTATAAGCAAAACTATTTTTTTCCTAACAGACTCCATGGCAGCACACGTTTGGGGTTAACTCTGCCTCCTCTCCACTCGTATAGGACCCCACTCCCATAAATGTTTGCTCAGAGCCAGAGACTGTGTTACTTTTTTTCCCTCCTCCTAAGGACCAGAATTATTATTATTATTATACAGGATTTATATAGCGCCAACAGTTTGCCCTGCTCATTAGAGCTTACAATTTAAAAGGGAGGGTCAAGTGAAACTAAAGGCAATAACTGTGGGGGATAATGGTTGAAGTCTTACCTTGAATGAAGTGTCCATGATCAAGGCCTGGTTGTTCGGCAAGTTGTGCTCCAGAAGACGCCTAGATTCTCCAGCAAGCCCCAGCTAATAGCGGGGTGGAGAAGGGTGATGGATGCGGTGCCATGAAGAGCTTGAGCTTGGCCATTGGCAGGCAAAGAGGCAGTACGGCCTAAGAACCTAGCGAGCAGGTGGCCATAAAGGCCCCAGGCCCGTACGAGGCAGAGAGCGTGCGGGGGTCCAATGCTTTTACAGACCAGGTCAAGTTTTTAGGGAGAGGTGGGGAAGAGGCCAGATATCCCCTCAAACGTCTGTTAAAAAAAAAAAAAAAAACACTTAACAACAGATATTCGAGAGGCTAAATTTAGGCCTCAGACTATTGGAACGTCAAACCGGTGGTTTCAGGACACACATGGTCCTTCAGATGTCCTCCTCCTCATCTCAGATTTGTCTCCACAAATTTGCCTCTCTGCGAGTTGGAGAAGCATATACTCTTGTAGTATGTAAAGTCTCTGGGTCACAAGGTGCTGCTGTGCCAGTCCCAAAATGCAGAAGATTTCAGGGCATGTACTTGCCCCTCTTTATGGTCATAAAGAAGAAGAACGGCTTGCAGAGGCCAGTTATAGACCTCACACACCTAAAGCAATTTTTCCTCAAAAAGGAGAAGTTCAAGATGGAGACATTGTCCTTAATTCATAGGGGGTCCAGCCAGGTGACTGGCTCGTTTCCATTGACCTAAAGATGCTTACTTGCATGTGCCCATTGTAGATTTCTTCCGCAAGTTCCTTCATTTCGCCATAGGTCAATACCATATCCAGCTAATTTGTCTACCATTCGGGTTTTCAACATCGACCTGCATGTTTTTCAAAGTCTCTTGTGTAGCTCGGAGCTCAGTTCATTAAAATCAAGAGGACCATTGCTTTGCCTCTAGACCCGATGTTCTGGCACAGAATACTCCTGCCCCTGTCTTCTTCCCACCTGTGTACCTTTCAGTGTTTAAAATTATCGGTGGTCAAGTGGACTCTCTGGAGAATGCGGCCCTTCCAGGAGGGGGTTTCTTCAGCAGTGGGAGCCAGGAAGCAAAATTAGGTCATCTATATAACCTCAATCATGATCATGAGAGAGTCCCTGGGGGCTGCAACAGATAAACATACTTATTTTACATTATTTTGCCCCCATTTCCTGGTTCACTATCACTTCCAATGTCAGAAATACAGGATGAGGGCTTACTTCTTGTCAGGGAAAGCTCAAGGCAAGTGGGGCTGTCAGTTTCACAAGATTGTGTTGAACATTCTTACACTATGGGCAGCCTTCGACACCCTACAAGCCAATTATGTATTGGGCTCAGAAGAATCTAGCCGACATCTCAGCGGCTTGTGTCCCCGGAGTCCAGAATATTCTAACGGACTTTCTTTCCAGCGTCCAATTGGACTACAACAAATAATCTCTCCATGTGGAGGTTTTCAGGTGGATTTTGTCCCTGGGGGAAAGTCCAGAAGTCGATCCGTTCGCTTCCCTGTGCAACAAGAAGTTGGACAAGTATTATATGTGGGACGGGTATCTTAATGGCTTCAGAACACATGCCCTGGCGGATCATTGGAAATGCAGTGGGACATGTTCGGTTCTTCCAGTCCCAGTCATCCTCAAGTTTTTTTGAAGACTGAGAACAGAAGTTGTGGAGCTAGCGGCAGAGTTACTTTATTGGCCAAATAGGTCATGGTCCCCCTTGCTAGCATGACTCAGCCACCAGAGCCCCTTCCAGCCACCCAGAGCCCCTTCCCCTCAGGCCAGACCTTCTGTCACTGGGTGCAATTCTAAATCCATGTCCAACACAGTGGCGTCTGATGGTCTGGTTCTTGAGATTGGCAGTCCTCTGCTGCCCCTCCAGAGTCAAATTCACTTTCATGAATACTAGGAGAGTGAACACACACAAAGTTTATGGGAAAATCTGGTCAAAGTTTGTGTAATATATATCTGCTGCTGACGGATCATGTAATGATCCTGAAATTCAAAATATTCTGAGCTTTCTCCAGTCAGATTTAGATCTGGCCCTATCGGTCAGCTCCCTCAGAGTATAATTGTCAGCTTTATCGGCCTTCTCAGGTGTATCCAGATCTAGGCTTTTTTTTCCTGCCCGACAATTCTTTAAGGGAGCAACTAGACTCAGACCTCGGAGTAAGCAGAGGATTCCCAAATTGAACCTCCCTCTTGTTCTCAATTTCTCTGGGGAATTGGAGTGGAGGGTTTGAGGGCTGTCTCCCTTAAAGACCTCTGTCAAGTTCGCCTTCCTCGTAGCTATCACGTTGGCATTAAAAGCCTCAGAAACGTAAGCATTGGTCATGAATAGGACCAGCTTTATCGGCCTTCTCAGGTGTATCCAGATCTAGGCTTTTTTTTCCTGCCCGACAATTCTTTAAGGAAGCAACTAGGCTCAGACCTCGGAATAAGCAGAAGATTCCCAAATTGAACCTCCCTCTTGTTCTCCACTTTCTCTCGGGAATTGGAGTGGAGGATTTGAGGGCTGTCTCCCTTAAAGACCTCTGTCAAGTTCGCCTTCCTCGTAGCTATCACGTTGGCATTAAAAGCCTCAGAAACGTAAGCATTGGTCATGAATAGAAATGAACTTTGAGTTGAACATTGGCTGTTCGCTCGATCATCAAATGACGAACAAATGGGCTTCTTCGTGGGAACTTCGAGTTCCCGCATGATCATGCACTCTGACATCTGATTCCAATAAATCACCTGGCCAGGGGAATCAAACCCACAACCACCTCAATTGCAAGCCTGGTATTCTATATATGTATATACAGTATATAAAAAAAACAGCATGGGGTTTCCCCTAAAATCCATACCAGACCCTTATCTGAGCACATAGCCTGGCTGGCCAGGATGGAGGTGGGGGCGAGTGAGCGCCCCCCCCTCCTGAACCATACCAGGCCACATGCCCTCAACATGGGGAGGTTGGTGCTTTGGGGCAACAACCCTGGGCTGTGGTTGTGGGGGTCTGCGGGGGGAGGCTTATCGGAATCTGGAAGCCCCCTTTAACAAAGGGGCCCCCAGATCCCGCCCCCCTCTATGTGAATGGATATTGGGTACATTGTACCCCTACCCATTCACCAAAAAAGTGTACAAAAGTAGTAAAGATAAAAGCCAGTTTTGGAAAAGTCCTTTATTAAAAAAATAAAAATAAAAAAATAGTGTCCCGGAATGATCAGTTGCTCGCCCGAAAAATATTAAAAAAAAGAAGCTCCTGCTTCTTCGGACGTTTCCCACGCTATGAGCGGTTTTGAGTTTGACTGCTCTTTTATAGGGATCTGACATCACAAGCTGCCCCACAATACACTGCTCAGGTGCAGTGAATAAATTACATGATGTCAGTAATTTATTCACTGCACCTGAGCAGGGCTTTGTGGGGCGGCTCATGACATCATATCCCTATAAAAGAGCTGTCTAACTCAAAACAGCTCATAGTGCGGGAAGCGTCCGGAGAAGCAGGAGCTTCTTCTTTTTTTTTTTCTATTTTTTGGGCGGGCGGGCGACTTGATCATCAGGGTACACTATTTATTTATTTTTTTAATAAAGGACTTGTCCAAAACTGGCTTTTGTCTTTATTTTTTTTGTACACTTTTTTGGTGAATAGATAGGGGTACGATGTACCCAATATCCATTCACATAGGGGGGGGGATCTAGGGGCCCCCTTGTTAAAGGGGGCTTCCAGATTCTGATAAGCCTCCCCCCACAGACCCTTGCATCCACAGCCCAGGGTTGTGGGGAAGAGACCCCTGTCCCCATCAACATGGGGGCAAGGTGCATTAAGGTGGGGGTGGGGGCAAAGCCCCCCTGCCCCAAAGCACCCCCCCCCCCATTTTGAGGGCATGTGGCCTGGTAAGGTTCAGGAGGGGGGGCGTTCGATCTCCCCCACCGCCATCCTGGCCAGCCAGGCTGTGTGCTCGGATAAGGGTATGGATTTTAGGGGGAACCCCACGCTCTTTTTTTTTAAAATTTCCCCTTTAAATCCATAGCAGACCTGAGGGGTCTGGTATGGACTGGGGGGGGGGGGGCCCGTGCCATTTTTTTCATTTTTGAATCTGTATTGCCAGGAGCCGACAATACATTACAGCCTCAAGCAAGTTTAAATGACAATTTTACTTTTAATTTTTAGAAAGGTCAGTATTGCTGCAGCAGGCTACAAACATTGCATAAATGCAACACTTTACAGGCACATTAAGGGGGCCACCGTAGCCTTTAATGGAGTTTGCATGTTCACTAGAACATTTCCCCTGTTCGAGATGTTTTGGTGCGAACCGAAAAGGGGGGTGTTCAGCTCCTCATTAGTCATGGAGAACCTTTCTTAATGTTCTTTCCAGAGCGAGTGCTGCTGTTACCTATGCTTTACTTAATTTCCAAGGATACATCAGTCTTTCATGGAAATCAAGAAATTGTTCTGCCAACCTTCAGAGTACTAACATGCGTCCTTTAGGCGTCAGAGAGGTTGGGTTGTGGCTAAGTTGGTTTAAAGCACCTATCTAGTAAATGGGGAATCCTGAGTTTAACTCTCAGCAGTGCTTTTTATTTTATAAAACAGTGATCTGACTTTGCGCTACTATGACTGACTTAGCAAGTGTAAACAAAACACAGACACCTGTGTCCAACTGTATATGAGGTTGCTGCTTTACACAAATGATTTTCCCACATGAACTATGTATAAGATTTCCCTTTCTTTGTTTCTAGGAATCTCTCAGATATTTTGAAGTTATATCTACAAGCTACAGCTTCCTTCAGGCTTTTAGAAACGCCTGCTTATTCTTTTTGCCGGAGGTAGGAGGTAGTGACCGCTCAATCAACCAGGAGTGTGTCTACATCTTAGGCAGCTTTGCTGCATGTGGTTTCCAATGTAATCTTTAGGGTCACCTTGTGGTCCTCAATCTATACATTTATGGCCCCTTACTGTGTAGAGCCTGTTTCTTTATCCTCTGTTTATTTTGGCTTAAAGGTCCTGTCTGTTGAGGGTACAGATTAAAGCCTTTGGTTCAGCTTTGCCCACCTAGGGTGTATAGCTAGTTAGTTCCCAAACGTGTGCTGCCATGGAGTCTGTCAAGAAAACGGAAAATTTCAAATACGTACCGTAATTTTCCTTTCCTGATGGACTCCATAGCAGCAGGAGTTGCCTCCAAGTGTCATGAGTGGGCTAGTTACAGAACGCGGCCCCTGAGCAAACATTTATGGGAGTGGGGTCCTATAAGAGTGGAGAGGAGGCGGGGTTATCCCCAAACGTGTGCTGCCATAGAGTCCATCAGGAAAGAAAAATTACGGTGAGTATTTGATAAAAAATTTTTTGTTTTTTCATTTAGGATAGAGGAAGGGAGGCTTTTAACCCCTATCATTTTTTTATTTTTTACATCTCTGGCCTATTGGGGATATTTATCTTCCCTTCCTGTACCATATCCAACACAGGAAGTGAGAGAAAATTCCTGCAAATGAATTCCTTAGAGACCCCCAGATTACAAGAACTAGTGTACCCATTGGAAAATTTCCCCTCTTTTACTTTTCTGGGCACAACCCAAGATTTTTTTTTTTTTTTTTTTACTTTCAATGATAATGGTAAACAGGACAAATAGAGATTAATTTCTCTAGCAGGGGTACATACAACAATGAAAACCTAATAGGTGTTCTAATCCACCCTCGCTCTATCCAAAACTAAAAAAAAAAAAAAGCTTTGCGTTTAGTTATACTTTAAAGAAGAAAACAAAGATTGATCTGCAAAGGTAAATCAGAAAAAAGGAAGATAATGACATCTAGTTCTCATCTCAAGTGTCTTAAATGTAATAAAAAAATACAAATAAATAAAAAAAGCACATTTAGGCTCCATTCACACTGGCATAAAAATCGCTGCTGCTACAGGAGTTTTGTGTTCTACCTGTGTCGATACACAGGGGTATAACAAATCAAACATAACATCCAGACATGGGAAAAAAAAAAAAACATTTGACATTTAGAAGAATGAGTGACCACTGAGCGACCTAGGGGTGCTAACCGCAGGTCCATTTATGTCGCCTAGGTTCGAGGGCCGAACTGTCCTTTTTGTTTAAGCCAAGTGTGCATGGAGCCTAAAAAGTGTTTTTAAAAAAAAACATATTTATTGGATGTTACCAAACAGAACAAAAGCAACAGTTAGTTAGTTTTATGATAATTTAAACCAATTGTTGATGGTTATTTATGGTGTCATTAGACAGCAAAATTTTAGCAAGAGTACAAAGCGATGATTATGATTAAAATGAAAGGGACAATGTGTGGGTTGCAAAACAGTACACAATAATACAAATTTATAGGAGAGTATAAGCACAAATTAAACTGGATACCAGTATGAATTATGAAACAGCATAACTTGCAGATTAATAGCCTGCTAAATAAAAAATTACCTTTAAAAATTAATAGCCACAAAAAATAAATAATAATAATAAATAAAACAACTGAAAGGACAGCTGAAAATTCTGGAAGATATGCAGTGAGTGATAAATACTTTAAGAAATATTAAAAAATTATATCTGAATATTTTTCACAAAAACCCATGTACACCCTTTGCACAACCAAAGGTTGAGTAATAGGAAAATGTGTGATATTAATATAATCTGCATGTACTGTATGTTAATCCGCATTTGTACAATAGTTGCTTGCAGCACATACAATGTACATAGCCGGGGTGGCTGGCAAAAATGACATGGATAGAGTTGAGCAGACACCTGGATGTTCGGGTTAGACGGGTTTGGTCGAACTTTGCAAAAAAGTTTGAGTTCAGCACCCGAACTTAACCCGAACTTGACCCCGAACCCGAACCCCATTGAAGTCAATGGGGACCCCGAATTTTTGAGCACTAAAATGGCTCTAAAAAAGTATTGGTTAAAGTATGTTAAGAGCATGGTAAGTGTTCTGCATCCAAATGTGGATAGGGAAAGAACTTAAAATACCATAAAATACATAAAAATAAAAAATAATAATCTTGATGTAGGTCCATATGGAGTAGGAGGTTCAGGTGGCGGTGGATGTGGCGGTATAGGTGGAAGCGGCTGCGGTGGAGGAGATCGAGGTAGCCAACACTGGTTTTTGTTTTTAATTGTATTTTTTTTTTAAATTAGGGTACACCCCAAAAGAGTGAGAAGATCAAAAATGCAACAATGGCTGGGTAAGGCTGGTATACATGTCTATTCTGCACAAGGTACTGACAAGACCTGTGGGATCCATGCCTGGTTCATTTTAATGAACTTGAGCTTGTTCACATTGGCAATGGACATGCAGCTGCACTTGTCTGTGATAACGCCCCCTGCTGTGCTAAATACACGTTCAGATAATACACTGGCTGCAGGGCAAGCCAGCACCTCCAAGGCGTAAAGGGCAAGCTCAGGCCATACGCCCAATTTGGAGACCCAGAAGTTGAAGGGAGCAGGCCCGTCATTTAGTACGTCTAGGCGTGTGCACACATCCTTCTCCACCATGTTGTTGACATGCTGCCTCCTGCTAAGACGTTCCATATCAGCTGGTGGTGCTGGTTATTGCAGCGTGTTGACAAAGCTTTTCCACATTTCAGCCATGCTAACCCTGCCTTCTGAGGTGCGGCGGTGCCCCGGCTGTGTTGGCTACCTCTTCCTCCTCCTCTGCCTTCGCCTTGTGCTTCCACTGTGCCCCCGCTGTCAGGTGGGATTGCCACCAGCAGCGTGTCTACCAGCGTGCGCTTGTACTCACGCATCTTACGGTCACGCTCCAGTGAGGGAATTAAGCACGGTACGTTGTCCTTGTATTGGGGATCCAGCAGCGTGGCCACCCAGTAATCAGCACAGGTTATAATGTGGGAAACTCGGCGGTCGCTGCGGAGACACTGCAGCATGTAATCGCTCATGTGTGCCAGGCTGCCGAGAGGCAACGAAAAGCCGTCCTCAGTGGGATGTGCATCGTCTGTGTCCTCTTTATCCCCCCAGCCACACACCAGTTTTGGCTATGAGCTGGTCTGGGTGCCACCCTGCTGTGAACATGGTTCCTCCTCCTCCATCTCCTCATCCTCCACCTCGGCATCCTCCAGAACTGTGCCCTTGCTGGACAATTGTGTACCTGGCATTTGAGGGTGCAGGAACCCACCCTCTGAGCCACTTGTGAATGACTGCCCTGAAAGCCTTGGAAATTATCTCTCTTCCTCCTCCTCCTCCTCCTTCTCCTCCTCCTCCTGTGCCATCATCACCCGAATCCTTTTTCAAGGAGGTATGAAGTGGGATAGTAATGCTGAGAATGGTGTCATCGGCACTGGCTATGTTGGTGGAGTACTCAAAACAGCGCAACAAGGCAAACAGGTCTCGCATGGAGGCCCAGTTAATGGTGGTAAGCGGTGCTGTTCCGCAGAGCGACTCACGCATTCGTGCTCCAGCTGAAACTCCACTATCGCCTGCTGCTGCTTGCACAGTCTGGTCAGCATGTGCAAGGTGGGCACGTCACATATGAGGCGGTGACCGAAGTTACACTGCAGCGCTGACAGGCGAGCAGCAGCAGGGTGAGAATGCCGAAAGTGCGCACAGCAGCTCTGACATATTGGGGTAATTTTTAAGGAACCTCTGCACCACCAAATTCAGCACATGCGCCAGGCAAGGGATGTGCTTCAAACCGGCTATGCCCGGAGATGCTACGAGATTTCGCCCATTATCGCACACCACCAGGCCGGGCTTGAGGCTCACTGGCACCAACCACTCATCGGTCTGTTGTTCAATGCCCCTCCACAACTCCTGCGCGGTGTGGGGTTTTTCCCCCAAACAGGCAAGTTTTAAAACTGCCTGCTGTCATTTACCCCTGGCTGTGCTGAAGTTGGTGGTGAAGGTGTTACGCTGACCGGATGAGGAGGCAGTAGAGGATGAGGAAGCGGAGTAGGAGGAAGTTAGCAACAGGAGGCAAACTGAAGCGCCCTGCAATCCTCAGTGGTGAAAGGACATGTGCCAAACTGCTATCTGCCTCAGGCCCAGCCGCCACTGCATTTACCCAGTGTGCTATTAGGGAGATATAACGTCCCTGACCGTGCTTACTGGTCCACGTATCCGTAGTTAGGTGGACCTTGCCACAGAAGGCGTTGCGCAGTGCACACCTGATTTTGTCCCCCACTCCCACTTGCAGGGAACAGATGGCTCGCCTGAAAAAGTAGTGGTGGCTGGGCACGACGTACTGTAGGACATCCACTGCCATAAGGCTTTTAAAACTCTGCATCTCCACCAGACAGAATGACAGCATTTCAAAGGCCAGGAATTTTGAAATGCTGGCATTCAGGGCCAGGCATCGCGGGTGGGAAGGGGGGTACTTCCTCTTCCGCTCCAGTGTTTGGGAGATAGAGAGCTGGATGCTTCCATGGGACATTGTGGAGATGGTTGGTGACCCAAGTGGTGGTGTTGCTGGCTGACCCTCTGTTTGCGGGGTGGCAGGTGCCACTGTCACTGCAGAGGTGGATGAAGAGGCCGAGACTGCAGCAGAAGAGGTAGCAGGAGGAGCCAGAGACCTTTCTTAGTTTTTGAGATGTCTACTTCACTGCAGCTCGTGCTTTGCACTTAGATGCCTGGTCATGCAGGTTGTGCTCAGGTTGAGAATGTTTATGCCTCCCTTCAGGCTCTGATTGCACATCAGCACATTGTCTGAAGAACTGCCATGCTAGACAACTCCTTGGAGCTGGCTTTGGTGTGCTCAGTCCCTGCATTGAGCAGTAGCAGGCATACAGTATAGGGGATGGCCGCTCCGCTTTTGTACCCTGCTCCCTCTTCTGCTGTGCTGGTGGCTCTGTGTGATCACCGCCAATTCCTTCGAACTACACAGGTCACCTGCATGACATTGATTCCATGTGGGGTTGAGAACCTCATTGTCCTCCACATAATCTTCCACCCAGTCTTCAGCCCTGCCCTCCTTGTCGGTCTGCACAAATCCGAAAGCCACAGCAGTTGGCACCTGTGTTTCGTCATCATCCGAGACCAGCTGCGATGGTCCTCCCATGTACTCATCTTCAAACATAAGTGGTTGGGCATCGGTGCACTCAATCTCTTCCACTTCTGCGGCAGGGCTAGGTGGATGGCCCTGGGAAACCATGCTAACAGAGTCATCAAAAAGAAGAAGAGACTGCTGCATGTCTTGGGGCTCAGACTGTTTGGCTGATTTGCAAGGGGGTGAGGTGAAAGATTCATGGACATCGGCTGCAGGTGGCAACTCTGCCCTTTCAGCAGAAGACTGGGTGGGAGACAACGTGAAGGAACTGGAGGCACTGTCATCAACCCGATCTACTATCGCCTGTACTTGTTCTGGCCTCAACATTTGTAGAGGCGCATTAGGCCCTGCCAAATACTGCTGTAAGCTTCTATCGCCTACTCGCAGCTGAGAAATGTGTTTCACTTGTGCATGTAGCTGGCACAGATTGACCACATCCTTTCCTTGCAACAGGAGCTCCACCAGCAGCACCACGACCCAGCACTAACATGGTGGAGCAGTATTTGTGCACACGCCTAGACGTACTGAATGACGGGTCTGCCCCCTTCAACTTCTGGGTCTTCAAGTTGGGCACATGGCCTGAGCTTGCCCTTTACACCTTGGAGGTGCTGGCCTGCCCTGCAGCCAGTGTATTATCTGAACGTGTATTTAGCATGGCTAGGGGCGTTATCACAGACAAGCGCAGCCGCCTGTCCAGCGCCAATGTGGACAAGCTTACGTTCATTAAAATGAACCGGGCATGGATCCCACAGGACTTGTCCGTACCTTGTGCAGAATAGACATGTATACCGGCCTTACCCAGCCATTGTTGTATTTGATCTTTCTAACTCTTTTGGGGTGTACCCTAATTTAAAAAGAAATAAAATTAAAAACAAAAACCAGTGTTGGCTACCTCGTCCTCCTCCACCGCCGCGTCCACCTACACCACCACATCCACAGCCACATCAACCTTCTACTCCATATGGGCCTCATCCTCCTCCACCGCCGCCGCTGCTTCCACCTACACCGCCATATCCTCCGCCACCTCAACCTCCTACTTCATATGGGCCTCGTCCTCCTTCTACATCATTCAAGATTATTATTTTTTATTTTTATGTTTTTATGTAATTTTAAGTTATTTCCCTATCCACATTTGTTTGCAGAGCACTTGTCATGCTCTTAAGATGATTTTGCTGCCATTTGCAGCCCTCTAGCCCTTTCCATGTTTGTTTTAGAGCCATTTTAGTGCTCAAAAGTTCGGGTCTCCATTGACTTCAATGGTGTTCGGAATCGGGGTCAAGTTCGGGTTAAGTCTGGTTCACGAACCCGGACATCCAGGTGTTTGCTCAACTCTAATGGAGGCATGAATGAAAAGGGGAGTTTGCCTTTTCAGTTTCTGGTGCTAATATACAGTGTAGTTCCACTATAACCAAAAAAAGACAATGAACTAATGTTAACCTCCTGCCATCCGCGCTACAGCCTATATACGGCTGCAGCGCGGACTCGAATTTTCGGGAGGCCGTTTTTAAACGGCCTCCCAGTGACACGCCCCCCGCGCGCTCCCGCGAGCGCGCATCGGGGGGAATCTGTGTCGGCCGTGTCCCTTGGACACAGCCGATCACAGATCGTGGTGAATGGCCAATCACATCGGCCATTCATCACGTGATCAAGCCGTCCAATGAGAGATGATCTCATATGTAAACATATGAGATCATCTCTCATCGCCGGCGCTCCTTCCTCACACAGAGCCTGCGTGTGAGGAAGGAGGGAGAGCTACACAGCGCCGGGGACACAGAAAAAAGTAATCAGGGCACCGATCACCAGTGCCCTGATTACTAGAGGTACACCAAACACACCTTCAATGCCCACAGTGCCCACCATCAGTGCCCCCCATCAGTGCACACAATCAGTGCCCATAGTGCTGCCAGTCAGTGCCCATCAGTGCCTGCTCATCTAGGCACTGATGAGCACTGACTGGCAGCACTATGGGCACTGAGTGTGGGCACTGATGGTGCTGCCCATCAGTGCTCATCAGTGCTGCCCATCAGTGCTCATCAGTGCCACCCGCCAGTGCCCATCAGTGCCACCCGCCAGTGCCCATCAGTGCCGCCCACCAGTGCCCATCAGTGCTGCCCGTCAGTGCCACCTCTCAGTGCCCGTCAGTGCCACCTCTCAGTACCCAGCAGTGCCACCTCTCAGTGCCCAGCAGTGCCGCCTATCAGTGCTCATCAGTGTCGCCTATCAGTGCTCATCAGTGCGGCATATTAGTACCTCCTCATCAGTGCCACCTCATCAGTGCCCATAAGTGCCACCTCAGCAGTGCCCATAAGTGCCACCTCATCAGTGTCCATCAGTGCAGCCTATCAGTGCCCATCAGTGCCGCCTCATCAGCGCACATCAGTGAAGGAGAATAATTTATTTATTTTCAAAATTTACTCGCAGAAAATAAGAAAAACTTTTTTTTTTCAAAATTTTCTGTCTTTTTTCTTTTTTTTTATAAAAAATAAAAAACCCAGAGATGATTAAATGCCACCAAAAGAAAGCTCTACTTGTGTGAAAAAAATGATAAAAATTTTATATGGGTACAGTGTAGCATGACCGCGCAATTGTCATTCAAAGTGTGCGAGCGCTGAAAGCTAAAAATTGGTCTGGATGGGAAGGGTGTTTAAGTGCACAGAAGGCAAGTAGTTAAGATGAAGAGGATTGCCTGCTGAAGAATGGTCCATGGATGGATTTTAAAAAAATGTTTTATACAAATTCCTTTTTTTTTTTTTTTAAATAAGGATAGGTATTCCTTATGTATCTGATGCTTTATACATCACCGGACTTTATAATAAAGCCAAGTTCCATTTCTTTGTAATATTCAATATTTAGCTAAAACACATTTTAACATAAAAAGATGCTTTTGTTACAATATTCTACCTCTCTCCTGTGCTGCTACCCGCAGACTCAAAACGTTGTGGTCTGACAAGGGTCTTCTTCAAGGGTAAATGATGCCCAACATCAATAAACCACTTTCTGTGATTGCAGGGCTTCATAGGCACATGCCTTAGGGATATGTATTTGTGCATACATCTCTATGTGAACGCTTTTCTCTTAAACATTAGGAACCGCTGCGACTGGAGAAGAGAAAGGACCCTGGGATGTCAGGTGACAAGCAAACTAAATGTTGCTTGGGTCGTTAATCTCTACTTATGACGTACCCATAATTTGTCATTATTCAGCTAAACACCATCTTTACTAAAGGGGAAGACAGAGACAAAAAAATGTTACAAATGGTACCATCATACTAAGTATGACCTTTGCAGCATGTAAAAATAAGTAGTATTTTAAATTCATACTTACTACATAAAAGTGTCTTAGATAATTGTAATAATGTAATCTAAATGCACTGTAAACTCAGTTAATTAGGTATAATTTATAAATGATTATGGCAATTTAAGCATTTTTCTGACATGGTAGTGGTTTTGTTTTGTGAAAGCCGTACAATCTCTTTGAAGTTTATGCCAAGGGCAAAAATATGTAGATTCTGTTTTATCTGCTGAATATCTAAGTAGTAATATCTTTTATGAGGTCATAGGTTGAGTTAAGACAGAGCTTATCAAACAGTGTCTGACAGATGGAGGTATTAATAAGGGTCATAGCAGTTTTAAATGGTCTCATTAATACCTCTACAAAACATTTGCCATGTTGCTGCACAAACATTTTAAACTAATGAAGCTTGTTTTCTTCCAAGCTGAAAACCTAAATGTGTAATAATGTACACTTTAGAAAGTAAATTCACTTCGCTAGTATTGCAACCTGTGTAATGGGCAGTCAGATAACATCTTAAACATTGCTTGTAATTAAAGTGGTTGTAAAGGGTAAAAGTTTTTACAATCATGCATTCTATTCAAGAAGGAAAAAACCTTCAGTGTGCAGCTCCCCCCGCAGACCCCCCCCCCCTAATACTTACCTGAGCCTGATCCTGATCGAGCTATGCGCACGAGAGCAGCGGCTCTCCTGCATCTCTCAAATCCTCATTTGCTGAGACACAGCAGTGCGAGCCAATGGCAATCACAGCCAATGAAGAGGGAGCGGGGGGTGGGATCAAATAACTAGAGACCTGTTAGTTCAACTTCTATAGTTAGGAAGATACTGGAGATTTTAATAAAATAACACATAGATGAGTTTTTGCTAGAAAAATAAAATTAAGCAAAAGTTAGCAAGGATTCATAAAAAACAGAAGTTGTCAAACAAATCTGATTTCTTTTTATGATGAGGCTAGCAAAACCTTTGACAGAGGGGTGGCTTTGGATGTAGTATACTTGGATTTTGGAAAAGCGTTTGAAACAGTTCCCCACACTAATTCCCCACACGGCTAATGTGTAAGGTAAAGTCTACAGGCTTGGAAAAAATCAGTTGTAAATGGACAGAGAACTGGCTAAAAGATAGAATTCAGAGAGTAGTGGGTAATGATTCATTCTCTGAATGGTCTGAGGTTTTTCGTGGTGTACCCTGAGGTTCAGTGTTAGGACCCAAGCTTTTTAATATCTTTATAATTGACTCCAGGATAAAAAGTAACATTTCAGTCTTTGCAGATGACACCAAGCTATGCAGTGGAATAACTTTCTTACAGGATGTTTCCTACCAGTCGACCTCAATGCACTGTTTAATTTGACAAATGGAAAACAAGGTTTAATGTTAAAAAATATAAAGTTATGCATGTGGAGGCTACAAATATGCATGCATCATACATACTAGTAGGAGTACAACTGGGGGAATCAATGGTGGAGAAGAATCTGGGGGTTCTGGTAGATAAAGCTTAACAACAGTAGCCTTTCTTATATTAAGAGAGGGAGAGGGGAGCGAGAGAGAGAGAGGGAGAGAGGGAGAGAGAGAGAGGGAGAGGGAGAGGGAGAGGGAGAGGGAGAGGGAGAGGGAGAGGGAGAGGGAGAGGGAGAGAGAGAGAGAGGGGGAGAGAGAGGGAGAGGGAGAGAGAGAGAGAGAGACTCCAGTGTTTAGTGGTGGAAAGCAGAGGAGAGTGAGTGGATGCTCCAGTCTCCCTTTAGTTCTCGCTAGGTTGCCTTGGGTACCCAGTACAATACAGTAGAGAATTCCACCTATGTATATTATTATGACTATGAAACAGGGAGTTTGGCTTTTATCTATTCATAAAACGGAAAGTACATCTTCAGTACTTGTATATTGGTGTACCCATGAATAGTTGTACATGTGGCTAAAGAAGGGTGGCATATTTAACAGAAGAGATGTACAAAGACAAACATGGAGAAAGAGCAGAACCCAGTCAGGTTTTAGTTGGAGTCTGTGTAATACACTCTTGTACATGGTCCAATAAAGGGTGTGCAAAGGCAAAAATGCAAAAACTTCACTATGTAAAGTTCAAAGCACTTCATCTTTTAATTTGAAGCAATTTATCTTATAAGCAATTTCCACTTTTTATTTTCTGTCCTACATATTTGTTGATTCTACCAGTCTCTTCTGGTTCTAGAAAGACTAGGCTGCAATAACCTGTGATTAGAGACAATGTTTTTCTTTATGGCAATTCCCAATCTCCAGAAATATTTTTAAAGTTCTATTGTTCAAAATACACCACTTTCAATAACTAAATGGGGACCTTTCAATCCCAAGAAACACATTGGTTGTTTTTCTGTATGTGTTTTTTGATTAACAACTCACACACTTCTTTTTTGGCAAATTCTTCAATGAAGCTTTAAGCTGTGCTTGAGATACAGTACAAGCCCCTGTTTGGTCCATATCCTTCCTAAAGGGAATTTTCATATACCATACAGATTTTTTAAAATTCCTTTTATCATAAAGTAGACTAGTGTCTTACAATACTATTACTTCACGATTCCTATTAGGAATTTTATTTGGCTTTTTTTTGTAAACATTACGTAATTGTTAAAAAAAAAAAAAAATTCCCAAAACACTTTGGACAGTGGACCACTGTGCTGGGGGCTGCCATTACCAGGACAGGTTATAAAGGTGCTATTTGTGCATAAACCCTTACTCTTCTGTTCCTCTCCCACCTCCTTCTTGCTTTTCACCCCTACCCCCATTTTACCCACCTCACCCTTCCCACCCATTATTTTTGTTTCTTTTTTAATTTTTGGATACCAGGAATAGGAGAGAAGACGAAGAAAAAAAAAAAAAAAACTTCCCTCGGCTGTGATATATTGTGGCCTCACAAGAACTTACCAGCTGGCCTTCCCACTTTGGTAATATTCCTATGTAATAGAACAGTTATTTATTCCTTGTTTTTCTCTGTCTGTTCTGGTTTGAATAGTGGTCCCCAGGCCAATGATTCCAGTCCAAGATTAATCTTTTATTTTATCTTGAGGTATTTAGAGGAATATGTGTAATAAGTATATGTATATAGTCATAAATAGGTCAAAAGGACCATACTAAATGTGTTAGTACCATACATTTTACAGATATATTGCATAATGTGGATACAAAGTTCAAATCTCACTTGTTTTAACTGTCTTATAATAAAAGTTAAACTTTAAAAGTAGACCATCTTTTGGTAAAATTTGTGGCACCATTAAAGTCCCCACAACTAGAAGAAACTGTGTTTTTATCTATTGATCCGAGGGGTGTTGATGTCTGTCCACACAATTCTAGTATTAATATATAAAGAACTAACAATGATGAGCTTAATGATGCCAGTGAAAATAAAGACTGATGATGATTATATGTAAATAACAGTAGTAGAATTAAATAAAATATTACTTTAACAATGAAAATGATGATTGTTGTTATTATTATTATTATAAATAATATTATTACTATAAGTGACAACAATAATAATACCAATAATAATAAATACAATAGTAGAAAAAAAAAAACAATAGTAGTAACAATGATAAAATTGTATGAAAAGAAGTAAAAGTAATAATTGTAATAAAAAGAATAATAAATACACTATAGTATGTTGTTGGGTAATTTGTGTAAACTTTTTTTTTCCTACTACTTCTCCCTCTTTTTTTTCCATCTTATTCCTCAGTTGTACATGTTGGTGTTAAAAAAATATCCATAGCAATACTTAGAATCAGTTTATAACATGCTACTAGAACCAGAAGAAAAAACAAAACAAAACAAAACCTATAATATAATTGATAGATAAACATACAATCAATGTAATAAATGTGTTTTGGAGTAACAGTATACTTTATATAGTCATCATATTTTCAGAGTTTTTGGGAAAAATATACTAACATGAATTTTAATGCACAGAAACATATTAAAATTACTAATTTATTTTTTTTTTTATTTTTGTACAGAAAAAAAGATTTGGTTGTATCAGGTAAATAGATAAAAAGATGTGTTAGGTCTGAATAGTGGGGGGGGGGGGGGATTTACTGAAACTGGAGCACACAGAATCTGGTGCAGCTGTGCATGGTAGCCAATCAGCTTCTAACTTCAGCTTCTTCAGTAAAGCTATGATAATAAAACATGGAAGCTGATAGGTTTCCGTGCAGAGCTGCAGTAGATTTTGCATGCTCCAGTTTTAGTAAATCCCCCACACTGTGTAAACCCGTGAAACAGTGAAAATTTACAGTACCCAAAATTATCAATAAGTAATGCTATAAAAAAAGCATACCTCCAACGTGGAAATAAACCTAATGACTCAACTATGCACAAAAACTTAGGAACTCGGGTGTAGAAAAATGGCGGAAAAATGGCAGCAGATGCTTTGGACTGATGAGTTAATATTTAAAATATTTGGATTTAACAGGGGCCAGTTTGTTCGCTGAAGGACCGGGGAGTGTCTGCAGGTAACAGTAAGGCAGGAGGTTCCTTAAATGTTTGGGGCTGAATTTCAAATAGAGTTGGAGATTTGGTCAGGATCTATGATGTCCTCAATGCTGAGATATACAGGCATATAAAGTACACATTCATAATGCCAGACCATTAGGGAGGTGTGTGATTGGCCCCAAATTTATTCTGCAGCAAGACAATGACCCCAAACATACAGCCGATGTCAATAAGAACTATTTGCAGCGTAAAGAAGAACAAGGAGTCCTGGAGTCCTTTGGCTGCTAAAGAGCCCTGATCTCAACATCATTAAATCTGCTCTGCCTTCAGCAGGATAATGATTAAGTTGTTAGCCTGCAATATCTGATTTGACAACAAGATGGAGCCTATGGTAAACTTGCTGTTTTTGCAGAAACTAGAAAGTGTTCACCTTTAACAAAGTTGCCATTATTGCCATTCAAATGCAGCATCACTGGTGAGAATGACTTATCTTCAGCTACAGCCTAGTTTATTCATTGTATTTCTGAATAGTTCATATACTGATTATACATATCTGTATTTGTTTTGCTTTTTTTTTTTTCAATAGTTTCTCCTGCTTTTGTTTTATTAGTAAAACTTTAAAGCGGAGTTCCAGCCACAAAATCGACATAGTCAATTTTGGGCCATCCGATTCCTATTTGTCATTTGGGATGACGCCACGGCCCGGTAGTGACGGCGGGGCCGGCGCAGTGCATCGTGGGACCGAAGAGGACCGAAGAGGACGCAGAAGACGATCGTGCTGGCTTCAAGCTGCCCACACCTGAGATGGCAGCGCTGGAGAAGAAATTTTAAAAGTGAGTATTTCTTCTTGCAGGTAAGTTTTCATTGAAATTTTTTTTTTGTGCCCGGAACTCCGCTTTAAGATTGCACTCAGTCTGGCTGAGTAACAAGGACAGAACAAAGTCTGTCTGGGAACACATGAAGAGACAGAAGGATCTGAGGCAGCCTACATCCACAAAAGGTCTGTGGATAGTTCACCAAGATGTTTGGAACAACCCACCTGCTAAATTTCTTCAAAACTGTGTGCAAATGTACCTAGAAGAAATAATGGTATTTTGAAGGAAAAGAGTGGTCACACCAAATTCAGATTTAATTTGGATTTCTCTTATTTTCATTTACTATTCTTTTGTTAAGTACATGTTGCTAGTACTTTCGCTCTCTATAGGGTGTAGTTCAACTCACAGTACTTGCAAAGCTAGAAGACAAGGGGGGTTGAGTTTTCCTAGCTAACAGTCTACTAAGATTTCCTGCATGACTTTTGCTGAATCTTGTCTTTCTCTGCCCATTCCTCCTTTTTATGTCCCCGTCAGTCTTCTATCTCTGCCCATTTTGTGCAGTAATCTGATATTTTTCACTCATCTTATTGTTCTCCAGCTGTCCCAGCTGTCCCATTTCATAGTAACTTTTAAGTCATTGCTAAACCTCAAGCTACTTAGTGAAAATAGGCAAACAGTATCTTCTAAGTGAAAGCTGTCAGATTAATTTGTCCCAAGCCTGCATGGAAAAGGCACTAAAAGAGTTGGCACATGCAAACACTTGTCAAGTGGTATTGGTCTTTTAAGACCACTGTACCCTCATTAATTGAACTCTTATGTTAAAGGGAGGTTTGGATATTAAGATGTAAATACTGTGGGGCAAAAGTCAGTGTGAACTGTTCAATGCCCTTTGTAAATTAAATAACAGTAGTAGTTATAGAAAATTATAAAAAAATAAAATAGCCATAATATGTTGGCAAATGAGGTGATCATACCTAAATTCAAAATTTCCTGATCAACAATAGACAGTATTAAATACACAGATTAAATTAGATATAAAATGAACAAATTATTACAGATCTGTATTCATAATACATCATTTTATGTATTTTCAAATGTAGGCAGGGTGGATACCTAAGTTTGGATTTGAGGTATCCCTCTCTGGTAATTCCCTGTACCATAGAGCTCAGGCGGATAGAAGGAAAAGCAACACAAGAAGCCAGTAACTTGTGCTGAAATCATAAGTGCTGAAATAACAGTGCTAATAGTATGAGAGAGCAGAGTAACAGAGAGATGAACACATTCATTTACTGCTTCTCCTTTCACTGACCAGCCACAGCAGGGAAAATTCAGTTTTTTTGCAATGCAAGACTGTACTGCACAGACAAGGAACTTTTGTGTTGAGTTGTGTCTAAATGGACTGAAGGATCAAATCCGTTTGCAGGTAGAACAGCTCCCAAATTTGTATTTCATCTGCTAATTTAGCTATTTGTTTCGAGTTCAGCTTTAAATAATTTATCATATTTTTTAATACTCTGTCCTCCCAGCTCCCATTTGCTTTCCTAATGCAAACTTCGCACTAAAAAGCAAAAGCTGTCCCTTGCTCATAAAAAAATTGTCATAATAGAGTAAAAAAAAAAAAAAAAAAAACTGTAAGCAGGAAAGCTAGTAAGCACTTGGTTGGATAGACTTTTGTATGCTTCAAGTTGGGTTTATACTTCTATGCAAGTCTTTTGGGAATGCAGAATCTGCTTGAAGCAGGTTAAATGCAAGTCATACGGAGGTCACATGCATGTGTAATGTACCTGTCAATAAATTCTAAATGATCTCAGGAGCATCCCAACCTTAGGTTTAACTGATGGCATTGACACAAGCTAAAAGCTCTTGGGCCCAGGCCCTGAATATACTTGCTATTCCCTTGGCTTCCTCATTGCAGAGGGTAAAGTCACTATCCTTCTGGTTAGATTCCTGGTAATGCTCATAGAGGTGAGTGCATTTACTAACTTTTTCTTCTTGGGGTTTTTTTTTTTTTCACTTTAATGTGGCAATTTAATTTTGGGTGTCCGGGCACTGAATGTCCACTTTAACTCTTGGATAAAATAATGGCTTTAATAAAGCCTAGTAGAGAGGTCACTTGTATGACACAAATGTTGTTGTAATATGTTACACCTCAAGCTGCAATTTTAGATGGACAGGTGAGTGCTAGAAATGTCAGTCTGTTTATGCCAGTGTCAATGCAATTCAGTATCATTATGAGAGTCAATGTCAGTAAACCTGCTTTACTTTTCCCATTTAATTTCCGAAGCACTAAGCTTCATTGTCATTCTTGGTTTTTAAATGGCACAGTCCATGTTTGAGAGTTATTTTTATGTTACATAATGCTTCCAGAAATAATTTTGAAGTAGATGCCATATTACCAATAATAGTAACAATAAAAAGAAATGAACAGAACACTTTGGAAAATGTTAAAAAAGGTAGATAAATGTTAGATGCAGTAACAAAGATGGAGCTTTGTGGTCATGTGACCACTCAGAAAAAGAAAAGGTGTTTAGCTTGAGATTTCTTTAAAGAGTGTATACAGTAGGTATTCAAACAGTGGAGAGGTAATGTTTCAAATGAGGGTTATTTTAGCCTTTTCTTAAAATGCGGGGTTCCCCTCTCCCTTGCTGGAACAAAACATAAAACCTTTAAAAAAGACCTGTAGGTAAAAAAGTATTTTGCTTTACCTGGGTGATGTCATCCTTCTTCTGGCAGGATCTGGGGAATTAAAGTACTCCAAATCACTGAAAAGTTTCTCAAAGCATTTAGAGCATTAAAGCGTAACTCCACTTTTGTTGAGAAAAAAAAAAACATTCCCCTCTGGGTGATATATGCACATTACAAGGATTATAACAAACATTGTTGCATATTCCTACCTTTTGTTATTGTGAAGAAATCCATGTTTGTCCATCTGTTCTTCTGTGCTGAGTGGGTCTAATGGGAGTGGTATCATAATCATCTATCAGCTGTGGCAGCTGCAGGACTCTAATAAGGAAAGCTGCTGGGCCTTCATCCCTTTAGACCTGTTCCTATTGGGAGTAACTCACCAAAAATGACATTTTTGTTTCAGGGGATGTCAGAAATCTGACTTGTATCTTAGGCAGACTTCTGGGAAAATCAGGGAGCCAATCGCACAAGCAGGAAATTATGTTTCTGGGGTGTGGTCAGTACACATTCTGTGTACAGAACAGCTCCAGGTAGCCATATTGCATTGCATTTTCAGAAAATTACAACGGCTGCAGATTGAAAAGTAAAGGTAGTTTTTAATAACATTCAACTACATATATGATTTGTGACGCAATTGTATATGCTATATTGTTTTTTCTTTAGTTGCTATTTTTTTCCCCACGAAAGTGGAGTTACCCTTTCAGCGTATTCTACTATTCCTATTATCTCCTCAGCAGGAGGTTGATATCACTTGCTGTACTACAGAAGTCAGAGCAAAGGTAAGTATAATCACCTTTTTTCCCTTACAGGTTACAACAGTCACTCTGCATTTAACAAGGTGTGGTTGAGGGGAAAGAAGACTTTGAAGAGTGCCACTTTAACCACTTTACCTCCGCCCACAGTAATATTACTGCGGCAGAGTGGCTCGTTATCGTCTGACGACGTAGTACTACGTCGTCAGACACTCCCCCTTCTGGGCGGCGCTTGCGCGCTGCCGGAGGCTCGCTCCCGCTGTTTTCATTCACATCGGGAGTCGGGCCAGGGGAGGAGCAGCGGCGATCGCCACTGCTCTGCCCCGATCGCCGGGGATCTAGTGTGGAGATCCGCCCACCTGTGTAAACACAAGCGGGCGGATCTCCATAGTGACAGGGAGTGACAGATCGGACTGTTCAGCATAGCTGGACATCTGATTTGTCCATGACTCACTCAGTCACCTCCCCCCCCACACGTCAGTAAGCACCAGGCATACATTAACCCCTCCCTCTCCAATAAAATTAACCCCTTCCCTGCCAGTGTCATTTTTACAGTAACAGTGCATATATATAGCACTGATTACTGCAGTAATGTCACTGGTACCCCCAAAAGTGTCAAAAATGTCAGTCAAGGGTCCGATCTGTCCGCCGCAATGTCGCAGTCCCGCAAAAAAAATCGCAGATCGCCGCCATTACGCGTTAAAAAAAAACACCAAAAATGACAGAAATCTTTCCCTTTGTTAGTAAACGCAATAACTTTTGCGTAAACCAATCAAAATACGCTTATTGCGATTTTTTTTACCAAACATAGGTAGCAGAAAACAAATTGGCCAAAAATTTTTAAAAAAATTGGTTTTTACATCTTTTTTGGGGGGAATTTCATATAAAAAAATGTTAAAAATATTATTTTTTCAAAATAAACGCTCTTTTTTTGTTTATAGCGCAAAAAGTAAAAATTGCACAGGTGATAAAATACCACCAAAAGAAATCTCTGTTTGTGGGAAAAAAAGGACGTAAATTTCGTTTGGGTACGGTGTCGCACGACCGCGCAATTGTCAGTTGAAGTCGCACAGCGCCGAATCGCAAAAAGTGGCCTGGACGGAAGACAGCAAAATCCTCCGGTGGTAAAGTGGTTAAGCTGTGTTTTACATACCCTTTAGAATTGTGTGATTTGTTAAAGGCATTGTACATTTTCAGATGTTTTTATTGTTTTAAAAAGATATTCTCTGTATGGTTTGTTTGCCTTAACTTGCAATAATGGGTGCACGTGTTGTGGCTGCAGTATATAGTTTTTATCAATTCCCCCATCTCCATTCTTTGATCCACCCAGCTTGTCCCTGTTCACCAAAGGGATAAGAAACTTCTTATTAGGGGTCACATGCATGCCTAGCAATTTCTCTGTGTTGTATCACAAACGTTTTATGAAACAAACACTTCTTTTCCTGCATGGCAAGCTCTGTTAATTCGCTTTCACCTACACCAGCGCTAGACTGAGAGACCTGGGGATTTTGGGATATGAACTTCTCCAACTACAGACACAGGTCATGCAAAATAACCTGTGCAGTATCATGCCGCATGCCTAATGTTTCAAACAAACTAAAACTTTTTAAATCAGAATGTGAAGATTTACTTCACTATAAACTGTCTATACAGACCAGAAAATGACACCATGAAACTACACTATAAATGCACATCCTATGCAAATGAAAAACACAAGGTGCAGGTAGAAAGGTTATAATGCCTTTGACAGATAATTATATTGTGGGGGTCAAGGTCAGTAAGCATAAAATGGGGGCTGAGAGAATAGAGAGGATGAAGGAGGATGCATAAATAATATACCTAGGTACACTATTTGACATTGTGATGTTTTCTCCATGGTTTTATGAAATGAATTAATAAATAACAAACAATAACGTCATTTTTGAATTAAAAATAATTCAAAACAAAATACTAGAATAAAAGAGAATTTTTGACCGTGCCTCCTATAATCATATGCTGTTAGAGACCCCCTGACAGCCAACCAGTTTTGTCGGGTACCTAGAAATCACTTCACCATAAAATCTGTCACCTGACAGTAAACTTTAGCAAATAAACCCCATTATGTTTACGTTTATCTGGGATCAAAGAAGGAAGAAATATTAAAGCTGGAGAATGCAAAATCAGGCTCACTTCTGCATAGAAATCAATCAGGGGCAGATACATAGAATAAACTGATTATAGTATTCTTTAGTGTGATAGCTGAACATAAGGTAAAAACCTATAACATACCCATCCAACCAAACAAAAACATGATCTCAGATTCTAACATGTAGATCTATGTTGTATTTTAAATGTTTACATTTATATTACCATTCCCCTCAAAGATATTCCTAATTAGATGTAATGTTGGGATTTGCGTAACAGCAATAAGGACAAAACCTCTATGACAAACTCTCTGACAATAATCTGGACAGAAAGATTCTCCAAATTGTGGATTGAGATGAAGATGGGCCCCAATCCTGTAATAAAGATAATTGTTTGTTAATTTTTTTTGTTTTCTGTAATTTTGAAAGTGTCAATGATGGAAATAAAATCTATTGTCTATTGTATCTAACTTTTGTTGACATATTATAAGAATGTCTAATCAGTAATTTGGTGCCTTTTGGAGATTTTTCCATCTTTCCTTGTCTTCTTTATGCACATTAATACAAATTATTACCTGGGGTGCCCAAACGTTCGATCCCCACTGTAAGGTATGAGCAGTAAGTGAAAAAAATAGGTTAACATTATTATTATTCAATCCAGATCTCTATAATCTCTTTATTCTTTGTGTGGATATTGTCTCTCTGATCAGAAGACAGAGTACAATTTAATTCTCTTTTGCATGAATTTTGAAGCTGATCTTTCCTAAAGCATTACTTTTACTGTAAGGCAGCCTCCTAGTGCCAATGAAAAGATGTCCTGCTAACCACCCAAGGCGCAGAACTAATCCAATGATCAAGCGATTTCTTTACAAGATTGTTTGCTTATTCCCATATTAGTTCAAAGAAGTCTACCAGACTGGTGAGTTTTTGTGCTGGTCTTACAAAGCAAGCTGACATCTGTCATTACTAAGCTGCACATCTCGTGTCCTCTGCAGTGGTATGGGAGTTGGACTCATTCATAAGTCTCTTTAGTGTGTTGTCTTGTATTACTGCCAACACAATAAAAGCAAAGTGTATTTGAGTTCCTAAGTTAAATTCATAAGCTTTCCCAGGTTGGCATAGTTAAAAACAAAAATCAGAAATTATTTTTATTTGCACATAATTTAATATTCCAAACAAATAGGTTAAGACATTTTAGATATTGTCAGGGTCCGGACTAGAGGCAGGTGACTGCACTGGAGGTGGATCCTCTGTGTCAGTGAGGGAATCGCGTGGACCGTACCAGGGGACCGGTTCTAAGTTGCTACCGGTTTTCACCAGAGCCCGCCGCAAGGCGGGATGGACTTGCTGCGGCGGTAGCAACCAGGTCGTATCCTCCGGTAACTGCTCAACCTCAAAGACAGCTGATTCAGGCGCGGTACAGAAGGACAAGGCAAAGGCAAGGTCAGACGGAGCAAAAGGTCAAGGCAGGCGGCAAGATTCGTAGTCAGGGGCAACAGCAGAAGGTCAGATACACAGGCAGGGAAAGATACACCAAAAGCTTTCTCAAGGCACAAAAGGCAACAAGATCCGGCAAGGGCAGGAAGGGGAAGTGGGTTTTTATATGTTTTGACTGATTGGGCCAGGCACCAATTAGTGGTGCACTGGCCCTTTAAGTTTTAGAGCACCGGCGCGCGCGCCCTAGAGAGCTGGACCGCACACGCCGGGAGGAAGACAGAGCGAGGGCCGAGCAGGAGGTGAGTGTGCGGCGCGGACGGGAGCATCCTGCCGCGCGGGAAGACAGTAAGGAAGATGCGGGGGAGCGGTGCTCACGGTCGGGGAAGGTGACCGGAGCGCCGCTACCCGCAGCACGCCTCGAGTGCTCCAGGGACGCTGCAGGACCCGGAGCGCTCGGCGTGACAATACCCCCCCCTTTGGTCTCCCCCTCTTTTTGGAACCCAGGAATCGGTGGATGAGCTCTTTATCTAGGATATTGGACTCAGGCTCCCATGACCTCTCCTCGGGACCACAATTCTCCCAGTCAACAAGAAATTTTTTTTTACCTCTGATGACTTTGGAGGCGAGGATCTCTTTCACTGAGAAGACGTCAGAGGACCCAGAAACAGGAGCAGGAACGGTGACCTTGGGGGAAAACCGGTTGAAAATGAGGGGTTTGAGAAGGGATACATGAAAGGAGTTAGGAATACGGAGAGAGGGAGGAAGATGGAGTTTGTAAGAGACAGCATTAATCTGGCTTTTGATTTTAAAAGGCCCGAGATAACGCGGACCCAGTTTGTAGCTGGGGACCTGAAACCGGATGTATTTGGCAGAGAGCCACACTCTGTCCCCAGGGGCAAAGACAGGAGGAATTCTTCTTTTCCTATCTGCATGTCTCTTCATGCGAGAAGAAGCCAAGGTGAGCGACTTTTGAGTCTCTTTCCATATGGAGGAGAAGTCCAGGGTCAAGTCATCAACGGCAGGAACTCCAGAAGAAGTGGGAATGGGGAGAGGGGGCAGCGCGTGACGGCCGTACACCACAAAAAACGGAGATTTGGTGGATGACTCAGAGTCTCTAAAGTTGTAAGAAAATTTGGCCCAGGGCAACAGGTCGACCCAATCATCCTGACGGGAGGAGATGAAATGTCGCAGATAGTCACCAAGGATCTGGTTAACCCTCTCCACTTGTCCATTGGACTGAGGGTGGTAGGCAGAAGAAAAGTTCAATTTGATCTTTAATTGGGTGCAGAGAGCTCTCCAAAACTTTGAGATAAACTGAACGCCTCTATCGGAGACGATATGTGTTGGGAGACCATGGAGACGAAAAATGTGCAAAAAGAATTGCTTCGCCAGCTGTGGCGCAGAAGGGAGACCAGGAAGCGGGACAAAATGTGCCATTTTTGAAAACCTGTCAACCACCACCCATATGACTGACTGTGTTGCCATGGGATCCGTGACGAAGTCCATTGCTATGTGGGACAAAGGCTGTTCAGGAACTGGCAGAGGGAGGAGAAGACCTGCAGGCTTCTGGCGGGGAGTTTTATCACGTGCGCAGACAGTGCAGGCCTGAACGAACTCCGTTACGTCTTTCTCAAAGGAGGGCCACCAATAGTGTCTGGCAATTAGCTGAGTTGTTTTTTTAATTCCAGCGTGACCTTCCAGGTGAGAGGAGTGACCCCATTTGAGAGTCCGTAGGTGAAGACGTGGAGGAACAAATGTTTTCCCTGGAGGGACTGATACCAGCAAAACAGGGGCAGTTGAAATCAGACACTCAGGAGGAATGATGTGTTGAGGAACGGTTTCGTCTTCAGAGGCATCGGTGGAGCGTGATAGGGCATCCGCCCTAATGTTCTTATCAGCAGGACGAAAATGGATTTGGAAAGTGAATCGGGCAAAGAACAAAGACCACCTGGCCTGGCGCGGATTAAGGCGCTGGGCAGACTGAAGGTACGAGAGATTTTTGCGGTCAGTGTAGATAGTGATCGGATGAGGGGATCCTTCCAGAAGATGTCTCCATTCTTCTAGTGCCAACTTAATGGCTAGTAGTTCACGATCTCCGATGGCATAATTCTTTTCAGGAGGAGAAAACGTTTTTGAGAAGAAGCCGCAGGTGACATTTTTTCCTTTAGCAAACTTTTGAAGAAGAACCGCTCCGGCTCCAACAGAGGAGGCATCCACCTCCAGGAAGAAAGGTTTCAGAGGATCGGGCCTATTCAAGACTGGAGCGGAGGCGAAGGCGGCTTTAAGGCGAGTAAAGGCTTCTTCAGCTTGGGGAGGCCAGGATTTCGGATTCGCTTCTTTCTTGGTTAGTGCCACAATAGGCGCCACGATAGTGGAGAAGTGGGGAACAAACTGGCGGTAATAGATGGCGAATCCAAGGAAGCGCTGAATAGAGCGAAGTCCTGAGGGGCGTGGCCAATCCAAAACTGTAGAGAGTTTGTCGGGGTCCATTTGAAGACCTTGTCCAAAAACTAGGTATCCCAGAAACGGAAGACAGCTGCGTTCAAAAAGACATTTTTCCATTTTGGCGTAAAGATGGTTGGCACGAAGGCGCTGGAGCACTTGACGAACATGGCGATGGTGTTCTTCCAGGGTGGAGGAGAAGATTAGAATGTCGTCAAGATAGACCACTACACAGGTATACAACATGTCCCGGAAGATCTCGTTGACAAAGTCTTGAAAGACTGCAGGAGCGTTGCACAGGCTGAAAGGCATGACGAGATACTCAAAGTGGCCATCTCTGGTATTAAAAGCGGTTTTCCACTCATCACCATCACGGATTCTGATGAGATTATAAGCGCCCCTGAGGTCAAGCTTAGTGAAGACCTTTGCTCCGCGCAGACGGTCAAAGAGCTCTGAGATGAGAGGCAAAGGGTAGCGATTCTTTACCGTGATTTTGTTAAGACCGCGGTAGTCAATACATGGGCGTAGTGAGCCATCCTTTTTGGCAACAAAGAAAAATCCTGCTCCGGCAGGAGAAGAAGATTTCCTGATGAAACCTTTCTTGAGATTCTCCTGAACGTACTCCGACATGGCCTTGGTTTCAGGAATGGAGAGAGGGTAAATCCTGCCACGAGGTGGTGTGGTACCGGGAAGCAAATCGATGGGACAGTCATAGGGTCTATGTGGTGGTAAGACCTCTGCCTGTTTCTTGCAGAAAATGTCAGTAAAGTCCTGATAAGCCTTAGGAAGGCCGAGCAATGGTGAGGAGATGGAGACTTGTCTAGTAGGTACCGATTTAAGGCAATGAGTGTGGCAGGTAGACCCCCATGATTTAATGTCCCCAGAGGTCCAGTCGAGGGTAGGAGAGTGGCGCTGGAGCCAGGGCAGGCCAAGAAGGATGTCAGAAGTGCAATTCGGTAGAACAAAAAATTCAATGGTCTCTTGGTGGAGGACTCCTATGGTCATGAGCACCGGTTCTGTGCGGTAACGCACGGTACAGTTCAGATTCTCTCAGTTAACTGTAGTAATGAAGAAGGGCTTGACGAGACGGATCACAGGAATGTTAAACCGGTTGATGAAGGAGGCTTTAATGAAGTTTCCTGCAGAACCAGAGTCCAAGAAGGCCTCTGCAGGGAAGGAGACTTTAGCGGCAGAAGAAATCCATACCGGAACAATCAAGCGTGGAGAGGAAGACTTTACACCCAGCGACGCCTCTCCTACAGTCACTAGGTGCGAGCGTTTCCCTGACGCTGTGGACGAACTGGACAGTCCTTTAAGAAGTGTTCGGAACTCGCACAGTATAAACATAAATTCTCGTTCCTTTCTTGCTGGGTCAGGTGAGCCCGATCCACTTGCATGGCCTCCTCGGCGGAAGGCACAGTAACCGGCTGCAAAGGTTGCTGGAAGAGAGGTGCCAGGCGTGGAAATCGCCTGTTGCGAACCAAATTCTTTTCTTGGCGAAGTTCCTGACGTCTTTCAATGAAACGCATATCTATGCGAGTAGCCAACTGGATGAGTTCCGTCAGGGAGTCAGGTATCTCTCGTGCGGCCAGAGAATCCTTGATATGGCTGGATAAACCTTTTTTAAAAGTTGCGCAGAGGGCGTCGTTGTTCCAAGTCAGTTCGGAGGCCAGTGTGCGAAATTGTATAGCATATTCGCCTACTGTAGCGTCTCCTTGGACGAGGTTTAGCAAGGACGTTTCTGCTGATGAGGCACGGGCAGGTTCCTCGAAGACACTGCGGACTTCAGAGACGAAAGACTGGACGGAGGCAGTGGCAGGATCGTTGCGGTCCCAGAGTGGCGTGGCCCAGGCCAAGGCCTTCCCAGACAATAAGCTGACCATGAAGGCCACCTTAGAACGTTCCGTAGGAAACTGGTCGGCCAACATCTCCAGGTGCAGGGAACATTGGGACAAGAAACCCCGGCACATCTTAGAATCCCCATCAAACTTGTCCGGGAGAGACAAACGGATTCTAGCGGAGGTGGCGGTCACCGGCTGCGGAGGTGGAGCGGAAGCAGAAGCAGAAGCAGAAGCAGGCGGCTGCTGCCGTGCGGGAAGAAGCTGTTGCAGCATGGCGGTCAACTGTGTCAACTGTTGACCTTGCTGAGCAATCTGCTGGGACTGCTGGGCAACCACGGTAGAGATGTCAGCGAGAGTAGGCAGGGGCACATCAGCGGGATCCAAGGCCGGATCTACTGTCAGGGTCCAGTCTAGCGGCAGGTGACTGCACTGGAGGTGGATCCTCTGTGTCAGTGAGGGATTGGCGTGGACCTTACCAGGGGACCGGTTCTAAGTTACTACCGGTTTTCACCAGAGCCCGCCGCAAGGCGGGATGGACTTGCTGCGGCGGTAGCAACCAGGTCGTATCCTCCGGTAACGGCTCAACCTCAAAGACAGCTGATTCAGGCACGGTACAGAAGGACAAGGCAAAGGCAAGGTCCGACGGAGCAAAAGGTCAAGGCAGGCGGCAAGATTCGTAGTCAGGGGCAACAGCAGAAGGTCAGATACACAGGCAGGGAAAGATACACCAAAAGCTTTCTCAAGGCACAAAAGGCAACAAGATCCGGCAAGGGCAGGAAGGGGAAGTGGGTTTTTATATGTTTTGACTGATTGGGCCAGGCACCAATTAGTGGTGCACTGGCCCTTTAAATTTCAGAGCACCGGCGCGCGCCCTAGAGAGCGGGACCGCACGCGCCGGGAGGAAGACAGAGCGAGGGCCGAGCGGGAGGTGAGTGTGCGGCGCGGACGGGAACGTCCCGCCGCGCGGGAAGACAGTAAGGAAGATGCGGGGGAACGGTGCTCACGGTCGGGGAAGGTGACCGGAGCGCCGCTACCCGCAGCACGCCTCGAGTGCTCCAGGGACGCTGCAGGACCCGGAGCGCTCGGCGTGACAGATATACAGGATTTACTCCTGATGTACAAAGGGCAATAGACAGTAGTACAGTCAGTTGTCTATAAATGCTTTTATAAGAAAGAGAGCATTAAAGCCTAATGCCAGTAAACCATTTTTTTTTGTTTTATTTAGAGCAGAGATTCCCAAACTGCGGCCCTGCAGTTGTTCAGGAAATACAATTCCCATCATGCCTAGTCATGTATGTGAATGTCAGATTTTTACAATGCCTTCGTGGGATGTGTAGTTCTGCAACAGCTGCAGGGCCATAGTTTGGGAATCCCTGATTTAGAGTACAGAAGGGTTACAACCAATTTTAAGTTTTTTGGCATTTGTTTTTCTATTGAGGAGATGTCATCCCATTTCCTGTCCATGTGACCACACATGAAGGGAGACCCCCCCAAACAATAATACCTGGAAAAAGGTTTTGCCTGGAATTGTGTTTTAATCTAGAGAAGTGGGTGGTTGATTAAAGACTAGAACACTTGGATGTCCGGGTTCGGCGGGTTCGGCCGAACTTTCAAAAAAAGTTCGGGTCCGTGACCCAAACTTAACCCGAACTTTACCCGGATCCTGAACCCCATTGAAGTCAATGGTGACCCAAAACAAATGTGGATAGGGAAAAAACTTAAAATAACATAAAAAACATAAAAATAAAAAATAATCATCTTGATCTAGGAGGACGAGGCCCATATGGAGTAGGAGGTTGAGATGGCTGTGGATGTGTCGGTGTCGGTGGAAGCAGCGGTGGAGGAGGACAAGGTAGCCAACACTGGTTTTTGTTTTTAATTTTATTTCTTTTTAAATTAGGGTAGACCCCAAAAGAGTGAGAAAGATCAAAAATACAACATTGGCTGGGTAAGGCCAGTATGCATGTCTATTCTGCACAAGGTACCCACAAGTCCTGTGGGATCCATGCCTGGTTCATTTTAATGAACGTGAGCTTGTCCACATTGACTCTGGACAGGCGGCTGCGCTTGTCTGTGATAATGTCCCCAGCTGTGCTAAATACACATTCAGGTAATACACTGGCTGCAGGGCAGGCTGGCACCTCCAAGGCGTAAAGGGCAAGCTCAGGCCATGTGCCCAATTTGGAGACCCAGAAGTTGAAGGGGGCAGACCCGTCATTCAGTACATGTATAGTACGTAAGGAACAATAAGGAACTGTATATGGTATATGGTATATGGTAAGGAACGGTGATGGTGGCGGGGGGGGGGCTTTTTTCCCCCTTCTGGGTTGAGTCTGGCCTTGGAAAAGGTATGTGTCCCTGTTTGTGGGCCGGGCTCTCCCAAAGCTGTCTAAGTTCTGAGGCCTTCTGGTAGGGACGGGGCTGCACTGGTCTTGCCAGGGACCGGGATTCTGAAAAGCCTGTGGTGTATGTGCCCCTGGAGTGGCAGTCCAGGGGTGCCATAATTCACGGTGGATGGCAACACTATGAGTATGGCACCAAGGACACTGCACTTCCTACATACGTTTTTCACACCTGCCTCTAGGGCCGGGCCTTTTGGTCAGGAGTCAGGACCAGAGAAATTTTTTATTCCTGGCCCAAGGGCCTGCCATAGTATTGCAACGTGGCACTAACCTTGCACTTCTTCTTCACTATCCCTTTCCCCACTTTTATGTGTTGTGTGTCTCACGTTTTGTGTTTTTTATTGTAGCAGTACACTTTATTTTTCACAGCGTGATTAGTGGGGTGTAGGTCCTTGGGCCTGTCCCTGAAAGTCTTGGGAGGGGGTGGATATGGCCTTTTGGCTTGGTTCGCTCTCTCTTATGGGGTTTCTCTTTGGGAGAGCCCCACCTAGTACTTGGGGTGGTCTGTTTCAGCAGACCTCCTAAAGAACAGGGCTGCCGGGTTTTGGTCAGGTTAGCCAGTGTAAGTACCCCAGTCCCTGTCAGGAGCCTTGCACCCCGGGGGATCAGGGTCACGGACCATGTGTACACCCTGTGCACTTTTTGTGTTTCACTTTTTTGGTGTGCACTTTTTTAAGCACCCACCGGGTGATAGTCTGAGTGTGTTCACACACCACGGGCTTTAAAAAAAAAAAAAAACAGCTGGTGGTCCTGGTTGTTGTGGCGTGCCAAAAAAGCTTTTCCACATTTCATACATGCTAACCCTGCCTTCTGAGGTGCTGGCGGTGCCCTGGCTCCTCCTCCTCTGCCTTCGCCTTGTGCTTCCACTGTGCCCCCGCTGTCAGGTGGGAATGCCACCAGCATCGCTTCTCGACCTTTTGGCTAAGATCAAGTGTAGTATCTGTTGTTATCAGTTATCTGGGAGCCACCCTGCTGTGAACATGGTTCCTTCTCCTCCATCTCCTCCTCATCCTACACCTCGTCATCCTCCAGAACTGTGCCCTTGTTGGACAATTGTGTACCTGGCGTTTGTGGGTGCAGGAACCCACCCTCGGAGCCACTTGTGAATGACTGCCCTGAAAGCCTTGGAAATTATCACTGCTCTGGATGTGGAGGCGGTAAAGGATGAGAATGAGGAAGCGGAGTAGGAGGAGTTAGCAACAGTAGTCAAAATGAAGCGCCCTGCAATCCTCGGTGGTGGAAGGAGATGCGCCAAACTAATTTAAAGGGTGTATCTCACAGTAACATAATCAGCAAACGCTGCAAAATTATTAATTTTACCATAAATGGGTGTTTATTGAATAGCAGAATAGAACAACAGTATCTAAAAGGGTGTATCTCACACGTACAGATACAGACTAAGCCGCAATTAATATCTTTCTTTCCCCTAAATGCGTGTTTATTGAATAGCAGAATAGAACAACACTATCCAAATAGTGTATCTCACACGTACAGATACAGACTAGGCCGCAATTTAATATCTTTCTTCCCCCTAAATGCGTGTTTATTGAATAGCGGCATAGAACAACAGTATACAAAGGGTGTATCTCACAGTTACATATGCAGACTAGGCTGCAATTTAATATTTTTCCCCTAAATGGGTTTTTATTGAAAAGCGGAATAGAACAACAGTATCCAACGGGTGTATCTCACAATAAAATATGCAGACTAGGCCGCAATTTTTTCTTTTCCCTAAATGGGTTTTTATTGAAAAGCGGAATAGAACAACAGTATCCAACGGATGTATCTTACAGTAAAATTTGCAGACTAGGCCGCAATTTTTTTTTCTCCCTAAATGGGTTTTTATTGAAAAGCGGAATTGAACAACAGTATCCAACGGGTGTATCTCACAGTAAAATATGCAGATTAGGCTGCAATTCAATTTTTTTCCCTAAATGGGTTTTTATTGAAAAGCGGAATAGAACAACAGTATCCAAAGGGTGTATCTCACAGTAACGTATGAATGAAAATTTTTTATTGTTCCCATTAATTGGTGATTTTTGAAGAGCAGATTAGAACAGCAGTGTCTAAACACTGTATGTCACAGTAAAATATAAAGGAAAAAAGTTCTTTTTTTTAAAATCCAGATTAAGCAGACACATATGCACTGAACTAGCATTACATGGCTGCTACACGCCACACGCCTAACAGGTTGGATACTGCTGTTGTTCTATTCCGCTATTAAATAAAAAAAAAACATTTGAATGAAAAACTGAAAAATATTTTTTCCCCTTAAATTGTTGATTTTTGAATAACAGATTAGAACAGCAGTGTCTAAACACTGTATGTCACAGTAAAATATGAAGGAAAAAAGTTTTTTTTTTTAAATCCGGATTAAGCAGACACATATGCACTGAGCTTGCATTACATGGCTGCTACACGCCGCGCACCTAACATGTTGTATACTGTTGTTGTTCTATTCCGCTATTGAATTAAAAAAAACAATTTGAATGAACAATTGAAAAATATTTTTTTCCCCTTGAGTTGGTGATTTTTGAATAGCAAATTAGAACAGCGGATTAAGCAGACACATATGCACTGAGCCTGCATTACATGGCCGCTACACGCCGCATGCCGCACACCTAACAGACTGATAAAAGTTTTTTTTTTCTCCCTCCTCACTGGGCTCAGGTCAGGGCAAAAAGATTGTGCACTGCACCCCCACACAATAAAATCGATGTAGATCGCTGTCTGATTAAAGAAGATTCTCCTATTCTTTCCCTGAAAGCAATCTCCAGCCTGCCTCTACAATAATCTCCTATCTCTCCCTCATATCAGCAGCAGCAGGAACCTGACCCTACAGTAGTTAGAGCAGAGTGTGGCGCTACATGATTCCAGCTTATATAGAGGCTGGGTCACATGCTGCACTGGCCAATCACAGCCATGCCATTAGTAGGCATGGCTGTGATGGCTTCTAAGGGCACACTAGTTAAACACTTGTTGATTGGCTGCCCTGCAGCTGTTGAAACTGTGCCATTAAAACCACGCCAAAACATTAAAACCGTGCCAAAACATGAAATAAAATTACCGAACAACGGACTTTATCCCGAATATACAGTAAAATGTTCGGGTCCGTGTCTGGGTACCGAACACCCAAAAGTCGGGTACGATCCCGAACAATACAGTCCGTGTCTATTAAAGACCCTAGGAAAATAGGATAGATAAAGTATGTGTTATGATTAAACATATTGGGGTTGATTTACTAAAGGCAAATAGACTGTGCACTTTACAAAGTGCAGTTGCACTTGTCAAGAGCAGTTGCTCCAGAGCTTAGTAAATGAGCAGAAGCTCTGCTGACTTCCATCACCCAATCATGTGCAAGCAAAAATACTGTTTTTTTTTATTTTCCCTGCATGTGATTGGGTATTCTTTGCAAAGGGAAGCTTTACATCATTTACTAGGCTCTGGAGCAACTGCACTTGCAGAGTGCAACTGCACTATGGAAAGTGCACAGCCTTTTTGCCTTTAGTAAACCAACCCCATTGTGTTAGCTGATTCCAATATACAGTATATTTCTGAAGAGTACAATGCTATGATGAGGATAAAATTTTTTACTGTCGTTGTTTTTCTGGAGAAGAGTTAGGGTTTATTGCTGCTGAGACATTTTTCTCACTTTCTGTTCTGTGGACAATGATCTGAAGTAAGGGAAAATATGCAACAGGGAAACAGACAGCAAAAAAAATCCATCCAAATTTCCAACATTTCCCTACTTAAAGTACTTCCTGTACATGTGTGGCCTTCCCCATGCATGCATAGACAGGTAGTACAGAAGTCCCAAAATGTTCTCATCTTTGCGCATGTGTGGGAAATATCCTGTGTATGCATAGATGTGCGGAATGGCTCTGTCAGGACCCAACAGCCTAGAAGAGACCTTCAGCATATCTGTGCACATGCCCTAATGGTGGTGCCAGAGGTGGCAGAACCACCAAAAACAGTGGCTGATGATGGAGGCACATAAACTGACCATGGCGTCAGGGCTCAGCAGCCATGATAAACGTGGTCAATTTACATGGGGGAGGACAGAACCAGGCAGAATTCATTAATTTTTTTTTTTTTTTTTTAGGGTAACAAACATTTTAAAGGAGATACAGCCACAGTATTTATAAGTTCCAAATTTATATTTATTTTTTTGTGGACTGGCCATGTGAATAGATGAACTGACTTACTTATTACTTACACACTAATGATTCATTTTATTTAAAGGAACAGATATTATTAATTTCATTTTGTTTTTGAATTGCACATATACCATTCCCACATTACTGTCCCATGTCATTTAAAGGGACAGTAACCATGTATTCACTTGGATTATTCACTGGATATATTTATGTTTTGTTACATAGTTTTGGTTGATTTTATTTATTGTTGTGTTTGAGTGCAGCACTGTTTTTATTGTTTGCACTGGTAATTGGGGGTGAGCTTGGGCGAGTTCAGATCCTAGTTTGAATCCAGCAAGGAAGCTGTCACCTGTATTGGGCTAATTATCAGTGACCTGGGCAGTCCCCCAGGTATGAATGTGGAGCAGGGAATGTCTTGGCTGCTTATGATTGGCCCAGGCCAGTACAATTACAGCTTCTGGTGGGCTCACTCAGGTGGCCTCGGACTAGGATTCAAACACGCCAGAGCTCATCTCTACCGGTAATAGCAGCTATGTACAAGTACAATGTTCTACAGACTTCTTCCTCCCCATTAGAAGATAGAGTAAGTTACCAAAAAGTGAGAGTGAAAAAAGAATAATATAACCAGAAAACCAACTGTGGCAGATCAAACTGGGACATAGGCTTATGTAGAGGACAGCAGGGTAGCCTTTTTCCTACTGACTATGGGCCCTGGCATTTGAGGGAGCTACAAGAATTCAGGAAGATGTCCTGTTATATAATGCAACATAGCATACTATACCACATTTACCAGTCAAGGAAGCTGTGATGATCTCTGCCAACCTTAAACTCAGTGAGAAGATGTATGTGAAAAGAAAGCTGGTTAATGAGATTTGGACAGCCCTGGTCTTAAATACTTGTGCTAAACTGTCTGGGTGGGCACCGATACCTAGGCTTGTCTAGGTGACTATTTTTAATTAGTTACTGTTTAATTAGCTTACTGTTTATGTTAGCTGTTTATTAGATATACTGATATTACTGTTTACAGTTTGCATTGTATAGGATAATGCGATCAAGCTCTTACCTGATCTTGTGTGGTATATATTTTGTGTGAATTTACAATAAAGTCAGTTCTAGTTTACAACTAACCTAGTGTTGTCTAGTTCTTGGGTGCAATGCTCAGCTATAATACCTGGTTCCTGGGTTCCAGAGTGGAGGAAGCTGTATCTTGGTGGAAGCATCCAAGTTGCCTTAGTAGTAAGATCCTAAATAAGAACAAGAGCAACATGTGGGAGGGCCGTATCTCTTGCCACCTTTTGTCAGAAGCCCAGATACCAAGTGATCAGGAATTAGTGGGCCAATCTAGTAGATTCAAAATGAATCTAAGTGGTCCATATCTTGTAAAACTTGTCATATTTGTCTTGACATACATGTACCAATTCTTCAGCTTCTATTATGGAATGTACCCTACAAATAAATAATACACCCGTGGCATCCATGTTTGCTTTCAAAACAGTGGAATCCAACTCAATAGGCAATGAAATTGTGTTCAGCAAACATTATGCCTGATTGTCTACCTGGAAAGGGATGATGTCTGAGATCCAATTTCCACTCAGTAAGGCTTAATTTCCAGGCAATACCACCAAACATAAAGGTCAGAACCCTGCATGCCTTAACCCCTTCGGCACCCATCTGAGAATGAAGACTATGCTAACACTAACGTCTTGGGCACTTTGTACTGCCTCAAGTATTTTATAAATAGTTTCTTGCATTTTAGAGCAGATTGTAGAAGTATGTGTCAGATTTAGAATGATGCATTTATATGGTACTGACAGTGTACATGCCTATGTTTACATCTCTTTTTCCCTTTCCCTGAAAAACCTTATATCTGTAATAAAGCTGGTCTAATTGAGAAGTTTATGTGAAACGGATAGCAGTTGTTTATCAATCTGCAAATAAATCCACAGATTCAAAGGGTGTTAGAGAAGCAGCGGGTCCCATCACTTTCACGCTAGATTTAACAAAATGTTGCAGTTGTCTGTGTTAAAGACCCAAACTTTCCCCAAAGTACGAAGCTTGCCAGCAAATAGAAGTTTGTGGCAACAACTGGTGTCTCCATCAAACACCAAATGCCTAAAAAAATGTAGAGACTAACCAGGGGGAAACCACAAAAATAAAAAATAAAATAAAAACCCAAGCAGGAGTAGGGTGGATAGGGGTGGGGACAGGCTTCCTGACTTGTTTATAAAATCCCACATTGTCAGAGTATGAGTGTGTGGGGAAGTGGAGTTTGAAAAACCCCTATAAGCTGAGAAACCATAGGACCATGTACCCACCTTCGATTTTTTCAGGGTGACCCAGGCCTTGAAATGCACATGATGTCTCCAGCTGAGTATTCTATTCAGCGCTACACCCATAGTAGATGTGAAGTTTGGGTAGACCTAGACCACCCGCCACCTTTGTCCTTCCCAGAATACAGTATGCTATTCTTCGTTTATGTTTTTTTTTTTTTTTTTACACTTACAACCCAATTAACTATTAACAATTAACTCTCATTCAAGAAAAGAACACCTTGGGGAGAGCAATAGGTGGCATTTAAAAAAAAATGGAAATTTTTACATAATTCTACTAGTGTTGAGCGAACACGGACTGTATTATTCGGGTCCGTACCGGATAATTGGATTTTTGTTACCCGGACACGGACCCGAAAACTTTACTGTATGTTCGGGTTTAAAATCCATGTTCGCTAATTTTATTTCCTGCTTTGTATGTAATGGCGCGCTTTTAATGGCGGGCTTTCAACAGCCAATCAACAAGCGTTTAACTGGTGTGCGCCATCACAGCCATGCCTACTAATGTCAATAAAAAGAAAAGAGAAGGCGCCTGGCCCTTTAAATAAAAGATTGTTGAACCTGCTGCCCTTTTAATTGTAATAAAACAATAAATAGGTATATATCATAGGTAAAAAGGCGCTGGTAATCTTAATATATCACGTGTTATAAAAATTAATAGGTGATTTAAAGTGTAATATATGTGATTAAAAATTGCTACAAATATATATATGATCTACTATTGGTGCAATTAGCAAAGAAAAGTGCATACCAGTGCAATTTCAATTCAGAAGTGTTTGTGCTTCTCAAAGTAAATTAATCCACAAAGGTGTGGATCAGTGAACCAATAAATAGATATATAAAGAATTCCATACAAAAATCACATAAGAATATATAAAAATATAAATATATAAATGTGCTCCAAGTAGTGTTTAAAAGTCCAAGCAATAGCATGCAATCAAAATTGTGCTTGGTGAATTCTTATTAATCCATTCACAGTGCTCCAGGTGCTGGGATGTGACAACCGTGGCCTCTTACCAGCTAGCAGCAGGTCACAAGGACCCCCAACGCCTGTGATCCCTTTATTGGGTGGATCAGACCTCTCCTCGATTGCTTGGATCTCTGGCTCCTATATTACTCGAGTTGGACCATGTAGTCCCCCCATACACATAAAGATATAGAAGAACAAATAGCCTCCAATAGTGAAATACTGTTTTATTCTCCAAAAAACATACACTATAAGGTGACAATTAGCCTCTTACTATTTGTTGTGCCCTCCTGGCACTGGGCAATTCGGCAGTACAAAATCGTTTTTTTGGGTCTTAGGAAGATATTCTCCGGGGATCTGCAGCACCCTGTATCTCCTTTCCCCCTTTCTTTGTATTGCAGCGGTGGATGTGTATCCCAGCCTCTGTTCCGAATGCTCTGTGTGTTACTTCCGGGTTAGCATTGACCACAATGCATTTCGCTTAACGAGCGTCCTCAGGCAGTCTCTGCCTGAGGACGCTCGTTAAGCGAAATGCATTGTGGTCAATGCTAACCCGGAAGTAACACACAGAGCATTCGGAACAGAGGCTGGGATACACATCCACCGCTGCAATACAAAGAAAGGGGGAAAGGAGATACAGGGTGCTGCAGATCCCCGGAGAATATCTTCCTAAGACCCAAAAAAACGATTTTGTACTGCCGAATTGCCCAGTGCCAGGAGGGCACAACAAATAGTAAGAGGCTAATTGTCACCTTATAGTGTATGTTTTTTGGAGAATAAAACAGTATTTCACTATTGGAGGCTATTTGTTCTTCTATATCTTTATGTGTATGGGGGGACTACATGGTCCAACTCGAGTAATATAGGAGCCAGAGATCCAAGCAATCGAGGAGAGGTCTGATCCACCCAATAAAGGGATCACAGGCGTTGGGGGTCCTTGTGACCTGCTGCTAGCTGGTAAGAGGCCACGGTTGTCACATCCCAGCACCTGGAGCACTGTGAATGGATTAATAAGAATTCACCAAGCACAATTTTGATTGCATGCTATTGCTTGGACTTTTAAACACTACTTGGAGCACATTTATATATTTATATTTTTATATATTCTTATGTGATTTTTGTATGGAATTCTTTATATATCTATTTATTGGTTCACTGATCCACACCTTTGTGGATTAATTTACTTTGAGAAGCACAAACACTTCTGAATTGAAATTGCACTGGTATGCACTTTTCTTTGCTAATTGCACCAATAGTAGATCATATATATATTTGTAGCAATTTTTAATCACATATATTACACTTTAAATCACCTATTAATTTTTATAACACGTGATATATTAAGATTACCAGCGCCTTTTTACCTATGATATATGCCTACTAATGTATTAGTAGCTGTGATTGGCCAGCTGAAGTATGTGACCCAGGTCTTTATAAGCTTGAGAGACACAGCACAGTGCGTCAGTCTGCTGTAGTGTAGGGAGAGAGCACACATAACGGTGCTGGCTGCTGCTGATTAGGGACAGACAGGGTAAAACAACAGTGTGCTGAAAAGAATGCAGGGACAGGTCGGAGTGTAGGCAGGGAAAGATATTTGAACATTTTAGGGACAGGCTGGAGAGATTAGGCAGGGAGAGATGAGGAGACACAGGACAGAACAATCGTCCGTTAGCGATTTACATCGATTTTGCTGTGTGGGGGGTGGTGCAGTGAACAATCTTTTTGCCCTCACTGGAGCCCACTGAGGAGGAGGAGGAGGAGGGAGAAAAAAATATATTTTATCAGTCTGTTGTGTGCAGCGTTCAGCTATATTTTACTACAGAGTGCTGTTCTAATCTGCTATTTAAAAATTACAAATGTAAAGGGGAATTTTTTTTTAAGAGCACTTGCCATGCTCTTAACTACATTTTGCTGCCATATGCAGCACTCTAGCCTTTTCCATTTGTTTTTTAGAGCCATTTTAGTGCCTGAAAGTTCGGGTCCCCATTGACTTCAATGGGGCTCGGTGTCCGGGTAAAGTTCGAAAAAAGTCCGGGACACGGACCCGGACTTTTTTTTTCAAGTTCGGCCGAACCCGCCGAACACGGACATCCAGGTGTCCGCTCAACTCTAAATTCTACCTATCCTAGAGCAGGAAGACTTGTTCCAGCCCTCCCGATCCTGTTTAATAAGCCTAAGCAAAGGGGCATAGTTTTCTTCATATAATCATTGAGAGTTATCTGTCAGTCTTATGCCTAAATATTTGAAATAATGCGTATTCCATGCAAAGTGAAAGGATTTCTGAAAAGAGTTGCAAAGAGCTTATGGTATGGATAATAGCAAAATTTCTGACTTTGTGAGACTGATTTTAAAAATGGATAGTTCCCCAAATTCATGAAAAGTATAACTAAAGGCAAAACTTGCTTTTTTAGTTTTGGACAAAGTGAAGGAGGATTAGAACATCTGTCTGGTTTCTATTACTATCTCTTTCCCCATTGGGCAGACTCACCCTCTCTATTTGCCCTATTTGCCATTATTATCAAAAGTGAAAGTAAACAAAAATCCTAAATTTTGGTTTGTCCCTACATTATAAATGGGGGGGGGGATCTTGATCTTCCAATAGGGACACTAGTTCTTGTGACCTGGGAGGCCCAGATGGATTCTTCTAATTTGCAGGGATTTTCTCTCACTTCCTATTTTAGCTATGGGACAGGAAGTGAAGGTAAATCTCCCCAATGGGACACAGATGGAGAAAAAAGAGGGGTTATAATCCCCCCTTACTCTATCCAAAGATGAAAAAAAATTGCCTATAATTTTATCTTAAGTTAGGGAGAGTGATCAAGGGGACTTGAAACAGAAAAGAATACTGTCTGCATATACAGATAGTTTGTGTTCTGTAAATCTCAAAGTAATCCCATGGATGTTTGGGTTCCCTCTGATCTTATAAGGGCTACATTTAATTTACCAGGGCGAAAAAGTAAGGGCGAAAGTAGACACTCCTGGCAGATGCAATTGTGTATTATGAAGGACTGGGAAAGAACGTTAATAACTTTAACCTTGGCTGAAGATGTACTTTACAAACCATGATCCATCAGAAGAGCTTGCATCCAAGGCCAAGAGCAAGCATCATTTTGTCTAGAAAGACCTGGTCTACCCTGTCAAATGTCTTTCAGCATCAGTGGACAGGACTAGACTGTGCAGAGGGGATCATTGGGTTCTCACACAGTGGATCAGGTGTAGCATTTGCAAGGAATTGTCTCTGGCCTCTCTGCCCACAATAACCCTGTCTGGTCAAAATGGACTACAACTGGGAATAAGGGTTTCAAATAGAGTTGATCGAGCACCTGGATGTCCGGGTTCGGCGGGTCCAGCTGAACTTGAAAAAAAAAGTCTGGGTTCGTGACCCGGACTTAACCCGAACTTTACCCCGATCCCGAACCCCATTGAAGTCAATGGTGACCCAAACTTTTGAGCACTAAAATGGCTCTAAAACAAACATGGAAAGGGCTAGAGGGCTGCAAATGGCAGCAAATCATCTTAAGAGCAGGGTGCAAAAGCGGAGCGGCTGTGCCCTAGACACTACGCCTGCTACTGCCCAACGCAGCAAGGGACCGAGCACACCAAAGCCAGCTCAAAGGAGTTCCCTAGCGTGGCAGTTCTTCAGACAATGTGATGATGACAGGACACGAGTGGTTTGCACACTGTGCAATCAGAGCCTGAAGAGAGGCATAAACCTTCTCAATCTGAGCACAACCAGCATGACCAGGCATCTAAGTGCAAAGCACGAGCTGCAGTGGAGTAGACACCTCAAAAACCAAGAAAGGTCTCTGGCTCCTCCTGCTTCCTCCTCTGCTGCAGTCTCTGCCTCTTCATCCACCTCTGTAGTGACAGTGGCACCTACCACCCCGCAAACAGAGGATCTGCCAGCAACACCACCACCTAGGTCACCAACAACCATCTCCACAATGTCCCGTGGAAGCGTTCAGCTTTCTATCTCCCAAACACTGGAGAAGAAGAGGAAGTACCCCCCTACCCACCCCCGATCCCTGGCCCTGAATGCGTGCCCTTTGAAATGCTGTCATTCCATCTGGTGGAGATGCAGAGTTTTAAAAGCCTTATGGTGGTGGCTGTCCCATAGTACGTCGTGCCCAGCCGCCACTACTTTTCCAGGCAAGCCATCCCTTCCCTGCACAACCAAGTGGGTGACAAAATCAGGTGTGCACTGCACAACGCCATCTGTGGCAAGGTCCACCTAACTTCGGATACGTGGACCAGTAAGCACAGTCAGGGACGTTATATCTCCCTAACAGCACACTGGGTTAATGCAGTGGTGGCTGGGCCTGAGGCGGATAGCAGTTTGGCGTATGTCCTTCCACCACCGAGGATTGCAGTGTGCTTCAGTTTGCCTCCTGTTCCTAACTCCTCCTACTCCACTTCCTCATCCTCTACTGCCTCCTCATCCGGTCAGCGTAACACCACCACCAACTTCAGCACAGTCAGGGGTAAACGACAGCAGGCAGTTTTAAAACTTGCCTGTTTGGGGGAAAAAACACACACCACGCAGGAGTTTTGGAGGGGCATTCAACAGCAGACGGATGAGTGGTTGCTGCCAGTGAGCCTCAAGCCCGGCCTGGTGGTGTGCGATAATGGGTGAAATCTCGTAGCAGCTCTGGGCCTAGCCGGTTTGACACACATCCCTTGCCTGGCGCATGTGCTGAATTTGGTGGTGCAGAGGTTACTTAGAAATCACCCCGATATGTCAGAGCTGCTGCAGAAAGTGTGGGCCGTCTGTGCGCACTTTCGGCGTTCTCACCCTGCTGCTGCTCACCTGTCAGCGCTGCAGCGTAACTTCGTCATTCCCACTCACTGCCTCATATGTGACGTGCCCACAAGATGGAACTCCCCCTTGCACATGCTGGCCAGACTGTGCGAGCAGCAGCAGGCCATAGTGGAGTTTCAGCTGCAGCACGCACGCGTGAGTCGCTCTGCGGAACAGCACCACTTCACCACCAATTACTGGTCCTCAATGCGAGACCTGTTTGCCTTGTTGCGCTGTAACATATGCAGACTAGGCCGCAATTTATTTTTTTCACCTAAATGGGTTTTTATTGATAAGTGGAATACAACAACAGTATCCAATGGGTGTATCTCACTGTAACATATGCAGACTAGGCCGCAATTTTTTTTCCCTAAATGGGTGTTTATTGAATAGCGGAATAGAACAACAGTATCCAAAGGGTGTATCTCACAGTAACATATGCAGACTAGGCCGCAATTTAATTTTTTTCCCGAAATGGGTGTTTATTGAAACGCGGAATAGAACAACAGTATCCAAAGGGTGTATCTCACAGTAACATATGCAGACTAGGCTGCAATTAAATTTTTTCCCCTAAATGGGTGTTTATTGAATAGTGGAATAGAACAACAGTATCCAAAGGGTGTATCTCACAGTAACATATGCAGACTAGGCCGCAATTACATTTTTTTTCCCTTAAATGGGTTTTTATTGATAAGCGGAATACAACAACAGTATCCAAAGGGTGTATCTCACAGTAACATATGCAGACTAGGCTGCAATTTAATTTGTTTCCCCTAAATGGGTTTTTATTGATAAGCGGAATACAACAACAGTATCCAATGGGTGTAGCTCACTGTAACATATGCAGACTAGGCCGCAATTAATTTTTTTTCCCCTAAATGGGTTTTTATTGATAAGCGGAATACAACAACGGTATCCAATGGGTGTATCTCACTGTAACGTATGAATGACAAATTTCTATTTTTCCCTTTAATTGGTGATTTTTTGAAGAGCAGATTTGAACAGCAGTGTCTTAACGCTGTATGACAGTGTCACAGTAAAGTATGAATGAAAAACTAAAAAATATTTTTTTTTCCCTAAATACTGAAAAATAATCATTTTCCCTTACATTGGTGCTTATTGAAGAGCAGATTAGGAAAAGCAGTGTCTGTCTAAACAATGTATGTCAAAGTAAAATATGAAGGAAAAAAGTTTTTTCCTTTTTTACATGCAGATTAAGCAGACACATATGCACTGAGCTTGCATTACATGGCCGCTACACACCACACGCCTAACAGGTTGGATACTGTTGTTTCTCTTTTCCGCTATTGAATAAAAAAACATTTGAATGAAAAACTGAAACATATTTTTTTTACCATAAATACTGAAAAATAATATTTTTTCCCTTACATTGGTGCTTATTGAAGAGCAGATTTGAAAAATCAGTGTCTGTCTAAACAATGTATGTCAAAGTAAAATATGAAGGAATTTTTTTTTTTCTTTTTTACATGCAGATTAAGCCAACACATATGCACTGAGCTTGCATTACATGGCCGCTACAAACCGCACGCCTAACAGGTTGGATACTGTTGTTGTTCTATTCCGCTATTGAATAAAAAAAACCCATTTGAATGAAAAACTGAAAAACTATTTTTGTTCCCTAAATACTGAAAAATAATCATTTTTCCCTTACATTGGTGCTTATTGAAGAGCAGATTCGAAAAAGCAGTGTCTGTCTAAACAATGTATGTCAAAGTAAAATATGAAGGAAAAAAGTTTTTTCTTTTTTAAATACAGATTAAGCAGACACATATGCACTGAGCTTGCATTACATGGCCGCTACACACCGCACGCATAACAGGTTGGATCCCGTCACCGGCAGGGGGGAAACAGCCAATGGGCATGGCTGTTTCCCACGTGATCGGCTGTGTTCCAATGACACAGCCGATCACAATAGCAAAGCCCAGAAGAAGACTGCCCATGCGCGATCGGGAGAGCGCAGCGCGGTCATGTCGGTGGCTCTGTGTTCCCTAGGAACACAGCTAGTCACCGGCAGCAGTACACAGTCACTGACAGTGGCTGTTTACTATGTGATCGGCTGTGAATCCATTCACAGCCGATCACAAAATGTAAACACAGAGCAGTAACTGACTGTTACTAGCTCTTCTCCCCTCACACAGTTTCCAGTGTGAGGAGAGCAGAGCCAGAAACAGTGAGTTACTGCTCTGTACACCTGTCACAATGTAAAAGCACAAAAATAAAGCTCCCCACACAGTCCTCAGCCCCCCCCCAATTGCACCTGTCACCCAACAGTCACCTCATCGGTGCCCAGAAATTGCCACCCATAACGTTCACATGTGAGCGTAGCGATCGCGGGCGATTCTGCCCGCGATCCGGAAATCATTGCAAATCACAGGACGCCTGTGCATTGCCCGTGATTTGCAATAGCACCCCAAATGCTGTGCGATGTTGCCGCAATTTCCGCCTGCTGAATCGCGGCAACATCGCGCAAACAACGCATGACGCCCAAAAAAGGTACAAGAGCTTCTTTAAGGCGTCATGTTATCACGATTCGGCAGGCAGAAACGCACAGCGTTTGGGGTGCTATTGCAAATCACGGGCAACGCACAGGCGTCCTGCCATTTGCAATGATTTCCGGATCGTGGGCAGAATCGTGGTGATTCTGCCGCAATCGCTACGTTCACATGTGAACATAGCCTAAAGTGCACCGGTCACTATAGACTGCTATCAGTACCGCCGTGCACCATCGCCCGTCACCTGTCACCCATCGGTGACCATTGCCCGTCACCTGTCACCCCATCAATCACCGTCACCTGTCACCCCATCAGTCATCGTCATCTGTCACCCTATCAATCATCGTCACTTGTTACCCCATCAGTGATCGTCACTTGTCACCCCATCAATCATCGTCACTTGTCACCCCATCAATCATCGTCATCTGTCACCCCATCAGTCATCGTCACCTGTCACCCCATCAGTGATCGTCATCTGTCACCCCATCAATTATCGTCACCTGTCACCCCATCAGTCATCGTCACCTGTCACCCCATCAGTCATTGTCACCTGTCACCTCATCAGCCATTGTCACCTGTCACCCCATCAGTCATCGTCACCTGTCACCCCATCAGTCATCGTCATCTGTCAACCCATCAGTCATCGTCATCTGTCAACCCATCAGTCATCGTCACCTGTCACCCCATCAGTGACCGTCACCTGCCACCAATCAGTGATCATCCGCAGTCAACCGTCACCCATCGCACAGCCCATCACAGCCAGCATGTCAAAAAGGATGTACAGCAGCGAGGAGGCCCTTCAGGTCCTCTCCATGACTGATGAGAGCACCGGGGAGCTCTCATCAGTATCCGAATCCAATTTTGATCCCCGATTCGGAATTTGAAATCGCTAATAGTAGCAGATCGGAGATGGACTCGGCCTATTCCTGTACACTTTCCTTTATACAATGTATTTTGGGGTGCAATTTTGCTATATACATGCAACCACTTACTGACCGCCTAACGACTAGATATGTCGGCCAATAAAAGCTAAATACTGGGGTTATGGCAGCAGAAAACCCCCATAACCCAGGTATTTTTTTAAACGGCGGGCGGTCGGCTTTCAGGTAAGGGTGGTTCCAGTGGCGGATTCGCTGCGGAATTACCCTTACAGTGCAGGGGAAGAGGTGACCCCCCCTCCCGCCGCATCCCAGACTTTTTCCCAGCTTACCGGACCCGCTGGCAGCGGGGAAAACTATCCGGTCCCAACTCCTCAGAGACAGGAAGTCGAGTGAGGGCAAGATGGCCCTCACTCAACTCTATGGTCTTGGAGGACCGGAGCTACGTCAAAAGTCGTTGCCTAGCAACCGGTTTAAAGGGCCGCTTTGTTTTTCCTTTTTCAACAATTTTTTTTTCTTTTTTAGTGTAGTTGTGAGGTGTGGGGTCTTTTTGACCCCAGATCTCACAATAAAGAGGACCTGTCATGCCTATTTCTATTACAAGGGATGTTTACATTCCTTGTAATAGGAATAAAAATGATCAAAACATTTTTTTTAAAACTGTGTAAAAATAATAAATAAAATAAATAGGAAAAAAAAATTAAAGTGCCCTGTCTCCGTTAGCTCGCTCGCAGAAGCGAATGCATACGCAAGTCCTGCCCACATATGTAAACGGTGTTCAAACCATACATGTGAGGTATCGCCGCGATCGTTAGAGCAAGAGCAATAATTTGAGCCCTAGACCTCCTCTGTAACTCTAAGCTGGTAACCTGCAGAATTTTTAAAATGTTGCCTATGGGGATTTTTAAGTACCAATGTTTGGCGCCATTCTGTGAGCGTGCGCAATTTTGAAGCATGACATATTGGGTATCTAATTACTCAGCGTAACATTTTCTTTCACATTTACTGTTTTCTTATTTTTTAATTCAAAAAAGTAAATTTTTTTCAAAAAAATTGCATTTGGAAGACTGCTGCCCAAATATGGTGTGATAAAAAATATAGCAACAATCTCCATTTTATTCTCTAGGGTCTCTGCTAAAAAAAATATATAATGTTTGGGGGTTATAAGTAGTTTTCTAGCAAAAAAAATGATTTTAGCTTGTAAACACCAAGTGTCAAAAATAGGCCCAGTCTTAAAGTGGATAAATGGACAACTTTGTGTAAAGTGCTACTTGGATGTTAGGCCTCTGTATGTGGCTAGGCTGTGTAAAAGTGTTACACATGTGGTATCGCCATACTCAGGAGGAATAGCAGAATGTATTTTGGGGTGCAATTTCTGCTATGTACATGCTATGTGTTAGAAATATTGCATAAATGGACAGCTTTGTGTAAAAAAAATGCGTTTTCATTTTATTTCCACATTTTCCAAAAACTTGTGGAAAAAAATGACACATTCAAAAGACTCATTATGCCTCAAAAATTATACGTTGGGCTGTTTGCTTTCCAAAATGGGGTCATTTTATGGGGGTTTCCATTGTCCTGGTGCTCCAGGGTCTTCAAAATTGCGATAGGTTGTCAGGAAATTATATGTGTAATTTGTGCTCCTAGAATGCCGGACGGTGCTACTTGGATGTTAGGCCGCTGTATGTGGCCAGGCTGTGAAAAAGTCTCACACATGTGGTGTTGACATAATCAGGAACGAGTAGCAGAATGTATTTTGGGATGCAATTTTTGCTATGTACATGCTATGTGTTGGAAATATTTCATTAATGGACAACTTTGTGTAAAAAAAATGCATTTTCATTTTCTTTCCACAGTTTCCAAAAACTTGTGGAAAAAAATGACATGTTCAAAAGACTCATTATGCCTCAAAAATTATACGTTGGGGCGTTTGCTTTCCAAAATGGGGTCATTTTTTGGGGGTTTCCATTGTCCTGGTGCTTCAGGGCCTTCAAAAGTGCGATAGGTTGTCAGGAAATTATATGTGTAATTTATGCTCCTAGAATGCCGGTCGGTGTTACTTGGATGTTAGGCCTCTGTATGTGGCTAGGCTGTGAAAAAGTCTCACACATGTGGTATCGCCATACTCAGGAGGAGGAGTAGAATGTGTTTTGGGGTGTAGTTCCAAGTATACATATGCTGTGTGAGAGAAATAACCTGTTAATATGTCAATTTGTAAAAAAAAAAAAAAAATCTTCATTTTGCAAAGAGTTGTGGGAAAAAATTACAACTTAAAAAACTCACCATGCCCCTTATTAAATACCTTGGAATGTCTACTTTCCAAAAAGGGGTCATTTGGGGGGTATTTTTACTTTCCTGACTTTTTAGTGTCTCATGAAATTAGATAGGCCTTCAGTACATCAGGTGTGATCAAGTGTGATAAATTTTCAATGATTAGCACCATAACTTGTGGACTCTATAACTTTCACAAAGACCAAATAATATTCACTTATTTGGGTTATTTTTACCAAAGATAAGTAGCAGTATAAATTTTGGCCACAATTTGTGAAGAAAAATGACTCATTTGCAAAATTTTATGACAGAAACAAAGAAAAATTTGTTTTTTTCACAATATTTTCAGTCTTTTTTTATTTATAGCACAAAAAATAAAAAAACCCAGTAGTGATTAAATACCATCAAAAGAAATCTCTATTTGTGTGAAAAAAAGAACACAATTTTTTTATGGGTACAGTGTTGCATGACTGAGTAATTGTCATTCAAATTGTGAGAGCGCTGAAAGCTGAAAATCAGTCTGGGCAGGAAGGGGGTGAAAGTGGACTGTAGGCAAGTGGTTAAAGAAGATTCACCTATTCTTTCCCTCAAAGCAATCTCCACTCTGCCCTTACAATAATCTCCTATCTCTCTCTCAGCAGCAGCATCAGGAACCTCTCCCTAGTATAGTTATAGCAGAGTGACGTGCGGCGCTGTGTGACTCCAGCTTATATAGAGTCTGGGTCACATGCTGCACTGGCCAATCACAGCCATGCCATTAATAGGCTTGGCTTTGATGGCTTCTAAGGGCACACTAGTTAAACGCTTGCTGATTGGCTGCCTTGCACCTGTTGAAACCACGCCATTAAAACCGCGCCAAAACATACCGAACAACGGACAGTATCCCGAACATACAGTGAAATGTTCGGGTCCGTGTCCAGGTACCGAATACCCAAAAGTCCGGTACGATCCTGAACAATACAGTCCGGGTTCGCTCAACCCTAGTTTCAACCTATTAGCCTCGAGTTTAGTAAGAATTGTGATGTCCAAATTCAGATAGGAGATGGGGCAGAAATTAGCACACCGCTATCACCCTTCCCAAAGACAGACCAGGTTTTTTTTTTAACAAAAACTACAGATTTGAAAAGATTGAGGACAACTTTTCAAATTAGAGAACTATATTGAGGGGTATATTACATTTTAGCAATCTGGTTTAGATTTATTTTAATTCTAATTACAAACTGCTATTCATATTCTATGCTGCTCATTTCTAGATGGGACTAGTAGTGAATGTCCTATTGCAGTGAAACCAAAGCTAATGTTTGGTAAAGCTGGAAAGCAAATGTGCATACTGGGTGTGTGTCACATTATAATGTCACATCTCATTGTTTCTGTAAAGATGTCAGCATTGTCTTTGGCACTGATCACAGCTGCTGGAGCAGATGGAACTTGCTTGAGCATTTCTTTTTTGCCCAGTTGAAATTTGCAACTAAGAAAAGGTAAAGTTTTAATTAGAGTTTTAACAGAGTGAGTACTTTTAGTGCATATCTCCAGTGGTGTTGACAAGACAAGGGAATATCATTTGGCAGAAATCATTTTATCCAAAACAGATAGCAGCATGCATGTATGTTAGCAAATAGTTATGTCCGCACAGAAATGATAATCAAATAATAAAAAAATGACTTTTTTTCTTTTACTAAAAATAGACTTAGAGAATTGGGAATGCTATTTAAACAGTATTAAACTCAATAACAAAACAATTATGTGTTCAGGCTTACTAATCTGTAAAAGTGTATTTTCACGTTTACATCTACTTTATATTTGTTACATGCTCCCACTAACATTGTGGAAGGATCTTTTGCACTCTATTGTTTGCTGCTAATATCACAGTGTTATGCATAATTATCTATTAACACTTCCTGTCTCTGGAAGGAGCTTTGAAAACCCCAGAAGGAGGAAGGGGCCCTGAATGCTGCTGTATCTTCATCCAAATCAGAAGTAGCAGCTAATATGCAAGTATTTCAATAGTTTTACTACAGCTGCCCATAGCTTCTTCAATTTATTTCTGAATCCTAGTTACATGCAAGCCTCTGTTCTGTTGTTTTTATCTCACATGCACAGTATCAGATAGCTAGGTCTGTCGTGCTGTAAGTGTATAATGGTCAACTTCCAGTATATTAGTAAGTGAACCTTTTTATTGTAATATAGTTTATATGCAGACTCTGTTATTCTAGTAAACCCTGTCCTGTCTGATCTAGGATTCTATAGCTAGTTTTAGCTTTGGGATCAATAACCAGCATAGGCTAGATCTAAGTAAGGCATCAGATAGCCACTCCTGGTAGTTAGAGGTCTGATTACATATCAGATTAGAAAATACTAGGGAGAGACTAAAGCACAGAGCAAATAGGCTGATTTTGAGTTCCAGTGCCACACCACAGTTCCAGCAGGTGAGACGCTCCATTCCAAGCTGGTTGGACAACAGTATGAGGATCCCCCGTGACCACTGATCTTGTCTTCAGTACTCCTACTCAAAGACAGATACTGCATCATCCTTAGTGGCCCCTATAGCTGGACTTTTGCCACAATCATCTGAAGGTAGTCCTATTAGTAAATATATATACTCAAGTATATGTTCACAGTTTCACCAGGACTCCTATCAGACCCTTTGCTGATAATACTTGTTTGTACATAAATGTATGTCGTGTTTTTAATCTCATCTTATAAAAATCTTGTGTTATTTCTTTAATGGTGTACATCATATACTTATGGTTAATGTTATATGTTGGATGCAGTAGTTCCTCTGCTCCTAATTAGGTTGTTGAGATTACTAATTAATTTCCCAGGAAGGGAATCCCCTCTGTACTCAGAGGCCCTGTCCTTGGTGAGGAGACTGCCAACTTTATTATCAAACCTACTCTTCCACATAGCGAAGGTTGTGTTTATTTTATTTACAGACAGGTTTAGCGCAATATCCTGTTTGGGGAGGGCCATTTCTCATAACACACCACCCTCTAAAAAAAAGGGCTGCAATATCATTGGAATATTTAAAACTTGCTTGGTAACTGTTTAAGTGCTTTTAACTTGCTTAAAAATTATTATACGCTCTCCCTTTTTTGTCATGTTTAAAAGGGGGCTGTGCAGTAATGTTTAATATATATAACCCTGTTTGTAATGTGTCTGCATTTTTGTGTTTTCTGAATTTTTGTGTTTTCTTCATTATCAGTTGTAAACTAGATTTGAACATTGTCTGTCTTAATAAAGAGTTGCAAACTTGAAAACTGCTCTCCGGCATTGTATGTTAATGAGGGATAGTGTGGAAAAAAAGACACCTTAGACTGTCCAAAAGTTCTTAGAATCAGTCATGACAACTTCTCCTTAGAAACAGCTAAAAGGTAAGATAACGGAAAATTGTTATCAAATACTTACTGTAATTTTCCTTTCCTGATGGACTCCATGGCAGCTTACGTGTGGGTTAGTCCCGCCTCCTCCTACCTCATAGGACACTACTCCCATAAATTTTTACTCCGTGCCAGAGGCCGTGTTCCATAAATAGCCTACTCCAGCAGATGGGAGGGGACTCCAGCTGCCATGGAGTCCATCAGGAAAGGAAAATTACGGTAAGTATTTGATAACAATTTTCCGTTTTCCTGACAGACTCCATGGCAGCTTACGTGTGGGAAATAACTAGCCAAACACACAAGGGTGGGAAACTGCTGGCCAAAAGAAATTTAATTTGCACCATCAACAGACAGTACTTGCAAACCAAAGTTAACAGAAGACAATGAAGCTGGCTCAATACAATAATGAGTCATGAAAGTGTTAATGGAAGACCATGATGCCGCCTTGCATATTACTTCAGGGGCCACGTGACAAGAAGCCGCCCAGGACGTGGACACCCCTCTTGTCGAATGCACGGTCACCGCTTCTGGAGGAGCCAAGCCCTTAGCCTTATATGCCCATTGGATGGTCTGAACAATCCATGCCGCTATGGATCTTGAAGAGGCCCGCAAGCCCTTGTTCTTTCCGTGAAGGAGAACAAATAGATAATCTGAACGCCTGAAGGAAGCTGTTGCATCCAGGTACAGTCTCAGAATTGCACCCACATCTAATGGATGTGTATCCGGATCATCTGACGATTTGAATGTTGGAAGGACAATCTCCTGGTTCTCGTGGAAAACAGAGACCACCTTGGGGTGTGATCCCAACATGGGGATAAGAACCACACGATCTGGGAAGAAGGTCAGGAATGGTTCTTTGCAACCCAGAGAACTAATCTCGGAGACTCTTTTAGCCGAGGTGACGGCAACCAAGAAGGCCGATATCAGAGACAGATTTTTAATGGAGAGTTGCTCCGTGTGACTTCTTCTGACGTCAGAAAGGAAGTTCAAGACGAGTGGAAGATCCCATTTAGGGAACCTTGGCTTCCTCTGTGGCCTGAGTCTGGAAGCTCCCCGAAAGAATTGACGAACAAGGGGATGAGACGCCCAAGAAGTTCCTGTGAAGGCCGAAATAGCAGAAACTTGCACACGTAGTGAGCTAACGGATAATGGTAGGTCCAGTCCCGACTGCAGGAAACCAAGAATATGCTGGATATTCAGGTCATTGCATGACCCCCCTTTCTTGGTAACAAAATCCATGAACTTGGACCAGATCCTTCCGTAGACCTTGTTAGTGCCCGCTCTTCTGGCACTTAGGAGAGTAGAAATTGCCCCACTGTAATGTTCCGGTACCTTTGGTACCCTAAATTACACTTTCCACAAGTGTATGCGCCCCACCATTTACTTTTGGAAAGGTGCGCATACACCTTTAAGACTGGAGCTGTCATCACCCAGCGCCGGACTAGATGGCTATTTAAATCGCCGGTTCTCACTCACATGTGTTCGTTCAAACACCCTTACCTGGATGCTAACCTTGCTTGAAGCTTCCATGCTTGCAAGCTTACCTCGCTGACGGAACCTCGCTGCGCTGATCCCTGTATCCCGCTACTGGATCATCCGCCTCTCCTGAACCACCCTTCGGCTGTATCGCTAATAGTGCCAAGTACCCCGCAGGGGAATTCTCTATAAACTTATACTAAGCTTACACTATCTAGCTCTGCATAGTAAAGACTGTTTATCACATCTGCATAACTAGATTGCTAGCTCTTGAGACTACTGCTACTTTTCTGCACTGGGTTGATCTCTTTTGTATGTCCATCTGCTATTCTGTCATCTGCTACCATACAACATTGCTAAACCTTCCTGCATCCATCTGCTACTGTCTCACCTTCAAGTGTCTATCACCTACCACCTCCACTCAACCTATCCCTCAACCTTCATCATTGTGTTACCACATACATAAAGTCACTCTAGGAACCAGCTTGCTAATTGTGTGTATTTACTGGCTGAAATAAGACCTTCCACACATGATGAGTCATTGAGGTTGGGAATGGTATCTCAGCATATCTCTTACATGACTACTGACGTGGAACTATTTCTGCAGCTGAAAATCCACACCATATAAGAAACGCAGGAGCGTTACAGATTGAACGAACCCAAAAATGGATTCAGCAGAAATAACCACTCAGGTGACACAATTAAAACAGCAAGTATCTGCGTTAATACACGCACTTGCTGAATTAAAAGAAGACAATCAGGCTCTGTCGCAGCAGGTAATTAGACTGACACAACTTACCTCTGCTCAGTCCCCTGAACCCAAGATAAATCCCCCTTTGGTATTTACAGGCGATCGCAAAAAATTTCGCGAATTTAAAAACGCATGTGAGTTACTTTTTTTACTAAAACCTCGTACCTACCTTACTGATCACAATAAGGTTTGTACTATTATTTCTTACCTATCAAGCGATCCTCGAGCCTGGGCAGATTCTCTTTTTGAGAAAAACGACCAGCTTCTCAACTCCTATGCCTTGTTCCTGGCAGAGCTCACTAGCCTATATGATGACCCCAATAGGCAGAGTACTGCTGATCTTCAGTTAAGATCCTTGAAACAAGGAAGGAGGCCTGTAGAAGACTTTGTCGCAGAGTTCAAGAGATGGACCCTTGATTCAGAATGGAATGATGCATCTCTGAAAACCCAATTTAGGCTTGGCCTATCAGAAGCCGTTAAGGACGAGCTCGCCCGAGCGGATCTGCCAAAAACCCTGGATGCATTAATACAACTCAGTATTACCATAGATAGAAGACTACGAGAAAGAAAGGCTGAAAAGATGGGAATGCCATTATCCGTTTCCTCTCGCAGTCTGGCCATTCCTATGGAGGTAGGAACCATACGCCCACCGCTATCAACTATGGAAAAAGCCAAAAGACGAAATGAAAATCTCTGCTTGTACTGTGCATCCCCGGATCACAAGATAAATGTCTGTCCCCTAGTCAACAAAAAGAAGGGTGAGTGTTCACATGTCTCTCTAGGAGGATTGACAACTTCATTCACTAACCCCTACATTTCTGTTTTTTTGACATTACAGTGGGACCAGAACAGGATTACTACTAAGGCCATGATTGACACAGGATCTTGTGGAAATTATATGGATATATGTTTTGCTGCTTTAAATAAAATTCCTATTATTTCTAAACTCAAACCTGTCTCAGTAAGTCTTATTACCGGTGTTCCGTTATCCTCTGGTCTTATCACCGATCAGACACAAGCACTTCTAGTCACTATTAACGAGTCTCATAGGGAGACTTCTACCTTCAATTTAATACCTTCACCCCACTTTCCCATTGTGTTGGGACTTCCCTGGTTACACACACACCAACCAACCATAGATTGGAAGAAACGGTCCTTGACCTTCCCTTCTTGTTATTGCGAGGAAACGTGTAACCTCCCGTTTTCCGGGAAGATTCTGTCTGTGGTGACAGATGAGATTGCACCACTATGTTATCAGGATCTTTCTGAGGTTTTTCTTGAGAAAAATGCTCAAGCATTACCTCCTCATCGAGACTATGATTGTAGCATTGATCTACTCCCAAATAGCAAATTGCCGTTCGGTCATGTTTATCCTCTTTCACAGGATGAACTTGCCCATCTCAAAACCTATTTGGATGAGAACTTGGAAAAAGGTTTTATTAGACCTTCCACTTCTTCCACAGCAGCAGGACTCTTTTTTGTTCGCAATAAAGATTCAAGTCTCAGACCTATCATCGACTACAGGAAATTGAATGCTATCACAATAAAAGATCGCTATCCTCTACTGCTTATCCCTGAGCTCATTGAGCAGGTGCGTGGAGCTACCTATTTTTCAAAATTAGACCTGAAAGGAGCATACAATCTCATTCGAATCCGTGATGGACACGAGTGGAAGACTGCATTCAGAACTAGATACGGATTGTTCGAATATCTTGTGATGCCATTCGGCCTATGCAATGCCCCTGCAGTTTTCCAACGATTTATAAACAATATTTTTAAAGACTTACTAGATGTCTGTGTTGTGGTATATCTGGACGATATACTTATATATTCACGGACCCTGTCTGAACACATAAGACATGTAAGACTTGTATTATCGAGATTGCTTGCACATAATCTTTATGTGAAGCTGAAGAAATGCTTGTTCCATAAAGATGAGGTACTCTTTCTAGGCTACATCATATCCAAAACAGGAATCGAGATGGACATGAGTAAAATATCCTGCATTCAGGATTGTCCTACACCAACTACACGCAAGGCGCTACAGCGATTCCTGGGATTTTCAAATTTCTACAGGAAGTTCATAAAAAACTTTTCTGCTATTGTGAGACCCCTCACACAGCTCACTAGCATAAAAATACCATTTAAATGGTCAGAAGAAGCAAATAAGGCTTTCCACTTGTTAAAGACAAGGTTTACTTCCGCTCCCATATTACGCCATCCAGACCCATCCCTCCAATACATTCTGGAGGTAGATGCGTCAAACATGGCAGTAGGAGCAATACTCTCCCAACGACCTACCCACACTTCACCACTTCATCCAGTCGCTTTTTTTTCTAAATCCCTGAGCAGTCCCGAGATAAATTACCCCGTGGGTGAAAAGGAACTGCTTGCTATAAAATTGGCTCTGGAGAATTGGCGACATTTACTCGAAGGCACCCAATTACCAATAATTATATACACGGACCATAAAAACCTCCAATATCTTCAGACTAGCAAAACTCTCTCGCATCGACAGGTACGATGGTCACTATTCTTTCTAAGGTTTAACTTCCTAGTGACCTACACACCTGCAGATAAGAACAAAAAGGCGGATGCACTATCACGACTAACTGAAGAAAACTACTTTGAAATTCCTTCCGTTCCTATAATACCTCACAAACGCATTATTGGAGTTGTCCGTTCCTTGAAGGAAGAGGTTCTGCATGGTATAAGTTTGGCTTCACCCCCACCACAACTAAATACTGATGCAGAAGGCTTCCTCTACTACAACGACAAACTTTACATACCACCTACCCTACGCACCAAGATCTTGGAATTATCGCATGATGTGCCTATGGCAGGACATATGGGTATGACAAAGACTTTCAATTTGATTTCTCGGCAATTCTGGTGGCCTGACATGAAAACATCTATACAAAAATTCGTCTCTTCATGCAATGTCTGTGCCAGGTCCAAAATTGACACTACGAGACCATCCGGTCTACTATGCAGTCTACCAATACCCCAAACTCCATGGGAGGTTTTGTCATTGGACTTCATCGTAGAATTGCATCCTTCCAAAGGATTTAATACCATCTTGGTGTCAATGGACCATCTGACAAAGATGGCACATTTCATTGCTATTCGCAGACTACCTTTGTCCAAACAAACGGCAGAACTCCTGATGAAACATGTCTTCAGATTACATGGTATCCCAAAAACTCTTCTGTCTGACCGTGGATCCCAATTTATTTCTAAATTCTGGCAAGAACTATGTCACATACTACGGATTGAGCGGAAGCTCACTTCTCCTTACCATCCGCAGACCAACGGACAGACTGAAAGAGTCAACCAATGCATCGAGCAGTATTTACGTTGTTACACTTCTTACCAACAGGATGATTGGTTGGATCTTCTCCCCCTGGCAGAATTTGCCTACAACAACGCAACCCACAGTACAATCAAGCAGAGTCCGTTCTACTTGAACTATGGGTTCCATCCCTCTATTCTCCCTCCACGCATCCTTCCTTCAAATAACCCAGTAGCCTCAGACTATCTTACCCAAATAAAGGATTCTCTGGGTTTACTAAATACTACCATTGCACACGCTCACAGTCAACAAAAGAAGTACTATGATCTTCGTAGAAGACTTTCTCCACAGTATACTAATCGGGGACCTCGTTTGGCTCTCAACAAAAAACTTGAGACTGAAGATCCCTAGCAAAAAGCTTGGACCTCTGTTCTTGGGACCTTTCCCAATCAAGAAACTTATTGGAAAAGCTGCAGTGCAGCTTACATTGCCAATGGACCTAAAAATCCATCCCATTTTTCATGTGTCGCTACTGAAACCCCATGTTCCGGACCAAGGAATAAGGCCTAATATTCCACCTCCCCCTCCTGTACAAGTTGAAGGTGGAGAAGAATACGAGATAAAAGAGATTCTGGATTCTCGTATCTACAGAAGAAGACTTCAGTACTTGGTTAGATGGAAGAACTATGGGCCCCAAGACGACACCTGGCTAAACACCTCTGACATACATGCCCCTAGATTAATCCGCAATTTTCATGCGAGATACCCAGACAAACCAGCTCCAGAGGCCTTCAGGAGCAGGCCTTAAGGGGGGGGGGTATTGTAAAGTTCCGGTACCTTTGGTACCCTAAATTACACTTTCCACAAGTGTATGCGCCCCACCATTTACTTTTGGAAAGGTGCGCATACACCTTTAAGACTGGAGCTGTCATCACCCAGCGCCGGACTAGATGGCTATTTAAATCGCCGGTTCTCACTCACATGTGTTCGTTCAAACACCCTTACCTGGATGCTAACCTTGCTTGAAGCTTCCATGCTTGCAAGCTTACCTCGCTGACGGAACCTCGCTACGCTGATCCCTGTATCCCGCTACTGGATCATCCGCCTCTCCTGAACCACCCTTCGGCTGTATCGCTAATAGTGCTAAGTACCCCGCAGGGGAATTCTCTATAAACTTATACTAAGCTTACACTATCTAGCTCTGCATAGTAAAGACTGTTTATCACATGTGCATAACTAGATTGCTAGCTCTTGAGACTACTGCTACTTTTCTGCACTGGGTTGATCTCTTTTGTATGTCCATCTGCTATTCTGTCATCTGCTACCATACAACATTGCTAAACCTTCCTGCATCCATCTGCTACTGTCTCACCTTCAAGTGTCTATCACCTACCACCTCCACTCAACCTATCCCTCAACCTTCATCATTGTGTTACCACATACATAAAGTCACTCTAGGAACCAGCTTGCTAATTGTGTGTATTTACTGGCTGAAATAAGACCTTCCACACATGATGAGTCATTGAGGTTGGGAATGGTATCTCAGCATATCTCTTACATGACTACTGACGTGGAACTATTTCTGCAGCTGAAAATCCACACCATATAAGAAACGCAGGAGCGTTACACCCACTCGGGCAACCTAACGCCTCCAGCCTTTCCCTCTCAAAAACCATGCCTTCAGGTGCAGATGAGCCGGGCATGGGTGTAGAATTGCTCCCTGGGACAGAAGGTCCGGCCTGATGGGTAGAGGAACTGGATCCCGAAAACTGAGGAGCATCAGCAGTGGAAACCATGTCCTGTTCGGCCAGTATGGGGCTATTGTTAGCACTTCCACATCTTCCATCCTGAGTCTCGACAGGAACCGGAGAATGACAGGAACTGGGGGAAAGGCATATGCCCTGTGGAATCTCCAATGGTCTGTCAGAGCATCCGTCCCAAAGGCTTGGGGACAACGGAACCTCACATAATAATTCGGAAGCTTGTGATTGCATGGAGATGCAAATAGATCCACTTCCGGGTGAAATTCCAGAGAAGTGAGCCACTGGAAGACATCGTTGTGAAGGCTCCATTCGTTGTTGTCCAAGTGGACTCTTGAGAGGAAGTCCGCTTGAACATTCTGTACCCCCGGAAGAAACAGTGCAGTGAGGTTGACCAGGTGTTTCTGGGCCCAATATAAGATTGGATCTACCTCCTTCAACAGGGAGAGACTGCGAGTGCCTCCTTGTCGCTTCACATAGGAGACCGCGGTCGTATTGTCCATCCTCAGGATCACAGAAGTCCCTTCTATTAGGTGACGGAATGCTTTCAGAGCGCAGAATGCGGCTCGCAATTCTAGAGTATTTGACACTACCCTGTGAGCTTGGAAATCCCAGCTGCCCTGGGCTATCTCTGTCTGACAGAGGGCACCCCATCCGGTGTTGCTGGCCTCCGTGGTAACTGTGATCCAAGAGATGGGCATGATGGAATGGCAATTGAGGAGATTTTTGCTCTGCAGCCACCATGAAAGGCTCTCCCGCATTGATGATGTTATGCGAATGAGGTGATTTTGATCTCCTGGATGCCACTGATGGAGAAACCCCACTTGGAAAGGCCGCATTTTCCACTGTGCCCACTTCACCATTGGAGTCGTTGCTACCATGGTCCCAACCACTCTTAGACACTGAGATGCTCGAAGGTGAGTGGCCGTCATAGCTAGGCGTACCCTGTCCCTGACTACCGGGATCTTCTCGAGGGGCAAAGAAATTGTGCCTCGACTTGTGTCGAACTGAGCTCCCAGAAATATTAACGACTGGGTAGGCTCCAGGTGGCTCTTCTCCATGTTCAGTAACCAGCCGAACTCGCGAAGAGTGGCTATTACCTGAGACCTGTGTACCAGAAGTTGTTCTCGGTCTTGTGACAGCAGGAGCAGGTCGTCCAGATAATGGTGTAGACGGACGCCTTTGGTCTTGATCAAAGCCACCACTGCTAGTAAGACCTTTGAGAATACCCGCGGCGATGTAGTAAGCCCATACGTGAGACAGACAAACTGTAGATGATTCTGATCTACTGCGAATCGTAGGAACTTCTGGTAATCTGCTGCCACTAGCACATGGAAATAGGCGTCCTTGAGGTCGATTGACACAAGCCAGTCTGCCGGTTGTATTGCTTGACGGATGGTGAATAGCGTCTCCATCTTGAATTTCTCCTTCTTGATAAAAGAGTTCAGGTGCGTGAGGTCTATGACCGGTCTCCAAGCACCGCTCTTTTTCTGAACCAAGAAGAGAGGGGAGTATAGACCCTGGAACTTCTCATTGGTTGGAACTGGAACCACTGCGCCTTGAGCCACCAACAGATCTACGTAAGACAGAAGGCCTTGTCTTTTCTCTTCTGACTGTGGCAATGAGGTTTGAATGAACCTCAGTCTGGGTGGACTGCAGAATTTCCAGGAATGGCCTGTTGATACTGTCTTGACGACCCAGACGCGTTGAAAGCGTAGTAGCCGAGCCCCGACTTGCTCCGCCTGGGCAGGCACAACGTCAAAAAGACTTCGTGGCCTCCCGACCACCAGAAGACCCTCGTCTGGGTGCTTTCTGTCCTGAAGGCTGCGGTCTTCTCCAGTTCTTTCGGAATTGACGGCCAGGCTTATATAGGCGAGCATCCCTTGATCGATCAGCCCCTTGCCTGGGCTGAGACCTCTTCTGGTCCAGCAAGCGCCTATCCTGGGGAAGGAACCCCGACTTACCACCTGTGGCATGGGAAATGGCGCTTTCTAACTTGTTGCCGAATAGGGAGGACCCCTCAAATGGAATTCGGCACCAGGCCTGTTTTGGCGCAGGATCGGCCAACCAAGGACGTAACCAAAGAGCCCGTTTTGCAGTAACCGATGAAAGCATTACCCGTGCCACAAGGTGGACCATGTCTAGGGAGGCCTCCCCCAAAAAAGCCGCCGCCAGCCTCAGCTCATGTATTGGCGAATCTCTTGCGACTTCTTCCAACACGCTTCTGAGTGTTGTGTCCACACTGTCTATCCACATCTCCATTGCTTTAGACAGGGCTGCGAGAGCCAATGCTGGCTTGCATGCCATTCCTGCTGACACATAGATGCGCTTGAGGTCTGAATCAATGCGTCTCTCAAGGCCATCCTTAAAGGTGACTGTGTCTTCAAGCGGAAGGGTGACATGACGCACCAGACGCATCAGTGCTGCATCCACCAGAGGTGCAGATTCCAGGTGTTTAACCTCTTCCGTTTTAAACGGGTACATTTTATTCACTTTGGAGAGTAGAGAGTTTTTTCTCTCTGTGCAGCCCCATTCGTCTGTAATGATTTCGCTGACCTCCCCTAACAGGGGAAAGAAAGGGAGTTCCTTCTTGAGGTGCTTAAAATACCTCTTCTGTTTAGAGGGTGACTCTACCGGCTCATCCCACTTCAGGGCTTTCTTCACAGCTTTAACCAAGGAGGGAACCATGGCAAAGTCAAAACCCGCACCAGGGTCGTCTGCTTCAAGCTCACCCTCAGAGTAGTCAGATGAGGAGTGACTGTGCTGGGAAGGCCCAGGGATATGAATATTTTCACCAGCCGGAGTACTCGCCATCCTGGGGGAGGAAGTTCCAGCACGAGCAGGATCCAAGATTTTTAAGGACTCCTTAACTACTCGCCTGACCAGCGACTCCATCTGCTGGTTGCTGTCTTCCCTTTCGTTTGCAGCATGTGCAAAACAGGGCTCACAGAGCGACTTTCCGTCAGGCACCTGTGCCCCACATCCCCAGCAGGATCTTTTGTCAGAGTGGTGGTGTCCTGAAGTAGCTCCAGACTCTTCACCATGTCGCCTGGAGGACGACCGATGGCGCCTGGAACTTGATGATGAATGCCGCGTTTGCGACCTGGGAGGATCTTTATCTTCACGGGCTGAGTGACGTCTTTCAGACCTAGAAGGGCTTTAGGAAAGAAAACAAAGAATCAACAGAACAGCAGAAAACCCCCAAACATTACAGGTAGAGGAATAAAACCAATCTTACCTGTAATGTAAGGGCTGGCCACCAGGGGGTGGTGAGACATCCATATCACTTTAGGAAACTGCAAGAGATCCATGAATGAGTGACATGCAGAGAGCAGGCAGGAAGCCTATTCAGCATAATCACAGCCATCTCTCACCTTTAAAAGATTCCTGCAGAGCACGGGGAAGCCGCTGGAAACACTGCTGAACAAACCCACAGATAGCTGAAACTGACAGCTATTTGAATTTGCTACTGGAATGATGTCACCGCCCCCCTCCCCCCACCTGTGCAAACCAAGCCTCGATTCAGATCGAGCCTGGAAGGCACCGCCCCCCCCCCACCACCTGTGTGAACCAAGCCTCGATTCAGATCGAGCCTGGAAGACACCAGGAAGCAGTGGAGCGGAGGGGAAGGATGTGGAATGGAACGCCATGCATCCCACAGCCAAACTAGACCCCAGGGAGAGATAAGTAACAAATAACAGGAGAATATACACAAACAAACTGCTGCCATAGAATGTAAAGCAAGGTACATCACCACTTCCACGACCAGACCTTGGACCATACGGACACCGCGGCTGCACACACGATGGGGCGTATTAATGGGCCTCCCGCTAGTAGCTGGGATGATTGGCCAAATGTCGCTTTGCCTGCCATTGGCCAGGTTTGTAAACTCTTCTGGCAACTGACTCCACGCCCGTGTCCTACCCCGCTAATAGCTAGGGCGTGCTGGACATGAAGGGGACACCACTCGATCCAACGTGCAGACCGCCAGGCCTGAATCGGGAATCTTCATGAGGTAAGATTTGACCATAATCCTTTCAGGAGGAGGACAAAAAAGGAACACGGCCTCTGGCACGGAGTAAAAATTTATGGGAGTAGGGTCCTATGAGGTAGGAGGAGGCGGGACTAACCCACACGTAAGCTGCCATGGAGTCTGTCAGGAAATACCTTTTTACATTTTTTTTTTGTGCTATGCATTGTAAATAGGACCACACAACAAAAATATTGTGGAGTTTTCTCAAATTCGACTGCAAAAGTGCAAATATGCTTTAAATACGGTGGATGTATTAGTTTTCTTTTTTTTTGGCTTTTTTCCCTTTATTCTCACCTGATAATCTGGTGATGTGGCAAGTAACACACTTCGGGGTTGATTTACTAAGGGCAAGTTCACACCACATGCATTCCAGTGCATTTATTTTCTGCATCAAAAAATGGAAAGTCGGTTATATGGTTTCCAATGGTATAGTTCACACCAGTGCGGTCAGTTCCAGGGCGTTCCAGTTACAGAATAAAAAGTAGAACATGCTACATTTTTCCTGCACTGGACTTTACTGGCATGTGGAAAAACACATACAAATGCATCAGAATGCACTGAAATGCATCAAAAATGCACCAGACCCTAGGACAGTGAAAAAAAGAACAGGAAAAAAAAAACATCTGGAATGCATCCGGAAATGCATCATAAATGCACCGGAACACGCCAAAAACGTGTTAAAACGCGCATGCAGAAATGCATCTGGAACTGATCTGGAGTGCGTTTTTGTGGTGTGAACTAAAACTGAAGCGTGAAAAGTCTGGTGCAGCTATGCATAGTAGCTTCTAACTTCAGCTTGTTCAATTAAGCTTTGACAATGAAAACCTGAAGCTGATTGGTTTCTATGTAGAGCATACTTAGATCTTGCACTCTTCAGTTTTAGTAAATCAATCACTTTGTCTCAAAAGTGTCTCCATTTTTAGATATAAGAGCAACAGAGACACCTTTGGACAGCAGCATCAATAAGGGGGAAGGTAGGCATTGAGACAATTGTTGTGGTGTTTTTATGGGTCCTGATGAAGCAATTATGGCAAAATGCGTTGACAAATGAGGACCTGTAATCAGCTATACAATCTATGAAATACTGTCAACAACTATTTTTGTATGAATTGGTATGATTTACTCTAGCCATAAGCCATAAGCAATATCATACTATAGGTTTTTAATTGACATACATGTGGATGTTTTTCCTTTTTAACATGATGTATAATAACATTTCATGATTTTTTTTTTTTGTATTTACGATTCTTACTCTCTATGTTTGGCCTATATAGTCTGATTCCTCTCTTTCTTTTTTCGAGATTTATACATCAGGGATCATGGCCATGAATTCATATACAGTTAACAAATTAAAGCCAGCTACCACTTTTTAAGCAGTTACAGCAACAGTTTTTTTTTTTTTTTTTTTTTTTTACCTTTTGGGATAAAAGATTTACATAAAAAAATAAAAGCTGGCCATTGTAAGCACCCCTATCAATAGTAGATGGTTTGTCTCAATCCTCTAACTGACAATTTTGTTGGACAACTTGGTTGGTTAAAGGATGTTGAAAAATAACAGACCTATTAGGCAGTTGGCCAGATGAAAATAAGGGGAAAAAAAAACTAGAAAAAGAAAATCTTTGCAGCAAAACTGCAGTACAATACTTTTTTTAATTTATTTTATTGTATTTTTTTTTTTTTTTGGGGGGGGGGGGATTACCACTTTAAATGTAAGCCCAACTGTATGATAAATATTTGGCTAAATCACTGTGTATCACAAACAACTGCTTTTTTTTTTTTTTTTATAAAATACTGTTTTCAATGTTTTTTTTTTTTTATTTTTTTGTTCCATCTCATTGCTACTGCTCCTTTAGCCAGTTTCAGCTACTTCATGTCTACATTCACTTACTCCAGTATCAGTTTCACATCATTCTTTTAAACTGGACCCCTGATAGTGACAAGGGTGGATAAATGCTGATTGTATGAATGATCTCATTCAGTCAGCTAACAACACACCTTTCAATACGAACTACAGTGGCAGGAATCTTTAATTTGCTGCTGCTGTTGTGAGCAACTAAAAGAGGCGGCCCTGTTCACTATAAGGACAGTTTGCTGGCGGCCGTAGCTATTCACGGCTCTCTGGACAGCCAGAGATTACCTGCAGATACTGGTGGCCTGTTATTATAGTATTTACAGTACATAGTTACATAGTAGGTAAGGTTGAATAAAGACAATAGTCCATCTAACTCAACCTGTGTGTGTGTGTGTGTGCACGTACATTAGCTATGGTAATTATTTCCCATATCCCTGTATGTTGTGTTCTTTAAGATGCACATCCAATACTCTTAACAATATCAATACTCCCCGCTGCCACCACCAATTGTGGAAGAGAGTTCAAGATCCTTATTGCCCTGACAGTGAAAAACAGGTTAAAAAGCTTCTCCTCCAATCCCATTGTGTGGCCCCAGGTCCTCTTACACTCCCTCAGACTGAATATTTTTTTTCCAATGCTGGGATCACCATTGAGGTATTTGTAAATGGCTATCATGTCACCTCTCAAGCGTCTCTTCTTGAGCGAGAACAAATTTAGTGCTTGTAGTCATTTCTGGTAATTGAGGTCCTCCAATCCCCTTTTTCGTGTTATTGCCTTTCTCTGGACCCTCTCCAGCTCCAGCACATCCCTTCTTAGGAATGGTGACCAGAACTGGACAGAACACTACAGATGTGGCCTAACCAGATTTTTATAAAGTGGCAGGTTTATAGTTTTATCTCTGGAGTATATCCCATTTTTTATGCATGCTAAAATTCTGCCAGCTTTGGTAGATTCAGCTTGACATTGCATGTTATTGGTCAGTCTGTTATCTAGTAGGACATAAAAAACAGGAAGATCCTGCACTAAGTAAATGGTGCAAAAAAATATGACAATGTGAAGCAGCTGAAACACTTGATCTATATAAATCAAAAAATTGTGGAAAACAAATAGTGCAGCACTAACATGAGAGGTAGACGTAAAAGTAGAATTGAAAAAAAAGTATGATCATGAATAATACACAGAAATGATATATCACAAATCTGATAAATCACACATAAATCACAAATAATTGGTGCAACTCTAAATGAATAGAAAGTGACCAGAGGTGCATATATTGACAATGTTCAACGTGCATATAGAGTGGAAAGTCCAAAAATAAAACTTCCAGAGTGGATATGCAGGTCCCAGGGTGGATAGTAGATGAAGAAGAGGCTGAGATCCCAAGGAGATGTTACAGCTGGAATACACCCATGACAAATGTGTAATTTAGGCTGCTTACCAGAAAAATATGGCCCCCAAATCAATGGTCAGGCCCCACACACTGGGATGTATTATCTGTAAACGCCTTCCTATGGAATCCTATATAGGGGAATCTATCTCCTCCAGATCAAGTTAACACCGATCCAGGCACATATATATCATATATATGGGAAAGAGACAAGGAGACCCATAGCGTAATCCAGTAAAATATATTCAGTAAAATTTATTCAAGGTTGCACTTGCATAATGTAGATAAAAGAATCGCATCATTGGAACACATGAAATCCGCGGCATCCCGTGTGTAGTATGCCAGCCAGGCGTCTAGGGGGCGTGGTGGTTGAGTGTCAGGTACCGCCCTGGAAGTTTTATTTTTGGACTTTCACTCTATATGCACATTGAATATTGTCAATATATGCACCTTTGGTCACTTTCTATTCATTTAGAGTTGCACCAATTATTTGTGATTTATTTGTGATTTATCAGATTTGTGATATATAATTTCTGTGTATTATCTAGTAGGATACCCAGATCTTTCTTGGTCCTTGATTCCCCCATAGGTTCTCCCCCTAGTGAGTAATTTGCGTTTATGTTTTCAGCCCCAGGTGCATGGCCTTACATTAAACCTTATTTTCCATGTAGTTGCCCACCCCATTATTTTGTTCAGGTCCTTCTGTAAAATTTCTGAATCCTGATGTGAAGTTAGTGCCCTACTTATCGTTATGTCGTCCACAAAAACAGAGATAGAGCTATTTCTTTCATTACTAATATCATTTATAAATAAATTAAACAGAATTGGCCCCAAGACAGAGCCCTGGGATACACTTACCATTTCAGACCAGTGTGAGTACACGTTATTTATCCCCACGCCCTTGAAACCAGTTTTCTATCCAAAAACAGACCTTATGGTCCATGCCTACAGATCTCAGCTTGTAGATTAAGTGTTTGTGGGGAATCGTATTGAATAATTTTGCAAAATCCAGATACTCCACATCCACACGTCTCCCACTATCTAGATGGATCTATATTATAGCAAACGGCATTCCTTCCTGCAATTTGCACAAGCCTATATCACCAGTGTGAATGTAGCCTGTTCCAAGATTTAAAAATCTATACTGTAGCAGCTTTCTCCTGCGCTCAGGAACTGGGCCCCCTATCCAACCTATTTGAAGGTGTTGTTCCACTGAACTCACACTTGGCTTTCCAAATGGCCATGGCCTTGCTGCACTTTAAGACTGGGGTTGTCTGAAGGCACTAAAATCAAAAAACAAACATAAGGCACACCCGCCTAGCGCATTATCCTCAATAATAGGCTTTATTAATTGTAAGTGCATATACTCACACAAAAAGGTATAAAAAGGCACATAAAATCCGAACATCTGGAACAATCTGTATCTGTGAACAATGTCCTCAATTGATGATTAGCCATCATCGATTGAGGACATTGTTCACAGATACAGATTGTTCCAGATGTTCGGATTTGATGTGCCTTTTTATACTTTTGTGTGTGAGTATATGCACTATTTTTTTGAAAAATGCTTTATTGATTTTTTTTGAACAGAGTAGGACAGTATCAAAGACTCAAACATATCAAAGCAACCTAACCAAGTTGCAGACATATAACAATTTATCTAAATACTGGCCAAGTTCTAGGATTTTTGTACAGAGAGCAAAAGTACATAGTTGGAGATAACAGCCAATAGGGTAGGTAGGGGATGTGAACAAGGAAGGTAATTCCTTCCCCCCCCCCCGAGTCCCCCCTCCTGACCCCAGTGGGATAGAGGGGGAGGAGTCAGCTGGGAATAGCGGCGCAGCACACCAGGCCCGAGACCCAGAAGGTACATGCCATGGCACAATAATATGAAGTAGAATAAAATACAAACAGTTGATAGTATACCTGGGGTAGCTATCCTAACTCAGAGATCATGGATGGATCAGAAGATTAAGGAGGAGCCCTGGGGGGTTAGCGGGGTACTGTTGCCAATCAGTCCTCCTAACTACTGTATGGAATGCTGGGCAATTTTTAAATTGAGGTTTGCCATTTAGGGTACGATGAAGGTGATCCAGGATAAGGGCAACAGCGTCATGGATGGTGACGAGAGAGTGGAGATGCCCCCAGACTGAGTATATGCACTTACAAATAATAAAGCCTATTATTGAGGGTAATGTGCTAGGTCAGTGCGCCCTATGTTTGTTTTTTTATTTGAATGTAGCCTGTGTAGTATAAGGAACTAGGATCCATTCACATTTTATTGAAGATATGGCCTCACACTAAATAGTTGTCAGTAAAACAAACTGAGACTGTACAATCATAATGTAACTTGGCTTATCTGAGAATCAGTCCAAACCACATGAAGCTTTATACCTTACATGTAGATTTTTATGATTTTTGTTATAGTAAAATATTTTCCTTTCAGCAACAGCACAACGTGCATGCAAACAACGTGCATGCAAAAATAATAATTTTACAATGCATGAAGATATATGGTATTTTAATAATAAAGAGAAAAGACCAAACAAAAACAAACTATATTTTATAATGACCTTTGCATGTCTGTAAATCCTTTCATTTTCAGTGCAGTCAGTCTTTGAATCCATCAAAGTCTCTCATGCTATGTGGCTGCTTTAGTCCAAAATATGAGATTCTGTTTCCTAAGACTATCATTATTTCTCTGTGGAACACTGTCTACCGATAAATACCTGAACTCTGGACTGCTAAACACCTCCTCCATCTACCCCCCAGTGCCAAAAGCAAGTCATTGCCATAGATAAAATTGGAAAAAAGCAAAAATTATATTTGGAATTAAATACATGCGCATGAAGTTCTTTCATTTACCTTGTTCTTTATTTCACAAGGATTCAGCGGTAAGCATACAAATAAAAAAAAAATGAAAGGGAGAGAGTAATGTAATTTCAGTGATCGCTAATTTTGGCAGTGTTTATCTTAAAGTAAACTTTGATTTGACTTTCATATTGTTTTTTTATGCATATTGTGCTAATGTATTAAAGCCAAAGTCTGACTATTAAAAAAAAAATAAAAAGCTGTTATAAAAGTCAAAAAGTTGTTCAGACTGCATTTTTCACTTTCAATCTGGAGCTATACACCACATTAATACCTTTTCGTCACAAAACGTCTTCAGTCCTCCTGGATGAATGACACCCAGCATTATTCCATGCATAGACCGAGGAGATTCAGTGAGTACAGGCCATCATGGATCCATCCCCTGAGGGAGCATCACCAAGGCACCCTTTACTCTCAATCCCCAATGATGCAGTGAGATCTCTACCACTGGGAGAAGAAAAAGAGAGGAATTGGACTCAGTACATCACTCGACTGTCCTGAAAACATCTAATAAAGGTAAAAAAAAAAAAAACATAATATAATGCTGGGGAGGAAATTTGAGGGTAAGGGAAAATGAGTTTTAAATTGGGCTTTATAGATAGAAATTTGTAGAAAAGGATAGTTCAGAAAATACAATATCTATTTATTTAAAAGCTGTTGAGATAGAATACAAGCCATTCAATAATGCAGTTTTTTTTTTGGTCAATTTACTAAAATGGATTAATCCTTTGGCAAAATGAATGTGTTGTATCCTTCACAAAGTGAACATTAGTAAATAAAGTAAACCTGTGTTCACATTAAAAACCCCTAAATATGCCAATCAAAAGAGGATGTTTCCTAGCACATGAAGGCACATACCACAGACCATTTAATTCTTTTAAGGATTTTGATCAATATACTGTAAAGCTGATCTATTGGAAGTGTTAAATAACAATACTTTTATAATGTCACCATGTGTGATGGAACATACAGAGTTAACTAGAGATTATAGAATGCATTTATATTTAGCATTTAGATAGTATTATATTAAATTGGCATTCCTATGCACTATTTTGTCATTTATAGATCAGCGGGTTTTTGTTTTTTTTTTACCACCTTTAATTTTATTTTATTTTTTTTGGATAACAACCTTTCTGTCGAAAATATGGCAGAGGTAAATATAAGAATAATAATAATAATAAAAAAAAATCTTCTATTCCTTGGTCTAGATAAAATCAAGCAAGCCACTCAGACCTAAAGCATGCCCTTTTTTTTTCAATTGAAAACCTTTTGTGCGTTGTAAAAGGCCATGGGGAATTTTCAAAGCTTTGTTGTAGGCACCCATTCAGACCTCAATAAATGCCCAATCTAAGAAAACTCAGCAGAACCAATACTGAAATATGTGTGCACAAAAGAGGTGGATTAAATCTATAATAGACTGGAGGTGGGGGATATGTGTAGAACCGCTTATAATGTACTAACATTTTGTTTGCTAATTGCACACTGCGCTGTTCTGGTTTGCAAACACATGCGGGAAAAAAATAAAGAGAATGAAAACTGTAAACACAAAGGACAAAGCTGTCCGCAGCTGTGGCTACTTGCTGCTAATTTGTTCAGACTGTTGCCAGTTTTTCATCATTCAAGGGTCACTAACTGTAATAAGTATCATGATAATAATGATCTTAATAATACTAATTATAATATTAATAATTTGTCAATTATAATATTAATAATTTGTCAATTTTTTTTAAGCTTAGTGATTAGTACATCTGCCTTTGAGCACTAGAATCATCGATTCGGATTCCATTTATGTCACTACGTGCAGTGTGCATGTTCTCCCTGTACTTGTGTGGGTTTTTTTCTGGGTACTCGACTTTCCTCCCACACTCCAGAGACATGCTGGTAGGTTATTTGGCTCCTGTTTTAATTGGCCCTAGTGTATATGCAAAATGAGATAGGGACCTTAGGTTGTAAGTTCCTTAAGAGCAGAGACTGATACTGTATGAATGTACATTATTTGTAGTATGTAAGTGCTAGGCATTATTGCTACTATATAAATACCTGTAATAATATATTGCAGCTTATCATTCCTAAGATGTGCTGTCTGCATTAGTTTTATTTTTTCAGGGTAAGAACATTTTCTGAAAATACAGAAAATACCTGTTTATCCTTTTAGAAATACAGTGACACTTAGGCTGGTCATTGTTTATGCCAATTTCTGAGGGAAAGAAAATTGCTTGATTCCCCTATCAACACAGTCAGTGTTGATCCTTCCTGCTGTGCTATTGTATGCTAACAACGGGAGGTTTCCCCACCATCAGAATACAATGATCGGCTGGTGAGCACAGTAGTGATCATATGAAAAAATAAAATGCCACAGTCTGATTTTGGTAAAACCAGGCTGCCCATAGATGGATCAAAATTTGGCCATTTCCTGATGAATTTTGATCCATCTATGGCCAGCTTTACTGTGAGCTGAAAAAAAAAGCATGAACACCCTTTCTTGTGTAAATGGCTAATCCCATTTTTGTTTTCTCAGCACAGTCTGTCCAGTTTGCTTTCTCTCTCCACACCTCGTTCTCACTCCAACCGATCAGCGCAGTTTGCTAGTCCCATGGACTTAAACAAGATTACATCACCGTTTCTGTAATAACATAAAGAACACCCCTTCTTCCTTTTGCAGTAAATCATAACACTTTAATTATAAAAATCAATAAAATGCACTATATTCTTTCAGAATTATCAGGCATAACAAGTACACAATGCGGGTTTCTCTCAAGTGTCCAATTCCACTTCCAGTCACTTAAGCCAAACATCTTGGTTGTCTGACAATTCCACCATTCAACGCATTTAGAAGGATAAAAAACTTTCTCCATCATTGGTGGGAGCCAACCCACAAGCTCGTCCTTAAAAGAACTACACTTAACCTCTTAGATTGATCTACATCACACTTACTTATGAGTGAGGCCTTAATAGGCTGAAATGGGTTAGTGCTGGCTCTGTTTGGCACATGTGTACTCCTTTTAGAAATAAAGAGAAATTTTATTCATCTTCACTTGGTTGCTGACTTTATCTACATGAAAGGACTCCTGTATTGTGGGGTGGAGACTGCAAGTTAGGCATGGTAAGTGGAAACAGAGAACTCTTGCTGGCCTTGATTGCATGATTGGGTTGCAGTGCCATTATTTTTCAGATGTGCCTAACCCATAATGGCCCATTATAACGATTAGATGCAAATAATAAACATTAAAAATGTTTCACTGCAATTAGTGTTATATATAACAAGTTATATTAAAACTAAACTTCAGGCCCTTTTGGGTTAATCCTCCTCAATATTAGATCCATTTGCTTTCTTTTTGGTTTACATAAACTATTTACTTATTACTTTGTTACTACTTTTTGGATGGCTACAAGTTTTAGTTCACTCAGTTCTTGATTATAATAGCACCTGAAGTACTCAGGGACACTATGGTCCTTTTTCCCCACTGACTCCACACGCCTCAACAAGGTACATTTAGTGTCGCCTACATATTCTTGACTTCGCACACATTCCAAAAAATAAAAGACATTAGTGGTATCACAGGTCAGACATTCCTTTAATTAAAATTCCATTCTAGAAGAGTTGGAGCTAATGTTTCTCCTACTACCCTTCGTTTGCTGGCAGGATAACAACTCCAGCAACCTCTGAACCCTTTCACAACCATCAAAAAGATCCATATGGGAGCTTTTTTAGCAATCACTTACAAATTATTTGATGCTAGTGCCTCTTTAAAAACAATTTTGGGTACAAGGGGTAACATTTCCCTTAAAATTGGATCTTTTCTCACTATGGGTCATTATTTCCTAAAGATAGTGGTAAATTTTCCTTTATTCTCACAGTAAAGGAGAATGGAAATTTTAGTTTTCTAATTCTTATTCTAAATCCTCCTAATGTCTGTCTGGAGTTTATTTACTAAAGCTGGAGAGTGACAAATCAGGCTCACTTCTGCATGAAAACCAATCAGCTTCCAGATTTTATTGCCAAAGCTTAATTGAACAAGTTTAGGTTAAAAGCTGATTGGCTACCATGCACAGCGGCACCAAATTCTGAGTGCACCAGCTTTAGTAAATCTACCCCATTGTGTCACATATTTAAGGGACTTTTCCACTACCTTGTACCTATAATTCTTCTCCAAACTGTTTTTGCTGTATTTTTTCATATAGGAATTCCTTCTGTAGCTCCGGAATTTCTTAGTAGTGTTACCTACTATCTATGAGTGATCATGACAGCTCTCAATGGGCACAAAACTATTACAATTGGTCTCTTTTTAATAAATCCGAGATTCTTTTTTACCATCCAATTTTATCGCAAAATCGAGAAAATTTACTTCACTCTTTCTGTAGATAGTAAAACTCAAAATTTTGTTCCGGGTTAGTCAACTGGTTTATAAATTCCAGCAAAATATCTTTAGGACCTTTGAACCAGAAACTACTACTTTGATTTATTTCTTTTTATGTTCAAGTTGGCAAGATATTCTTTAATTTCCACTGTGGTCAGAAGAATTGTTAACTTTTCACAATGTGGAAGCAGCCAGCAATGACAACCTGATAGAAGTTCTAACACAATTCAACAATGTTCTGGAGTTGCACACCACTTCCAAAGGATAAATCAATTGCATTGTTCATCACAAGCACAGACACTCCACCTAGGATCCTCCCTGTTTCACGTCCTGCTGGCTGTAGAGGAACAGATTCTAACACCGTGACAAAGTCCATTCTTTAATAGAAGAAAAGATGGTGGCTGGCCAACTGACTATGCACATGCTGCCTGTACACTGACAGGAGATATTCCTCATGACCTAATCTTCCCAGGAACTCACCTTTTCTTGTCTGCACAGTTTGGCTGCTACATCACTGCATAAGGAGTGTTACCACCTAGGACCTGGTTTGTGAGTGCAGTCGATTGTTACTAGAAAGTCTGGCAGTATGTTACACACCTACATGGTCAATAAAGTTTTTTATCTTCATCATATAGAGATTACTGGGACATATTCAGCTACAACAACTGGACTGAACAATACTATTCTTAGGGGCTGTATACATTGCTCCATTAATATGTACACTATTCTGGAACTAATAGTTAATTTTTATATACCTGCGCTATGGAACTACTGCAAGTTAAATGCTTTCTATAAAAGAAGTGAAAATGTTAAATATGAAAATGAAAAATAAATGAAAAATAAAAAATAAAATATGGCCAGACACTCAACATGTGATTTTCTCAAAAAGTATATGCAAATAATGAACAACAAATAAAATTATATAAAGTGCCAGTGCAAAAAGTCCATAAGTGCAAACAAAGTACAAGTGCTGATGAGTAGAGTTGAGCGGACACCTGGATGTCCGTGTTCGGCGGGTTCGGCCGAACTTGAAAAAAAAGTCCGGGTCCGTGACCCGGACTTTTTCCGAACTTTACCCGGACACCGAACCCCATTGAAGTTAAAGGGGACCCGAACTTTCAGGCACTAAAATGGCTCTAAAAAACCAATGGAAAGGGCTAGAGTGCTGCAAATGGCAGCAAAATGTAGTTAAGAGCATGACAAGTGCTCTGCAAACAAATGTGGATAGGGAAATAACTTAAAACCACAAAAAAAAATGAAAAATAAAAAAAATTTCTTCATCCGTGAAGGACGAGGCCCATATGGAGTAGGAGGGAGGTTGAGGTGGCGTTGGATGTGGCGGTGTAGGTGGAAGCGGCAGTAGAGGGGGACGAGGTAGCCAACACTGCTTTTTTTTAGTCATTTTAAATTAGGGTACACCCCAAAAGAGTGAGAAAGATCAAAAATATAACAATAGCTGGGTAAGGTCGGTATCCATCTCTATTCTGCACAAGGTACGGAAAAGTCCTGTGTGATCCATGCCTGGATCATTTTAATGAATGTGAGCTTGTCCACATTGTCTCTGGACAGGCGGCTGCGCTTGTCTGTGATAACGCCCCCAGCCGTGCTAAATACACGTTCAGATAATACACTGGCTGCAGGGCACGCCAGCACCTCCAAGGCGTAAAGGGCAAGCTCAGGCCATGTGCCCAATTTGGAGACCCAGAAGTTGAAGGGGGCAGACCCGTCATTCACTACATGTAGGCGTGTGCACACATACTGCTCCACCATGTTGGTGAAATGCTGCCTCCTGCTAAGACGTTCCATATGATCTGCTGGTGCTGCTGTTTGTTGTGGCATGCTGACAAAGCTTTTCCACATTTCGGCCATGCTAACCCTGCCTTCTGAGGTGCTGGCGGTGCCCTGGTTGCGTTGGCGACCTCTTCCTCCTCCTCCTCTGCCTTGGCCTTGTGCTTCCACTGTGGCCCCGCTGTCAGGTGGGAATGCCTGCAGCATCGCGTCTACCAGCGTGCGCTTGTACTCGCGCATCTTGCGATCACGCTCCAGTGAGTGAATTAAGGACGGTACGTTGTCCTTGTAACGGGGATCCAGCGGCATGGCCACCCAGTAATCAGCACAAGTTAGAATGTGGGCAACTCGGCAGTCGTTGTGGAGACACTGCAGCATGTAATCTTTCATGTGTGCCAGGCTGCCCAGAGGCAACGAAAGGCTGTCCTCTGTGGGAGGTGTATCGTCTGTGTCCTCTGTATCCCCCCAGCCATGCACCAGTGATGGCCATGAGCTGGCCTGGGTGTCACCCTGCTGTGAACATGGTTCCATCTTCTGCTCCTCATCCTCCTCCTCCTCCAGAACTGTGCCCCTGCTGGACAATTGTGTACCTGGCGTTTGTGGGTGCAGGAACCCAACCTCGGAGCCACTTGTGAATGACTGCCCTGAAAGCCTTGGAAATTATCCCTCTTCCTCCTTCTCCTCCTCCTGTGCCACATCCTCTTCCATCATCGCCCGAATCATTTTTTGAAGGAGGCATAGAAGTGGGATAGTTAAGCTGACAACGGCGTCATCGGTACTGGCCATGTTGGTGGAGTACTCAAAACAGCGCAACAAGGCACACAGGTCTCGCATGGAGGCCCAGTTATTGGTGGTGAAGTGGTGCTGTTCCACAGAGCGACTCACGCGTGCGTGCTGCAGCTGAAACTCCACTATGGCCTGCTGCTGCTCGCACAGTCTTTCCAGCATGTGCAAGGTGGAGTTCCACCTTGTGGGCACGTCACATATGAGGCGGTGAGCGGGAAGGCCGAAGTTACACTGCAGCGCTGACAGGCGAGCAGCAGCAGGGTGAGAACGCCGAAAGTGCGCACAGACGGCCCTCACTTTCTGCAGCAGCTCTGACATATCGGGGTAATTTTTAAGGAACCTCTGCACCACCAAATTCAGCACATGCGCCAGGCAAGGGATGTGCGTCAAACCGGCTAGGCCAAGAGCTGCTATGAGATTTCGCCCGTTATCGCACACCACCAGGCCGGGCTTGAGGCTCGCTGGCAGCAACCACTCATCGCTCTGCTGTTTCATGCTCCTCCACAACTCCTGCGCGGTGTGTGGTTTTTCCCCCCCAAACAGGCAAGTTTTAAAACTGCCTGCTGTCGTTTACCCCTGGCTGTGCTGAAGTTGGTGGTGAAGGTGTTACGCTGACCGGATGAGGAGGCGGTAGAGGATGAGGAAGCGGAGTAGGAGGAGTTAGGAACAGGAGGCAAACTGAAGCACCCTGCAATCCTCGGTGGTGGAAGGACATGCGCCAAATTGCTATCCGCCTCAGGCCCAGCCGCTACTTCATTTACCCAGTGTGCCATTAGGGAGATATAACGCCCCTGACCGTGCTTACTGGTCCACGTATTGGTAGTTAGGTGGACCTTGCCACAGATGGCGTTTGCGCAGTGCACACCTGATTTTTTCCCCCACTTGGTTGTGCAGGGAAGGGATGGCTTGCCTGGAAAAGTAGTGGGCACGACGTACTGTGGGACAGCCACCGACATAAGGCTTTTAAAACTGTGCGTCTCCACCAGACGGAATTACAGCATTTCAAAGGCCAAGAATTTTGAAATGCTGGCATTCAGGGCCAGGGATCATGGGTGGGTAGGGGGGTACTTCCTCTTCCTCTCAAGTGTTTGGGAGATGGAAAGCTGAACGCTTCCACGGGACATTGTGGAGATGGTTGGTGACCCAGGTGGTGGTGTTGCTGACAGATCCTCTGTTTGCGGGGTGGCAGGTGCCGGTATCACTACAGAGGTGGATGAAGAGGCCGAGACTGCAGCAGAAGAGGAAGCAGGAGGAGCCAGAGACCTTTCTTGGTTTTGAAGGTGTCTACTCCACTGCAGCTTGTGCTTTGCACTTAGATGCCTGATCATGCAGGTTGTGCTCAGGTTGAGAAGGTTTATGCCTCGCTTTAGGCTCTGATTGCACAGCGTGCAAACCACTCGTGTCCTGTCATCAGCACATTGTCTGAAGAACTTCCACACTAGAGAACTCCTTTGACCTGGCTTTGGTGCGCTCGGTCCCTTGCTGCGTTGGGCAGTAGCAGGCGTTGTGTCTAGGGCACGGCCGCTCCGCTTCTGCTGTGCTGGTGGCTCTGTGCGACCATCGCCTCTTCCTCCAAACTACTCAGGTCACCTGCATGACCTTCATTCCATGTGGGGTCAAGGACCTCATCGTCCTCCACATCATCTTCCACCCAGTCTTCACCCCTGCCCTCCTTGTCGGTCTCCACAATTCTGAGTGCCGCAGCAGTTGGCACCTGCGTTACGTCATCATCGGAGACGTGCTGCGATGGTCCTTCCATGTACTCATCTTGAGAAATAATTGGTTAGGCATTGCTGCACTCAATCTCTTCCACTTCTGGGGCAGGGCTAGGTGGATGGCCCTGGGAAACCCTGCTGACAGAGTCATCAAAAAGAAGGAGACTGCTGCATGACTTGGGGCTCAGACTGCTTGCCTGATTTGCAAGGGGGTGAGGTGAAAGATAGTTGGACATCGGCTGCAGGTGCCAACTCTGACCTTTCTGCAGTAGACTGGGTGGGAGACAATGTGAAGGAACTGGAGGCACTGTCAGCAACCCAATCTACTATCGCCTGTACTTGTTCTTGCCTCAACACTTGTAGAGGTGCATGATGCCCTACCAAATACTGCTGCAGGTTCTGTCGCCTACTCACACTTGAGAAAGGTGTTTCACTTGTGCGTGTAGCTGGCACAGATTGACTACGTCCTCTCCTTGCAACAGGAGCTGTACCAGCAGCACCACGACCACGGCCACGGCCCCTATTTGACGTTCTCCTCATATTGTTCTCCTCATATTTCTGTAATTTATGATCTTGCCCTAGAAAGGTGTTTATTGAATAGCGGAACAAAACAACAACAGTATCGCACGGGTGTATCTCACAGTCAAATATGCAAACTATGCCGCAATTTAATTTTTTTCACCCCAAAATGGTGTATATTGAATAGCGGAATAGAAAAAAGGATATAAAATGGTGTATCTCACATGTACAAACACAGACTAGGCCCTGATTAAAATTTTTTGTACCCTAAAGGCAGGATGAGGATGAGGATGAGTAGGAGGAGTTCGGAACAGGAGGCAAACTGAAGCGCCCTGCAATCCTCGGCGGTGGAAGGAGATGCGCCAAACAAATTTAAAAGGTGTTTCTTACACGTACCGATACAGACTATGCCGCAATTTAATTTTTTTCACCCCAAAAGGGTGTATATTGAATAGCAGAATAGAAAAAAGTATGTAAAATTGGTGATTTTTCAATAGCACATGTGAACACAGCAGTGTCTTATGTTTTATGTCACGGTCAGCATGGGCTATGAAGGGAAAAAAAAAAATTCCCCTTTAACTTTGTAATTTTTAAATAGCAGATTAGAACAGCACTCTGTAGTAAAATATAGCTGAACGCTGCACACAACAGACTGATAAAAATATTTTTTTCTCCCTCCTCCTCCTCAGTGGGCTCAAGTGAGGGCAAAAAGATCGTTCGCTGCACCACCCCCCACACAGCAAAATCGATGTAGATTGCTAACAGACGATTGTTCTGTCCTGTGTCTCCTAATCTCTCCCTGCCTACTCTCTCCAGCCTGTCCCTAAAATGCTCTTCTATCTTTCCCTGCCTACACTCCGACCTGTCCCTGCATTCTTTTCGGGCACAATGTTTTTTTTCCCTGTCTGTCCCTAATCAGCAGCAGCCAGCACCGTTGTTTGTGCTCTCTCCCTACACTAGAACAGACTGACGCACAGCGCGCTTTGTCTCTAGCTTATAAAGACCTGGGTCACATGCTTCAACTGGCCAATCACAGTCATGCCATTAGTAGGCATGGCTGTGATGGCTTCTATGGCACACCAGTTAAACGCTTGTTGATTGGCTGTTGAAAGCCCGCCATTAAAACCGCGCCATTACATACAAAACAGGAAATAAAATTACCGAACACGGATTTTAAACCTGAACATACAGTAAAGTTTTCGGGTCCGTGTCCGGGTAACAAAAATCCAATTATCCGGTACGGACCCGAATAATACAGTCCGTGTTCGCTCAACACTACTGATGAGTTATTCAAGTAAATACCCATGGTGCCGTGCTCCCCACCTGTACTCCCCACTCACCAATAGTAAAGATTAAGTAGGCATGTTGATGTCCAAGTGTGGTTTGAATGGTAATGGCTAGAGATGGCCTTTGTGGTTCGCCCGGCGGTCAGTTCGCGGAAAATTTTGCTTGTTCGATACCCGCCAATTTTGCAAACACATGGCGTTGTTCGCGGCGGCCATATTAGTTTACATTGGGGAGAACTTTGACCCATGACACAGCCATCAGGTGGAACGGGACAGCCAATTGAAACATTTCAGCACATGGACATGCCCCCTACCCTATAAATAAACCTGAGCTGTTGGCCATTTCACACTCTGCTTTTTGTCAGCATAGGGAAAGGTCAGCTGTTTTCATGAGGGAGAGATTGCCAGACACAAATAGCTCTGTTAAGATCCACAAAAGTCCTTTTCAGGGCCGGTATTTCGGTAAAGGTCTACTACAGTCTCTTTTAAAGTTTAAGGACAGGTATCCAGTCTGCGCTTTAGGGGCAGTTAGAGATCGGCAGCAGTGACATAAATCGCTCTGTTAATGTCCACAAAAGGCCTTTTCAGGGCTTCTATTTCGGTATAGGTCTACTACAGTCTCTTTTGAGTTTAGGGACAGGTATCCAGTCTGTGCTTTAGGGGCAGTTAGAGATCGGCAGCAGTAACACAAATCGCTCTGTTAATCTCCACAAAAGTAATTTAACCTCCCTGGTGGTATGATTCTTTTGGATTTTAGGTGCTGAAAGCGGTACCATTATTTTGCATGCAATTCTTGTGAATGAGCAGCCCAAACCAACTGTATACATTTATTATATATATGTATGCATAGATATATTATGTATACATATATATTATATATATATATATATATATATATATATATATATATATATATATATATATATATTGTAACATGGGGGACCATTAGCTCAGGGGCAGATGCGTTTTTCCAGTGATTCACTGTAGTCAGGACTGTGGTTTAAGGACATGGCAGCCCATTTTTATTAAAACAATAGGGAAAGTCTATAACATAGTTTTCCCAGGCACGGGTTCTTCGCCAGTAAATACAAAAACTGAAAATACTAGCCCACCTGGCTCTCTCGCTCTCATGCAGTTTTTCCTCAGCAGTACCTCTGCACTTTATGCTGGTCCCTAGACCATGGACTGTCTAAAGCTGACAGCTTCACTGTGGCCTTGGTCCTCAGGCCGTCTCCTATCTCTTCAGACATGCACACACACATGTGCTCCGGCTGCCACCTGCAGCCACTGACTCCCGGAGAGTATCAGAGTCCTTCTGACTCCCCATGAACAGACCTCCTGTCTGCTGGCTGAAACAGTCTCCAACTGGGAGCCCTGAGGTTTTCCTAAACCTTCATTATAAGGGCTGTGTGCACCTAAGCACACACCCTGCTTGTAATCAACAAAACATGGACACAGAGTTGGAGATTCCATCCCTCCCAAGACACTTTGAAATCTCCAAACTACAGAGCCCCATCCAGGTATACCAAAACCTGGAGAAAGCTGTAAAAGCAGTTTTCTCCACTGCACATCTATGCTCTGTAGTCTTGCACAGAGCCCATGTGCACACTCTGGGTCCTTTAAGTTACGGATTTCACCGTGACAGAGTCTTGATCTGTCACAATATATATATATATATATATATATATATATAATGCATACAGTTGGTTTGGGCTGCTCATTCACAAGCATTACGTATATATATATATATATATATATATATATATATATATATATATATATATATATATATTACATAAAAAGTACAGTAAAACTGCAGGAAAGGGCACTGGGGGCAAACTAATATGATTTTTTTTTATTTTGAATGGTATCAGTGTGTTTGGTGTGTTTTTACATTTGAATTTTCCGCTGGTTCCACCCCCCTGTGAACATCACGTCGCAGGAGACGGAAGCCGGGGCACGGAGAGGATCGGGAGGAAGATCCGCCGCGAGACACCGCGAGACACATCACTGGATCCTGGTGACAAGGTAAGAAACCTCTTTTACAGGATCCAGCGTTGCTTCTGGCGGTACCCCGAGTGTGGCTCAGGGTTACCGCTTTTGGCTCTGAAATTTAACCCTGAGCCACGCTCGGGAATACCGCTAAGAAGGTTAAAGGGCTGGTATATTTCAGTATAGGTCTACTACAGTCTCTTTTGAGTTTAGGGACAGGTATACAGTCTGTGCTTTAGGGGCAGTTAGAGATCGGCAGCAGTGACACAAATCGCTCTGTTAATGTCCACAAAAGTCGATTAAAGGGCTGAAATTATTTTGGTATTGGTGTGCAGTGCACTATATAAGGGGGGGGAGTGGGGTAATCCACTGTATAATATACTTTGTAGAAAGCATATTATAGTGGATTAGTATTGTGCACTGTGCAGCATTGTGACAGGTGTGGTGACAGCGTTGCTGCAGCAATACTACAAACAGTGAAAAAAGCACTTTTAATGTATTATAACTGGTGTGATAGACCAGTGGCCCCCCCAATACCACATATTGAAGTGGGGTGTTATCTGAGTCCTGCAACAATATTGCCTCTTTTGCTGTGTTAACTCTGCTACACACAGTGCCAAACTCACTGGCCAATTTTTTGAACAACTGGTGTGATAGACCAGTGGCCCCCCAATACCACATATTGAAGTGGGGGGTTATTTAACAGTATACTTTTCTAAGAGTGTATTTTAGTCCTGCAATTTGGCCATTTGCTGTGTTAACTGTGCTACACACAGTGACAACAGTTACTGGCCAATTATTTGTAGAACTGTTGTAATAAACCTGTGGCCCCCCAATACCACAGATTGAAGCGGGGTGTTATCTGAGTATACTTTTACAAATGTATTTGTGTCCTGCAAAAATATTGCCTCTTTTGCTGAGTTAAGTCTGGTACACACAGTGCCAAACTCACTGGCCAACTTTTTGAACAACTGGTATGATAGACTAGTGGCCCCCCAATACCACATTTTGAAGTGGGGTGTTAACGGAGTATACTTTTACAAGTGTATTTGTGTCCTGCAACAATTTTGCCTCTTTTGCTAAGTTAAGTCTGGTATACACAGTACCAAACTCACTGGCCAATTTTTTGAACAACAGGTGTGATAGACCAGTGGCCCCCCAATACCACATATTGAAGTGTGGTGTTATTTAACAGTGTATTTTATAAGAGTGTATTTTAGTCCTGCAAAAATGTGGCCTCTTTTGCTGTGTTAACTGTGCTACACACAGTGACAACAGTTACTGGCCAATTATTTGCAGAACTGGCAGACTGATGGACCGGCAGATAGGGAGGAGAGGCAGGCAGAACTTGCATTGCACAAGAGTTACAAAGCAGACTGCAGATGTATCAGGAGCGGGCCATTAACTATGTTAAGTCACATCTGGCGCTCCCAGGATGCAGGCACATGGCTCCGCAGTCTGGGCTTTTTTTAATGTGCCTGTTGCTGACAACAGTGTTGCCATCTGCAGCCTTTGCAGTCAACGCATAAGTCATGGTAAGCCAAACACTCACCTAGGGACAACCGCCTTAAGAAGGCACCTGAAATCCCATCACCGAGCCCAGTGGGAGCAACACCGTCAGAATCAACAAAGCCACACTCCAGGCTCTCTCCCTCCAGCCTCTTCTCCTTCTCCTCTCTCCTCACATTTGTCCTCCACTCCACCTTCCATGATTCCGTCATCACGTTGTTCTGAAAAAAGGCAGGCTTCTGTGGCCCAAATGTTGGAGCGTAAAAGAAGGTGTCTGACAGGTGTCCGACTACATCGGGTTAATGGCCGTTGTGCACGCTCTGAGGAGTGATGAACCCCTGGACTACTGGGTGGGAGGGCTTGACCTCTGGCCAGAGCTTGCACAATTTGCAAAGGAAAAGTTGGCTTGCCCCCTGTCCAGTGTCCTGTCTGAAAGGACATTCAGCGCAGCAGGGGGGATTGTGATCAATAAATGCACTCGCCTAGCTCATGACAGTGTAGACTACCTCAAATTTATAAAAATGAATGAGGCATGGATCTCTGAGGAATTCAACACATATGACCAGTAGACCATGTTTCATTGAAATTCCTCATGCTAGGCCACAAATATCCACGAGACTGCCATCCACCAACAGCAATTATTGGTCCTTGGCTTTGCTACATACAGCGGCATAAAAGGCATTTCGTGTCCATTGAATGGCTAATTTTTGGGGCCTATACAGGCCGACACTTACTTCTGTATCCTGCGTGAATGCCTAATGCAAATCTAGCCATCAAATACACTACGTTCTTAGCTGTCAGTTAAACCCATGTGGGCTAATTTTTGGGGCCTATACAGGCCGACACTTACTTCTGTAAACTGTGAATGCCTAAAGTACCTCTAGTCATTAAATACACTACGTTCTTAGCAAGCAGGTAAACCCATGTGTGCTAATTTATGGGGCCTATACAGGCCGACACTTACTTCTGTATCCTGTGTAAATGCCTAATGTACCTCTAGCCATTAAATACACTACGTTCTTAGCTGTCAGTTAAACCCATGTGGGCTAATTTTTGGAGCCTATACAGGCCGACACTTACTTCTGTATCCTGTGTGAATGCCTAATGTACCTCTAGCCATCAAATACACTATGTTCTTAGTTGTCAGTTAAACTCATGTGGGCTAATTTTTGGGGCCTATACAGGCCGACACTTACTTCTGTGTACTGTGAATGCCTAATGTGCCTCTAGCCATCAAATACACTACATTCTTAGTTGTCAGTTAAACTCATGTGGGCTAATTTTTGGGGCCTATACAGGCCGACACTTACTTCTGTGTACTGTGAATGCCTAATGTGCCTCTAGCCATCAAATACACTACGTTCTTAGCTGTCAGTTAAACCCATGTGGGCTAATTTTTGGGGCCTATACAGGCCAACACTTATGCCCCGTACACACCTGCAGATTATCTGAAGACTTTTGTCTGTAGACTTCCCAAAACCATATAATATGAGGTCAAACCTAAACTCTTTCAATTTGTATGCAATCCGGCAGGCCCTTGCACTACATAGAAAAGGTAAATCTGAAGACAAAAGTCTTCAGATAATCTGCACGTGTGTACGGGGCATTACTTCTGTATACTGTGAATGCCTAATGTACCTCTAACCATCAAATACACTACGTTCTTAGCTGTCAGTTAAACCCATGTGGGCTAATTTTCGGTGCATATACAGGCCGACACTTACTTCTGTATCCTGTGTGAATGCCTAATGTACCTCTAGCCATCAAATACACTACATTCTTAGCTGTCAGTTAAACCCATGTGGGCTAATTTTTGGGGCCTATACAGGCCGACACTTACTTCTGTATAGTGTGAATGCCTAATGTACCTCTAGCCATCAAATACACTACGTTTTTAGCTGTCAGGTAAACCCACGTGGGCTAATTTTTGGGGCCTATACAGGCCGGCACTTACTTCTGTATCCTGTGTGAATTCCTAATGTACCTCTAGCCATCAATTTCACTACCTTCTTAACTGTCAGTTAAACCCATGTGGGCTAATTTTCGGTGCATATACAGGCCGACAATTACTTCTGTATACTGTGAATGCCTAATGTACCTCTAGCCATCAAATACACTATGTTCTTGGCTAGCAGGTAAACCCATGTGGGATAATTTATGGGGCCTATACAGGCTGACACTTACTTCTTTATCCTGTGTGAATGCCTAATGTACCTCTAGCCATCAAATACACTATGTTCTTAGCTGTCAGTTAAACCCATGTGGGCTAATTTTTGGAGCCTATACAGGCCGACACTTACTTCTGTATCCTGTGTGAATGCCTAATGTACCTCTAGCCATCAAATACACTACGTTCTTAGCTGTCAGTTAAACTCATGTGGGCTAATTTTTGGGGCCTATACAGACAACACTTACTTCTGTATACTGTGAATGCCTAATGTACCTTTAGCCATCAAATACCTTATGTTCTTAGCTGTAAAGTAAACCCATGTGGGCTAAGTTTTTGGGCCTATACTGGCCGACATTTACTTCTGTATCCTGTGTGAATGCCAAATGTACCTTCAGCCACAGAATAGTACGTTCTTAGCTGTCAGGTAAATGCATGTGGGCTAATTTTTGGGGCCTATACAGACCGACACTTACTTCTGTATACTGTGAATGCCTAATGTACCTTCAGCCACAGAATACAGCATGCTTAGCTGTCAGGTAAACTCATAAACTCATGTGGGCTAATTTTTGGGGCCAATACTGGCCGACATTTACTTCTGTATCCTGTGAATGCCTAATGTACCTTCAGCCACAGAATACTACGTTCTTAGCTGTCAGGTAAACGCATGTGGGCTAATTTTAGGGGACTTTTATGGCCGACACTTACTTCTGTATCATGTGAATGCCTAATGTACCTTCAGCCACAGAATTCAGCATTCTTAGCTGTCAGGTAAACTCATGTGGGCTAATTATTGGGGCTTAAACTGGCCGACATTTACTTCTGTATCCTGTGTGAATGCCTAATGTACCTCTAGCCATCAAATACACTACGTTCTTAGCTGTCAGTTAAACCCATGTGGGCTAATTTTTGGGGCCTATACAGGCCGACACTTACTTCTGTATACTGTGTGAATGCCTAATGTACCTCTAGCCATCAAATACACAACGTTCTTAGCTGTCAGTTAAACCCATGTGGGCTAATTTTTTGGGCCTATACAGGCCGACACTTACTTCTGTATATTGTGAATGCCTAATGTACCTCTAGCCATCAAATACCCTACGTTCTTAGCTGTAAGGTAAACCCATGTGGGATAATTTTTGGGGCTTATACTGGCCGACACTTACTTCTGTATCCTGTGTGAATGCCTAATGTACCTCTAGCCATCAAATACACTACGTTCTTAGCTGTCAGGTAAACCCATGTGGGCTCATTTTTGGGGCCTATACAGGCCGACACTTACTTCTGTATCCTGTGTGAATGCCTAATGTACCTCTAGCCATCAAATACACTGCATTCTTAGCTGTCAGTAAAACCCATGTGGGCTAATTTTTGGGGCCTATACAGGCCGACACTTACTTCTGTATGCTGTGAATGCCTAATGTACCTTCAGCCACAGAATACAGCATTCTTAGCTGTCAGGTAAACTCATGTGGGCTAATTTATGGGGACTTTCATGGCTGACACTTTCTTCTGTATCATGTGAATGAGTAATGTACCTTCAGTCACAGAATACAGCATTCTTAGCTGTCAGGTAAACCCATGTGGGCTAATTTTTGGGGCCAATACTGGCCGACACTTACTTCTGTATCCTGTTTGAATGCCTAATGTATCTCTAGCCAACTAATACACTACGTTCTTAGCTGTCAGGTAAACCCATGTGGGCTAATTTTTGGGGCCTATACTGGCCAACACTTACTTCTGCATCCTGTTTGAATGCCTAATGTACCTTCAGCCAAAGAATACTACCTTATTAGCTGTCAGGAAAACGCATGTGGTCAAATTTTTGGGGCCTATACAGGCCGACACTTACATCTGTATACCGTGAATGCCTATTGTACCTCTAGCCATCAAATACACTACGTTCTTAGCTGTCAGTTAAACCCATGTGGGCTAATATATGGAGCCTATACAGGCCGACACTTACTTCTATATCTTGTGTGAATGCCTAATGTACCTCTAGCCATCAAATACACTACATTCTTAGCTGTCATTTAAACCCATGTGGGCTATTTTTTTGGGCCTATACAGGCCAACACTTACTTCTGTATACTGTGAATGCCTTATGTACCTCTAGCCATCAAATACACTACGTTCTTAGCTGTCAGATAAACCCATGTGGGCTAATTTTTGGGGCCTATACAGGCCGACACTTACTTCTGTATTCTTTATGAATGCCTAATGTACCTCTAGTTATCAAATACACTACATTCTTAGATGTCAGTTAAACCCATGTGGGCTAATTTTTGGGGCCTATACAGGCCGATACTTACTTCTGTATATACTGTGAATGCCTAATGTACCTCTAGCCATCAAATACACTACGTTCTTAGCTGTCAGTTAAACCCATGTGGGCTAATTTTTGGGGCCTATACAGGCTGACACTTACTTCTGTATAGTGATGTCGCAAACCTAAAATTCGCCGTTCGCGAACGGCGAACGCGAACATCGGCAAATGTTCGCGAACCGCCATAGACTTCAATAGGCAGGCGAATTTTAAAACACACAGGGACTCTTTCTGGCCACAACAGTGATGGAAAAGTTGTTTCAAGGGGACTAACACCTGGACTGTGGCATGCCGGAGGGGGATCCATGGCAAAACTCCCATGGAAAATTACGCAGTTGACGCAGAGTCGGGTTTTGATCCATAAAGGGCATAAATCACCTAACATTCCTAAATTGTTTGGAATAACGTGCTTTAAAACATCCAGTGTGTGAATACGATCAGGTATGATGTTTTATCGGTCAAGTAGTGTAAGGGTTACGCCTGTCGCCCGCTTTACAGTGACAGACCAAACTCTGACAGACCAAACTCCCCGTTTAACAGTCAGTCAGTCCATTTGCACAACCGCAAACTCCCCATTTGCACAAGGTTGGATACCAAGCTAGCCATGTCCCGTTCCTTGTCCTCACTGACATCATTGAAGGTCTCTTCCTCCACCCAGCCACGTACAACACCAAGGGTCCCCGAAAGGTGAGAACAAGCCCCCTGGGACGCCTGCTGTGGCTGGTATTCCACCTCCTCAAAGCCACCTTCCTCCTCTGACTTCTCTTCTTCAGACTCCTCTCTCTGCGTTGCCACAGGTCCAGCAATTGACAACGACAAGGCTGCTTCTGGTGGTGATGGGGACCACAACTCTTCCTCTTCATGCTCATCTACAGCCTGATCCAGTACTCTTCGCAGGGCACGCTCCAGAAAAAACGCATATGGGATGAGGTCGATGATGTTGCCTTGGGTTCGACTGACCACCAGGTTTGTCACCTCCGCAAAAGGACGCATGAGCCTACAGCCATTGTTCATGAGCATTCAGTAACGCGGCCAAAAAATACCCAGCTCCGCAGAAGGAATGAAAGAAAATGAATGTTTTTTCTATGAAAAATTATCCCGCGGATCGCTTTTGGTCTGTTCACAATGAAGCAACGACCTTATCATCTGGGGTGTGCCAACACACTCCTAGAGGTGATCGCTTCATTGTGATACACAAGCCCCTTCACCACGACAAGGTAAAGATCACGAAGGGGAATTGACACATGTATGTGCCTTTTTTTTTGTTTTTTTGCAGCCACAGTGTAGCACCAGAGGCCAGAAAAATTAGGCATGTACACATGCATGAAAAAGTAGGTATTGTTGCAGCCGCTGCTGTAGCAGCGGCCTGAAAAATTGAGGTTTTCAAGGCAGAAAGTGCACTAAAACATTGCGGCTTGAACCGTAGTTGGTGGCGGAGACGTCACGTAAGTCATCCGGCATGCAGAGAATGATTAAATACAGCAGCGTGTGGACCATTTTTAGCCCAAGGCATCTCAGTCATCACCAGGCCTTTTTTAGTCAAATGCATCCCCCACTGTCAGTCCCTTCGGGATCCATGCCTCATTCATCTTAATAAACGTGAGGTAATCAAGACTTTTTTGACCTAGGCGACTTCTCTTCTCAGTGACAATACCTCCTGCTGCGCTGAAGGTCCTTTCTGACAGCACACTTGAAGCGGGGCAGGCCAGAAGTTCAATGGCAAATTGGGATAGCTCAGGCCACAGGTCAAGCCTGCACACCCAGTAGTCAAGGGGTTCATCGCTCCTCAGAGTGTCGATATCTGCAGTTAAGGCAAGGTAGTCTGCTACCTGTCGGTCGAGTCGTTCTCTGAGGGTGGACCCCGAAGGGCTGTGGCGATGCGTAGGACTAAAAAAGCTCCACATGTCCTCCATCAACAAGACGTCTGTAAAGCGTCCTGTCCTTGCCGGCGTGGTTGTGGTGGTAGGAGGAGGATTACTTTCACCTCTTCCCCTGTTGGATTCCCGTTGTGCTGTGACATCACCCTTATATGCTGTGCAAAGCATACTTTTCAACTTATTTTGTAGCTGCTGCATCCTTTGCGACTGCCGGTAATTGGGTAACATATCAGAGACTTTCTGCTTATACCGGGGGTCTAGTAGCGTGGCCACCCAGTACAGGTCGTTCTCCTTCAGCCTTTTTATATGAGACTCCCTCAACAGGCATGACAGCATGAAAGACCCCATTTGCACAAGGTTGGATGCCGAGCTACTCATGTCCAATTCCTCGTCCTCACTGATGTCATTGAAGGTGTGTTCTTCCCCCCAGCCATGTACAACACCACGGGTACCAGATAGGTGACAACGAGCACCCTGGGATGCCTGCTGTGGTTGGTGTTCCTCCTCCTCAAAGCCACATTCCTCCTCTGACTCCTCTTCCTCGGACTCCTCTTCCAGTGTTGCCGCAGGTCCAGCAAGCGATGGTAAGGCTGTTTCTGGTGGTGGTGATGGTGACCACAACTCTTCCTCTTCCTCTTCACGCTCATCTACGGCCTGATTCAGCGCTCTTCGCAGGGCACGCTCCAGGAAAAAAACATATGGGATGATGTCGCTGATGGTGCCTTCGGTGCGACTGACTAGGTTTGTCACCTCCTCAAAAGGACGCATGAGCCTACAGGCATTGCGCATGAGCGTCCAGTAACGTGGCAAAAAAATACCCAGCTCCGCAGAGGCTGTCCTAGCACCCCGGTCATACAAATACTCGTTGACCGCTTTTTCTTGTTGGAGCAGGCGGTCAAACATTAGCAGTGTTGAATTCCAACGTGTCGGGCTGTCGCAAATCAAGCGCCTCACTGGCATGTTGTTTCGCCGCTGAATATCTGCAAAGTGCGCCATGGCCGTGTAGGAACGCCTGAAATGGCCACACACCTTCCTGGCCTGCTTGAGGACGTCCTGTAAGCCTGGGTACTTCTGCACAAAGCGTTGCACAATCAGATTCAACACATGTGCCATGCACGGCACATGTGTCAACTTGCCCAAATTCAATGCCGCCAACAAATTGCTTCCGTTGTCACACACCACTTTGCCGATCTCCAGTTGGTGCGGGGTCAGCCACTGATCCACCTGTGCGTTCAGGGCGGACAGTAGTGCTGGTCCGGTGTGACTCTTTGCTTTCAGGCAAGTCAACCCCAAGACAGCGTGACACTGTCGTATCCGGCATGTGGAATAGCCCCTGGGGAGCTGGGGGGGTGCAGTTGGTGTGTAGCAAGACGCAACAGCAGAAGAGGACTCAGCCGAGGAGGTTAGCAAAGAGGATGGAGTAGGAGGAGTAGAGGAGGTGGCAGCAGGCCTGCCTGCAAGTCGTGGCGGTGTCACCAACTCCTCTGCAGCAGAGCCACGCATTCCATGCTTGGCAGCCGCCAGCAGGTTTACCCAATGCGCAGTGTAAGTGATATACCTGCCCTGACCGTGCTTTGCAGATCAGCTATCAGTGGTCAGATGGACCCTTGCCCCAACACTGTGTGCCAGACGTGACATGATTTCCTTTTCCACAATAGAGTACAGGTTGGGGATTGCCTTTTGTGAAAAATAATTTCGGCCGGGTACCTTCCACTGCGGTGTCCCAATAGCGACAAATTTTTTGAAGGCCTCAGACTCCACCAGCTTGTATGGTAAAAGCTGGCGGGCTAAGAGTTCCGACAAGCCAGCTGTCAGACGCCAGGCAAGGGGGTGACTCTGTGAGATTGGCTTCTTACGCTCAAACATGTCCTTGACAGACACCTGACTGTGGGCAGGTGAGCAGGAACTGCTGAAGGTGAGAGGCGGAGGGGCGGGTTGTTGATAGGGGGCATGGAGGACAGCAGTGGTTGACGTGGCTGAAGATGCTGGACCAGGAGGAGGATGGTGGCTTTCAGTTTGTGTGCTGCTTTTACTCATGTGTTGATCCCATAGGCGTTTGTGATGTGAGATCATGTGCCTTCGCAAAGCAGTTGTACCTAGGTGGGTGTTGGACTTCCCACGACTCAGTTTCTTTTGGCACAGGTTGCAAATGGCATCGCTGATATCAGAGGCAGACACACAAAAAAAATGCCACACTGCTGAGCTTTGCAAGGACGGCATTCTGGTGGTGGCAACAGCTTGCGTTGATTGGCGTGCTGTCTGGCTGACCCCGGGTGCCGAATCTACATGCTGTCTGACTGCGCCACTAGCTCCTTGCGATGACCTCCTCCCCCTGCTTCCAACTCGTCTCCTCCTCCTCCTCTCTGTCTCCCCATCTGAACTTTCCCCCTCTTCTTCTGCTCTTCGAGCAGGCACCCAGGTGGCATCCACAGACACATCGTCATCATCAGCCGCTTCACTTGACAACTCAGCAAAGGCAGCAGCAGCAGGTACAACATCATCATCATCATCACAATGTATGTCCATGTGTATAATGCTGCCTGACTGAGACATATCCCCGTTATCTACATCCTCTGGCACTAATAGTTGCGCATCACTTATTTCTTCCAACTGATGTGAAAATAACTCCTCTGACGGATCAAGTGAAGCGGCTGTGGTGCTAGTGTTGGTGGTGGTGCCGGCGGGCTGGCGAGTGGTAAATTGAGAGGTGCCCGAAGCTGAGCTGGAGGAGGATGGTGCATTAAGGTTCCGAGCGGAAGCTGTAGACGATTGGGTTTCCTGTGTAAGCCAGTCAACTATGTCCTCAGAATTTTTTGAGTTCCGGGTCTGTGGTGGCCTCTGAACACTGGGCATTATTCTACGGCCTAAGGAAATCACAGCACCACGACCACGACGGCCCTTGCGGGGTGGCCTGCCTCTGCCTGTCATTTTTTTTTTTAATGTTTTGTACTATGAGTGCAAGGTGCTGTGCCACCCTATAGGAGTGTTGGGCAGTGGGTACAGTACACTCTGTGGGCCTGACAGTCACTGGCACCCAGGCAACTGCAATTATAAAAAATATATATATTTTTTTACTTTGCAAGCTGCTGTGCCACCTTATATATCAGTGGTGGGTGGGCAGTGGCACAGTACACTCTCTGTGGACCTGACAGTCACTGGCACCCAGGCAACTGCAATTATAAAACAAAAATATATTTTTTTACTTTGCAAGCTGCTGTGCCACCTTATATATCAGTGGTGGGTGGGCAGTGGCACAGTACACTCTCTGTGGACCTGACAGTCACTGGCACCCAGGCAACTGCAATTATAAAAAAAATATATATTTTTTTACTTTGCAAGCTGCTGTGCCACCTTATATATCAGTGGTGGGTGGGCACGCAGTGGCACTGCAGTGGGCACAGTACACTCTGTGGACCTGACAGTCACTGGCAGCCCAGGCAACTGCAATAATAAAAAATATTTTTTTTTTTTTTCAATTTGCAACAAGATGCTGTGCCACCGTATATATATCAGTGGTGGGCAGTGCACTGCAGTGGGTACAGTGCACTCTGTGGACCTGACACAGCACTCACTGCAATTATGACAGAGGAAAAAAAAATATTTTTTAAAATGCAAGGTACTGTGCCTGTGCCACCCGAAATGAGTGTGGTGTGCACACAGTACAGTCTGTGGTGGGTCTGTGGCCTCTCACACACAGCGGGCAGGCAACTGCAGTGTACAATAGATATATATATATATATATATATATATATATATATATATATATATATATATATAAAAAGGAAATCCTCAATTACCAGCCCTTAAAAGGGCTTTTGGGGACACTAGATATATATATATATATATATATATATATAAATTTAAAAAAATCCTCAATTACCAGCCCTTAAAAGGGCTTTTGGGGACACTAGATATATATATAAGAAGAAAAAACTCAATTACCAGCCCTTAAAAGGGCTTTTGGGGACACTATATATATATATATATATATATATATATATATATATATATATATATATATATAAAAAAATTACACAAATACCAGCCCTTAGAAGGGCTTTTTGGGGTGCTGTCAGGATGCTGTCCTTACAGCAGTAGTGGACCAAGAACACTGCAAGACCAGGAACACTGACTAACTGTCCCCAGCTTAACAGCAGCAGCAGCAGCAGCTCTCCCTGCTCTCACTAACACACACTGCTTCAGAATGATCTAAGATGGATGCTGCCCTTGCTTATTTATAGGAGGTGGGAGGGTGTGGGAGGGAGGTATGCTGATTGGCTGGAAATGTGCCTGCTGACTGTGAAGTTCAGGGTCAAAGTCTGCCTCAATGATGTATTATAGGGGGCGGACCGAACATCGCATATGTTTGCCCGCAGCGGCGAACGCGAACATGCTAAGTTCGCCGGGAACTGTCCGCCGGCGAACAGTTCGGTACACCTCTACTTCTGTATACTGTGAATGTCTAATGTACCTCTAGCCATCAAATACACTATGTTCTTAGCTGTCAGGTAAACCCATGTGGGCTAAATTTTGGGGCCTATACAGGCTGACACTTACTTCTGTATCCTGTTTGAATGCCTAATGTACCTCTAGCCATCAAATACACTACGTTCTTAGCTGTCAGTTAAACCCATGTGGGCTAATTTTTGGGGCCTATACAGGCCGACACTTACTTCTGTATATTGTGAATGCCTAATGTACCTCTAGCCATCAAATACCCTACGTTCTTAGCTGTAAGGTAAACCAATGTGGGCTAATTTTTGGGGCTTATACTGGCCGACACTTACTTCTGTATCCTGTGTGAATGCCTAATGTACCTTCAGCCACAGAATACTACGTTCTTAGCTGTCAGGTAAACGCATGTGAGCTAATTTTTGGGGCCTGTACAGGCCGACACTTACTTCTGTATACTGTGAATGCCTAATTTACCTCTAGCCATCAAATACACTACGTTCTTAGCTGTCAGGTAAACCCATGTGGGCTAATTTTTGGGGCCAATACAGGCCGACACTTACTTCTGTATCCTGTGTGAATGCCTAATGTACCTCTAGCCATCAAATACACTACATTCTTAGCTGTCAGTTAAACCCATGTGGGCTAATTATTGGGGCCTTTACAGGCCGACACTTACTTCTGTATGCTGTGAATGCCTAATGTACCTTCAGCCACAGAATACAGCATTCTTAGCTGTCAGGTAAACTCATGTGGGCTAATTTATGGGGCCAATACTGGCCGACACTTACTTCTGTATCCTGTGAATGCCTAATGTACCTTCAGCCACAGAATAATACGTTCTTAGCTGTCAGGTAAACGCATGTGGGCTAATTTTTGGGGACTTTTATGGCCGACACTTACTTCTGTATCATGTGAATAAGTAATGTACCTTCAGCCACAGAATACAGCATTCTTAGCTGTCAGGTAAACCCATGTGGGCTAATTTTTGGGGCCAATACTGGCCGACACTTACTTCTGTATCCTGTGTGAATGCCTAATGTACCTCTAGCCATCAAATACACTACGTTCTTATCTGTCAGGTAAACCCATGTGGGCTAATTTTTGGGGCCTATACTGGCCGACACTTACTTCTGTATCCTGTTTGAATGCCTAATGTACCTTCAGCCAAAGAATACTACGTTATTAGTAGAGTTGAGCGGACACCTGGATGTCCGGGTTCTGCCGAACTTTAAAAAAAAGTCCGGGTCCGTGTCCCGGACTTTTGCCGAACTTTTCCCGGACACCGAACCCCATTGAAGTCAATGGGGACCCGAACTTTCAGGCACTAAAATGGCTCTAAAACACCAAAGGAAAGGGCTAGAGTGCTGCAAATGGCAGCAAAACTTAGTTAAGAGCATGGCAAGTGCTCTGCAAACAAATGTGGATAGGGAAATAACTTAAAACAACAAAAAAAAACAGAAAAATAAAACAATGTTCTTCTTCTCTGAAGGACGAGGCCCATATGGAGTAGGAGGGAGGTTGAGGTGGTGGTGGATGTGGCGGTGTCATAGGCGTGCGCACAGGGTGTGCCAGGTGTACCTGGGCACACCCTAATCACCTAGGGCACATTAGCATTATCGCTCTGTTTGCCAGTGAGGAGATGGGAAAGATCTCCCTCGGACCTGCTCTGCTCTATTTTACTTTGCCAGCAGGGAGAGTAATGTATCGGGGCCATGTACATGTAGGCAAACACATGCATGTGTATTTAAACTTTGGGGTGCACACCCTAATGCAATAGGCTGCGCATACCTATGGGCGGTGTAGGTGGAAGCGGCGGTGGAGGAGGACCAGGGCCGGATTAAGAGCATCATGGGCTTGGTGCTGAGGATTTTGAAGGGCCTTAAGGGCCGTGCCTTGGCATGCACCCAGAGGAGGAAGGGTGCAGCCATGCATGCCTAATTCAAAATGGGATGCTGTCTCTGAAGCCCATAAACACATCCATGCATCGGCAACTGTCCCTCCTTGTCCGGCCTTCGTGCTGTGTGGGGAGGTTCTGAGGGAGCTGCCTGGATAAGCGAGCATAGAAGCCAGACTTCTGTGTTTACAAGTGACAGAAGAGCGGTAACAGTGAATATGGCCAACCCGGGGCCTATATAAAAGGTAGGGGCCTGGAGCTGCAGCTCCAATAGCCCCTACGTTAATCTGGCCCTGAGGAGGACGAGGTAGCCAACACTGCTTCTTTTCACAAATTTTAAATGAGGGTACACCCCAAATGAGTGAGAAAGAGCAAAAATGGAACAATGGGTGGGTAAGGTCGGTATCCATCGCTATTCTGCACAAGGTAAGGAAAAGTCCCGTAGGATCCATGCCTGGTTCATTTTAATGAACGTGAGCTTGTCCACATTGTCTCTGGACAGGCGGTTGCGCTTGTCTGTTATAGCGCCCCCAGCCGTGCTAAATACCCGTTTAGATAATACACTGGCTGCAGGGCACGCCAGCACCTCCAAGGCGTAAAGGGCAAGCTCAGGCCATGTGCCCAATTTGGAGACCCAGAAGTTGAAGGGGGCAGACCCGTCATTCACTACATGTAGGCGTGTGCACACATACTGCTCCACCATGTTGGTAAAATGCTGCCTCCTGCTAAGACGTTCCATCTGAGCTGCTGGTGCTGCTGTTTGTTGTGGCGTGCTGACAAAGCTTTTCCACATTTCGGCCATGCTAACCCTGCCTTCTGAGGTGCTGGCGGTGCCCTGGTTGCGTTGGCGACCTCCTCCTCCTCCTCCTCTGCCTTGTGCTTCCACTGTGGCCCTGCTGTCAGGTGGGAATGCCAGCAGCATCGCGTCTACCAGCGTGCGCTTGTACTCGTGCATCTTGCGATCGCGCTCCAGTGAGTGAATTAAGGACGGTACGTTGTCCTTGTAACGGGGATCCAGCAGCGTGGCCACCTAGTAATCAGCACAAGTTAGAATGTGGGCAACTCGGCGGTCGTTGTGGAGACACTGCAGCATGTAATCGCTCATGTGTGCCAGGCTGCCCAGAGGCAACGAAAGGCTGTCCTCTGTGGGAGGTGTATCGTCCGTGTCCTCTGTATCCCCCCAGCCACGCACCAGTGATGGCCATGAGCTGGCCTGGGTGCCACCCTGCTGTGAACATGGTTCCATATCCTCCTCCAGCTCCTCCTCCTCATCCTCCTCATCCTCCAGAACTGTGCCCCTGCTGGACAATTGTGTCCCTGGCGTTTGTGTGTGCAGGAACCCACCCTTGGGGCCCCTTGCGAATTACTGCCCTGAAAGCCTTGGAAATGTTACCTCCTCCTCCTCCTCCTCCTCATCCTGTGCCACATCCTCTTCCATCATCGCCCGAATTGTTTTTTCAAGGAGGCATAGAAGTGGGATAGTTAAGCTGAAAACGGCGTCATCGGCACTGGCCATGTTGGTGGAGTACTCAAAACAGCGCAACAAGGCACACAGGTCTCGCATGGAGGCCCAGTTATTGGCGGTGAAGTGGTGCTGTTCCACAGAGTGACTCACGCGTGCGTGCTGCATCTGAAACTCCACTATGGCCTGCTGCTGCTCGCACAGTCTTTGCAGCATGTGCAAGGTGGAGTTCCACCTTGTGGGCACGTCACATATAAGGCGGTGAGCGGGAAGGCCGAAGTTACGCTGCAGCGCTGACAGGCGAGCAGCAGCAGGGTGAGAACACCGAAAGTGCGCACAGACGGCCCGCACTTTCTGCAGCAGCTCTGACATATCGGGGTAGTTTTTAAGGAACCTCTGCACCACCAAATTCAGCACATGCGCCAGGCAAGGGATGTGCGTCAAACCGGCTAGGCCCAGAGCTGCTATGAGATTTCGCCCGTTATCGCACACCACCAGGTCGGGCTTGAGGCTCGCTGGCAGCAACCACTCATTTGTCTGCTGTTCCATGCTCCTCCACAACTCCTGCGCGGTGTGTGGTTTGTCCCCCAAACAGGCAAGTTGTAAAACTGCCTGCTGTCGTTTACCCCTGGCCGTGCTGAAGTTGGTGGTGAATGTGTTACGCTGTCCGGATGAGGAGGCGGTAGAGGATGAGGAAACGGAGTAGGAGGAGTTAGGAACAGGAGGCAAACTGAAGCGCCCTGCAATCCTCGGTGGTGGAAGGACATGCGCCAAATTGCTATCCACCTCAGGCCCATCCGCCACTGCATTTACCCAGTGTGCCGTTAGGGAGATATAACGCCCCTGACCGTGCTTACTGGTCCACGTATCGGTAGTTAGGTGGACCTTGGCACAGATGGCGTTGCGCAGTGCACACCTGATTTTTTCCCCCACTTGGTTGTGCAGGGAAGGGATGGCTTGCCTGGAAAAGTAGTGGCGGCTGGGCACGACGTACTGTGGGACAGCCACCGACATAAGGTTTTTAAAACTGTGCGTATCCACCAGACGGAATGACAGCATTTCAAAGGCCAATAATTTTGAAATGCTGGCATTCAGGGCCAGGGATCGCGGGTGGGTAGGGGGGTACTTCCTCTTCCTCTCAAGTGTTTGGGAGATGGAAAGCTGAATGCTTCCACGGGACATTGTGGAGATGGTTGGTGACCCAGGTGGTGGTGTTGCTGACAGATCGTCTGTTTGCGGGGTGGCAGGTGCCGGTATCACTACAGATGTGGCTGGAGAGGCCGAGACTGCAGCAGAAGAGGAAGCAGGATGAGCCAGAGACGTTTCTTGGTTTTGAAGGTGTCTACTCCACTGCAGCTCGTGCTTTGCACTTAGATGCCTGATCATGCAGGTTGTGCTCAGGTTGAGAAGGTTTATGCCTCGCTTCAGGCTCTGATTGCACAGGGTGCAAACCACTCGTGTCCTGTCATCAGCACATTTTCTAAAGAACTTCCACGCTAGAGAACTCCTTTGAGCTGACTTTGGTGCGCTCGTTCCCTTGCTGCGTTGGGCAGTAGCGGGCGTATTGTCTAGGGCACGGCCGCTCCGCTTCTGCACCCTGCTCCCTCTTCTGCTGTGCTGGTGGCTCTGTGCGACCACCGCCTCTTCCTCCAAACTACTCAGGTCACCTGCATGACGTTCATTCCATGTGGGGTCGAGGACCTCATCGTCCTCCACATCATCTTCCACCCAGTCTTCACCCCTGCCCTCCTTGTCGGTCTCCACAATGCTGAACGCCACAGCAGTTGGCACCTGCGTTTCGTCATCATCAGACGTGCTGCGATGGTCCTTGCATGTACTCATCTTGAGAAATAAGTGGTAGGGCATCGCTGCACTCAATCTCTTCAACTTCTGGGGCAGGGCTAGGTGGATGGCCCTGGGAAACCCTGCTGACAGAGTCCTCAAAAAGAAGAAGAGACTGCTGTATGGATTGGGGCTCAGACTGCTTGCCTGATTTCCAAGGGGGTGTGGTGAAAGACGGTTGGACATTGCCTGCAGGTGCCAACTCTGACCTTTCTGCAGTAGACTGGGTGGGAGACAATGTGAAGGAACTGGAGGCACTGTCAGCAACCCAATCTACTATCGCCTGTACTTCTTCAGGCCTCATCACGTCTAGAGGCGCATTATGCCCTACCAAATACTGATGCAGGTTCTGTCGCCTACTCACACTTGTGGAAGGTGTTTCACTTGTGCGTGTAGCTGGCACAGATCGACCACGTCCTCTCCTTGCAACAGGAGCTCTACCAGCAGCACCACGACCCAGGCCACGGCCCCTATTTGACGGTCTCCTCATATTTCTGTAATTTTTGATCTTGCCCTAGAAAGGCGTTTATTGAATAGCGGAACAAAACAACAACAGTATCGCACGGGTGTATCTCACAGTCAAATATGCAAACTATGCCGCAATTTAATGTTTTTTTACCCCAAAAGGGTGTATATTGAATAGCGGAATAGGAAAAAGGATAAAAAAACGGTGTATCTCACACGTACAAACACAGACTAGGCCCCGATTCAAATTTTTTGTACCCTAAAGGGAGGATGAGGAAGAGGAGTAGGAGGAGTTGGGAACAGGAGGCAAACTGAAGCGCCCTGCAATCCTTGGCGGTGGAAGGAGATGCGCCAAACAAATTTAAAAGGTGTATCTCACACGTACCGATACAGACTATGCCGTAATTTAATTTTCTTACACTCCAAAAGGGTGTATATTGAATAGCGGAATAGAAAAAATGTTATAATACGGTGTATCTCACACGTACAAACACAGACTAGGCCCTGATTACAATTTTTTGTACTCTAAAGGCAGGATGAGGAGGAGGAGGAGTAGGAGGAGTTGGGAACAGGAGGCAAACTGAAGCGCCCTGCAATCCTCGGCGGTAGAAGGAGATGCGCCAAACAAATTTAAAAAGGTGTATCTCACATGTACCGATACAGACTATCCCGCAATTTAATTTTTTACACTCAAACAGGGTGTATATTGAATAGCGGAATAGGACAAATTTTACAAAACGGTGTATCTCACACGTACAAACACCAACTAGGCCCCGATTACAATTTTTTTGTACCCTAAAGGCAGGATGAGGAAGAGGAGTAGGAGGAGTTGGGAACAGGAGGCAAACTGAAGCGCCCTGCAATTCTCGGCGGTAGAAGGAGATGCGCCAAACCAATTTAAAAAGGTGTATCTCACATGTATCGGTACAGAATATCCCGCAATTTAATTTTTTACACTCAAACAGGGTGTATATTGAATAGCGGAATAGGACAAATTTTACAAAACGGTGTATCTCACACGTACAAACACAAACTAGGCCCCGATTACAATTTTTTCTACCCTAAAGGCAGGATGAGGAGTAGGAGGAGTTCGGAACAGGCAGGAGGCAGACTGAAGCACCCTCAAATCCTCGGCAGTATGAGATGCGCCCCAAAAATTGGAAAGGTGTATCTCACACGTACCGACACAGACTATCACGCAATTTAATTGTTTATACCCAAAGGTTTTGATTAAATAGCGGAATAGAAAATATGATCCAAAAAAAAGTGTATGTATATCACACGTACACAACCACACTAGGCCCCAATTACTATTGTTTGTACCCCTAAAGGCAGGATGAGGAGTAGGAGGAGTTTGGAACAGGCAGCACCCTCAAATCTTCAGAAGTATGAGATGAACCCCAAAAACTTGCAAAGGTCGATCTCACACGTACCAACACAGACTATCCCGCAATTTAATTGATCCCCAAAGGTTTTTATTGAATAGCGGAATAGGAAATATGATCAAAAAAAGTGTATGTATCTCACACGTACACAACCACACTAGGCCCCAATTACTATTGTTTGTACCCCTAAAAGGCTGGATCAGGAGTAGGGGGGAGTATGGAACAGGCAGCACCCTCAAATCTTCAGAAGTATGAGATGAACCCCAAAAACCCCAAATATCATTCAGCTCTGCTGCAGGCCACAACTTAATTTTTTTTAACCCAAGGCTGTATATTGAATAGTGGAATAGAAAAAAAGTGTATGATTTTTGAAACCACTCAATATTAGCACATGTGAACTGAACACAGCAGTGTATGATCAGTCACTCAGCACAGCACAGCTGAAGGAAAAAGGCTGCACTCAGTGCCTGAAATACTTTTCTCCCTCCTCCTCAGTGGGCAAAAAAGATTGTGTTCACTGCACCCCAAAAAGATTGTGTTCACTGTACCCCAAAAAGATTGCGTTCACTGCACCCCAAAAATATTGTGTTCACTGCACCCCAAAAAGATTGTGTTCACTGCAGCCCACACACAGCAAAATTGATGTGGACCACTGACACCTGCCTATCTCCTATCCCACACCACACAGCAATATCGATTGTAGTTTGTAGAACACACTTTCCCTAAAAATCAGCAGACTCTATCCCTAACAGGATTGATAAGATCGTAGATCGGGTGACTGCAAACCCCACCCCACACAGCAATATCGATTGTAGTTTGTAGAACACACTTTCCCTAAAAATCAGCAGACTCTATCCCTAACAGGATTGATAAGATCGTAGATCGTGTGAATGCAAACCCCACCCCACACAGCAATATCGATTGTAGTTTGTAGAACACACTTTCCCTAAAAATCAGCAGACTCTCTCCCTAACAGGATTTATAAGATCGTAGATCGGGTGACTGCAAACCCCACCCCACACAGCAATGTCGATTGTAGTTGTAGAACGCACTGTCCCTAAAATCAGCAGACTTTCTCCCTAAAATGCCTACAACTCGCCCTGCCTAACACACTCCGACCTGTCCCTCAATTCTATCCGGACACAAATGTTTTTTTTTTTCCTTTCTGTCCCTAATCAGCAGCCAGCACGTTGATGTGTGCTCTCTCCCTGATCTAAACAGCAGAATGACGCCGCAGCGGCGCTGCCTCGAACTTATAAAGACTTGGTCACATGCTTCAGACGGCCAATCACAGCTACTGATTCTACTACATTTGCAGGCATGGCTGGGATGGCTTAGGCACACCAGTTAAACGCTTGTTGATTGGTTGTTGAAAGCCCGCCATGAAAAGCGCGCCAAAGCATGCAAAACCCGGAAATAAAACGAGTAAAAAAATCCAATTATTCGGTACGAACACGAATAATACAGTCCGTGTTCGCTCAACCCTAGTTATTAGCTGTCAGAAAAAAGCATGTGGTCAAATTTTTGGGGCCTATACAGGCCGACACTTACTTCTGTATACTGTGAATGCCTATTGTACCTCTAGCCATCAAATACACTACCTTCTTAGCTGTCAGTTAAACCCATGTGGGCTAATTTTTGGAGCCTATACAGGCCGACACTTACTTCTATATCCTGTGTGAATGCCTAATGTACCTCTAGCCATCAAATACACTACATTCTTAGCTGTCAGTTAAACCCATGTGGGCTAATTTTTGGGGCCTACACAGGCCGATACTTACTTCTGTATATACTGCGAATGCCTAATGTACCTCTAGCCATCAAATACACTACGTTCTTAGCTGTCAGGTAAACCCATGTGGGCTAATTTTTGGGGCCTATACAGGCCGACACTTACTTCTGTATCCTGTGTGAATTCCTAATGTAACTCTAGCCATCAAATACAGTACGTTCTTAGCTGTCAGTTAAACCCATGTGGGCTAATTTTTGGGGTCTATACAGGCCGACACTTACTTCTGTATATTGTGAATGCTTAATGTACCTCTAGCCATCAAATACCCTACGCTCTTAGCTGTAAGGTAAACCAATGTGGGCTAATTTTTGGGGCTTATACTGGCCAACACTTACTTCTGTATCTTGTGTGAATGCCTAATTTCCCTTCAGCCACAGAATACTACGTTCTTAGCTGTCAGGTAAACGCATGTGGGCTAAATTTTGGGGCCTGTACAGGCCGACACTTACTTCTGTATACTGTGAATGCCTAATGTACCTCTAGCCATCAAATACACTACGTTCTTAGCTGTCAGGTAAACCCAAGTGGGCTAATTTTTGGGGCCTATACAGGCCGACACTTACTTCTGTATCCTGTGTGAATGCCTAATGTACCTCTAGCCATCAAATACACTACGTTCTTAGCTGTCAGTTAAACCCATGTGGGATAATTTTTGGGGCCTATACAGGCTGACACTTACTTCTGTATACTGTAAATGCCTAATGTACCTCTAGCCATCAAATACACTATGTTCTTAGCTGTCAGGTAAACCCATGTGGGCTAAATTTTGGGGCCTATACAGGCCTAAACTTACTTCTGTATCCTTTTTGAATGCCTAATGTACCTCTAGCCATCAAATACAATACGTTCTTAGCTGTCAGTTAAACCCATGTGGGCTAATTTTTGGGGTCTATACAGGCCGACACTTACTTCTGTATATAGTGAATGCCTAATGTACCTCTAGCCATCAAATACCCTACGTTCTTAGCTGTAAGGTGAACCAATGTGGGCTAATTTTTGGGGCTTATACTGGCAGACACTTACTTCTGTATCCTGTGTGAATGCCTAATGTACCTTCAGCCACAGAATACTATGTTCTTAGCTGTCAGGTAAACGCATGTGGGCTAATTTTTTTGGGCCTGTACAGGCCGACACTTACTTCTGTATACTGTGAATGCCTAATGTACCTCTAGCCATTAAATACACTACGTTCTTAGCTGTCAGGTAAACCCATGTGGGCTAAATTTTGGGGCCTATACAGGCCGACACTTACTTCTGTATCCTGTGTGAATGCCTAATGTACCTCTAGCCATCAAATACACTACATTCTTAGCTGTCAGTTAAACCCATGTGGGCTAATTATTGGGGCCTATACAGGTCGACACTTACTTCTGTATGCTGTGAATGCCTAATGTACCTTCAGCCATAGAACACAGCATTCTTAGCTGTCAGGTAAACTCATGTGGGCTAATTTATGGGGCCAATACTGGCCGACACTTACTTCTGTATCCTGTGAATGCCTAATGTACCTTCAGCCACAGAATACTACGTTCTTAGCTGTCAGGTAAACGCATGTGGGCTAATTTTTGGGGACTTTTATGGCCGACACTTACTTCTGTATCATGTGAATGAGTAATGTACCTTCAACCACAGAATACAGCATTCTTAGCTGTCAGGTAAACCCATGTGGGCTAATATTTGGGGCCAATACTGGCCGACACTTACTTCTGTATCCTGTGTGAATGCCTAATGTACCTCTAGCCATCAAATACACTACGTTCTTAGCTGTCAGGTAAACCCATGTGGGCTAATTTTTGGGGCCTATACTGGCCGACACTTACTTCTGTATCCTGTTTGAATGTCTAATGTACCTTCAGCCAAAGAATACTACGTTATTAGCTGTCAGGAAAACGCATGTGGTCAAATTTTTGGGGCCTATACAGACCGACACTTACTTCTGTATACTTTGAATGCCTATTGTACCTCTAGCCATCAAATACACTACATTCTTAGATGTCAGTTAAACCCATGTGGGCTAATTTTTGGGGCCTATACAGGCCGACACTTACTTCTGTATCCTGTTTGAATGCCTAATGTACCTCTAGCCATCAAATACACTACGTTCTTAGCTGTCAGTTAAACCCATGTGGGCTAATTTTTGGGGTCTATACAGGCCGACACTTACTTTTGTATATTGTGAATGCTTAATGTACCTCTAGCCATCAAATACCCTACGTTCTTAGCTGTAAGGTAAACCAATTTGGGCTAATTTTTGGGGCTTATACTGGCCAACACTTACTTCTGTATCCTGTGTGAATGCCAAATGTACCTTCAGCCAAAGAATACTACGTTCTTATCTGTCAGGTAAACGCATGTGGGCTAATTTTTGGGGCCTTTACAGGCCGACACTTACTTCTGTATACTGTGAATGCCTAATGTACTTCTAGCCATCAAATACACTACGTTCTTAGCTGTCAGGTAAACCCATGTGGGCTAATTTTTGGGGCCTATACAGGCCGACACTTAATTCTGTATCCTGTGTGAATGCCTAATGTACCTCTAGCCATCAAATACACTACATTCTTAGCTGTCAGTTAAACCCAGGTGGGCTAATTTTTGGGGCCTATACAGGCCGACACTTACTTCTGTATACTGTGAATGCCTAATGTACATTCAGCCACAGAATACAGCATTCTTAGCTGTCAGGTAAACGCATGTGGGCTAATTTTTGGGGCCTTTTATGGCTGACACTTACTTCTGTATCATGTGAATGCCTAATGTACCTTCAGCCACAGAATACAGCATTCTTAGCTGTCAGGTAAACCCATGTGGGCTAATTTTTGGGGCCAATACTGGCCGACACTTACTTCTGTATCCTGTGAATGCCTAATATACCTTCAGCCGCAGAATACTACGTTCTTAGCTGTCAGGTAAACACATGTGGGCTAATTTTTGGGGCCTGGAATGGCCGACACTTACTTCTGTATACTGTGAATGCCTAATGTACTTCTAGCCATCAAATACACTACGTTCTTAGCTGTCAGGTAAACCCATGTGGGCTAATTTTTGGGGCCTATACAGGCCGACACTTAATTCTGTATCCTGTGTGAATGCCTAATGTACCTCTAGCCATCAAATACACTACATTCTTAGCTGTCAGTTAAACCCAGGTGGGCTAATTTTTGGGGCCTATACAGGCCGACACTTACTTCTGTATACTGTGAATGCCTAATGTACATTCAGCCACAGAATACAGCATTCTTAGCTGTCAGGTAAACGCATGTGGGCTAATTTTTGGGGCCTTTTATGGCTGACACTTACTTTTGTATCCTGTGAATGCCTAATGTACCTTCAGCCGCAGAATACTACGTTCTTAGCTGTCAGGTAAACACATGTGGGCTAATTTTTGGGGCCTGGAATGGCCGACACTTACTTCTTTATCCTGTGAATGCCTAATTTTTCAGACTGGAAATGAAAAACAATGGGTCTGTAAAGGTTCCACCAAATTGTGGAATGGATGCGGACCCATTTTACAGATGTGGGAATGGACCCTATATGTATTAGACATGTATTTACCAGCTGCTGTCAGTTCTGGCTGATTTATGAAAAAAAAAAATATTTTTTGCTGTAAAAAAAAAAAAAAAAATTTAGGGCATTTTTTCAATTGCAATACTTCTGTTATGACATTGTCCATGTGCTGGGACTATTTGTGCACAGCTAGTACGTCTTTTGTGGCTGCAAATATGACCTAAAGTTTTTTAAAGTTTGCCTCCCATTAAAGTCAATGGGGCCCGCCGCGAACTTGCAGTTCGCGGACATTTGAGAAAATTTGCGGCTGACGTTCGCGAACCGCCCTGGCCGATGTTCGTCCATCTCTACTGGTGACCATTTTCTTATAACAAACCTCTAATTATAGCATCCTCATTTTTAGTATCCCAATACTGTACCCCAAAAAACAACCATCCTTTGATCAAATAATCCAAGGATCACATTGGTGATCAGTCAAAGATGTCTAATAGCCTTTGGTGGTAATCGGAAAAGACCCTTAAAAAAGTCAAATTTGCACTTGTATGAGGTTATTGAGTGGCTAGTGGCATTTAATGTATGCTCTTAGGCTTATTAGCCCTGTTTACACTGGTTGTCCTTTTCCCCTCTAAGGCAGGCCATACATGGTTCAAATCAGAAACCGGCTGAGATTCAAACTGTGTAAGGGCAGGCTGAATGTACCAAGCTGATCAATCTATCAACTTAGGTACAGCATGCCGGATTTTACCTGCGATTATCACTAGTGGCTGCTTCAGCCGCTAGTAATAATCACTGTCTTCTCCCAGCAGATATGGCTTCCCCCGCCCGTCCCCGCTCCCCCTGCCAGAAGAAAACAATGGCTTGGCAGGAGGGATTCCTGCATCAACACTGTCTGTGCTGATGGGGGAATTAAGCAAATTCCTTAAATGTTACCTGCGGTTGCAGGAAAGAAATTTGTTCCGTGTATGGCCGGCTTACTAGCACCCTTTCTATGATAATGTAAGTGGGTGTTTGGACATTGAGAAGTTAATTGTTTTTTTTTTAATTTGCATTATACTTTTACATTTTTTTTTTCTTTTTCTCTGTGGTTCTAATGGAATGCATGACACTATAGTATACACTTTATGACCTGCTTTAGTTCTGTATACTATGACTTTTTTAGGCGTCTGTTGCTTATCCAAAAGATTGTACTACTTGTTTATTCAGGTATGCATATGTGTCCTTTCCATTGTACTCAAGATCTCCATGTAACTGCTGCTTAACTTTATTAAAATATTCCTCTTTGTGGAGAAAATATTAAAAAAAAATGCTTTTATTGTATTTTCTTACTTATTTATCTGGCTTACATAACTTCCTTTTGTTGTTCAAGCCACCAAGATGTTATATTGTAGTTTGTATTCAGATTCCTGCATTATTGTATTATTTTATAATGATTCCAAATCTGTTACGTGCGTTTACTTCGACTAGTTAGCTAGTAAGAACATTAAAAAAAAAGAAAGATGTTGATTTGATATGCAGGATATGCTTTTTTCTCTTTAGTCCTTATGGGTTCAATATTTCTACTTATGCAATGCGCTGTCTTGACTATCAATGTGGTCCTGCTTACTTAGTCAAAGCCTTATTGTAAGGCTAAAAAATAAAAATCTCAAGTACTGTATCAGATAATCTGCATTTTTTAACAGATATACAAAAATAGATTGTGCATGTAAAGATAATTTACTGTAGTAATTTACCTTTACAAAAGGTGTCCAAAAAAAAAAAAAAAATTGGAATTCATCAATGCAACAACCTATTTACCTGTATATAGCTGTAATGGTATATAGGTTCACATCTGACTGACTTTTTTTAAAGGTATATACTGTATGGCTGTTTTCACTTAGACTATAAGAGGGCAACTTAAAGTATAACTAAATGCAAAACGTTTTCTTTCCCTGTTTGATAGAATAAGGGAGGGTTATATCCCCCCTAACATTTTTCCCATCTGTATGTCAAGGTGGGAATTTCCCTTCAATTAATGTCCCATAGCCAAGCAGGAAGTGAAAGGAAATCCCTCCAAAGTTAGGGAATCCCCTGCTGTCCTCAGAGCCACTGAAACTAGTGTCCTCACTGGACAATTTCCCCTGTGTTCCCATTCTGGTGACAACCCAAAATTTTTAATTTTCTTTTAAACTTTTTGACTTTCAATAAAAATGGTAAATAGAGCAAATATAGAAGGTAAACCTCCCTACCTGACAGGTGTTCTAATCTCTCTCCATCCTATCCAAAAAAAAGCTTTGCCTTTAGGTATACTTTAAGTATACCTTAAGTACTAATGGGGAATGTATGCATTCTTTTCCTTTATACTAATTTTTGAACTTTGTTACTCACATATTTTTCTTATTGAAATAACATAAAATATGTTAGAATTAATTACACTAGTCGTTTCAGACTTTACCTTTCTTATAAATGAGCAATTCAGTAAACATTGTTAGACCGTAGTGAATATAGCATGTATATGTATTAATTACTTTTACAGCCCTGGGAAGGAAATTTTAAAAGCATCCCTGTCAGCCTGCATACACACAAATGCAAACACGCTAATGTATGCGTAGGTCTAGCACATGTGAGTTATCGCAGCAAACTTTAGTTTTGAGTGAGAGGAATCATTCTAGGACTCTAATTAACAATTAACTCTATATTAATACCCTACAAAGGCTTGATGTGTTTGGTATCTATTTACTTAACACAATATCATCCTTTATGTTTTACCAAAAAAATGGGTATTATATTTTGTTTGTGTAAACTAACATTCACTTAAGTGTATTTTTTCCGGAAAATTTGCATTGATAAATGGCTACACAAATATTGTTTGACATAAAAAATTGCAACAGTCACCATTTTATTCTTCATTGCCTCTGTTTGCAGAAAATATAAAATGTTTGGGAGTTCTTTTATAGAAAAAAATGCTGAATTCAACATGTATGTGACATTTTTAAAAATGACCCCAGACAGCTAGTGGTTAATAAAGAGAATGGTAATTGGCATCTAAACAAAATATGTGTTGTGCTGGACCTGTGTTTCCCAACATATGGAAAGTGTAGCACTGATGGCAGATCTCTACTACAGGTGATATGCAGCTGCAGCTCAGGGTATGTTAGTTTTGGAGAATTAAGGCATCTTGCCTAATAGGAACACAGGGCCAGATCTAGCCTGCAGTAAAAAATGTCAGGAGGGCAGAGGATGGGAGGTTAGCAGGGCAGTGTACAGGGCATCAGCAGGGCAGAGGATAGGATCAGCAGTTTGTAGGCCAGAGGTTTGTACAGAGGCCAGGCCGGAACTGGTCATCGGACGCACCGGGCATCTGCCCGGTGGGCTTGGGCCACCCAGCCACATGTCAAAGGCAGCTGGGCGGCTCCTTGAGCCCACGCTGTTCATCTAGACTCTCTGTGGCTGGCTGGTAACCCATTAAATTCATTGCATGGCTTCTGGGGGGCGGAAACTATAGGTCAGCTTACCGTGAAGGGGAGGGGCTGAGAGGAGATCCCATCACTGCATGCCGGTACAGGTCACTGCACCTGCAGACACCATGAACCGCAGGTAAATAGAGTGCTGATGCTTTAGAAGTGAGAACCAGTGGGCTAGGAGGAGGTTTCTGGAGAGAGTTGGGGAGAGACCTGTGGAAATGGAGTTCCTGGAGGGGGGCTGGTGGATTCTCCAAGAGGCTAGGTTTTGCAGAGGCAATGTGGAGACTGGAAGGCACTGTTGGGGCTTAGGGCACTCTTTGACGGTGTTGGGGTCACTGTATGAGGTTGCTGAGGACTGTGGGGACTGAGGGCTTTTAGGTAGGGTTTGAGTAGTGTGAAATGTTGAGGGGCACTGAGGCTCGCACACAACGGCAAACATGTCTGTAGGTTCTGCACGCATTCTCCACGATCACACCACACATGTGAGGTGTTGCCCTAAACATAATAGCAAGAGCAAAAATTTTAGCTCCAGACCTCTTGTGTAATGCTAAACTGGTAACCTGTAAAGCATTGCCTATGGAGATTTTGAGGTACCATAATTTGGCGCCATTCCACAGATGGATGCAATTTTAAAGCGTGACATGTTTGCTATCTATTTACTCAGCATAACATCATCTTTTATATTTTACCAAAACAATTGTGTATTATATTGTGTTTTTGTGCATTATGATTCATTTAATTGTATTTTCTAATAAAAATTTGCGTTTGAAAAACAGCTGCACAAATATTGTGTGACATAAAAATATGCCCACAATTTTATGTTCTAGGGCCTCTTAAAAATAAAACATATATATATAAAAATATATGCACTGTGTGTATATATATATATATATATATATATATATATATATATATACAGTGTGTCACAAAAGTGAGTACACCCCTCACATTTTTGTAAATATTTTATTATATCTTTTGACAACACTGAAGAAATGACCCTTTGCTACAGTAGTGAGTGTACAGCTTGTATAACAGTGTAAATTTGCTGTTCCCTCAAAATAACTCAACACACAGCCATTAATGTCTAAACTGCTGGCAACAAAAGTGAGTACACCCCTAAGTTAAAATATCCAAATTGGACCCAACTAGCCATTTTCCCTCCCCAGTGTCATGTGACTTGTAAATGTTACAAGGTCTCAGGTGTGAATGGAGAGCAGGTGTGTTAAATTTGGTGTCATCACACTTACTCTCTCATACTGGTCACTGGAAGTTCAACATGGCACCTCATGGTAAACAACTCTCTGGGGATCTGAAAAATACAATTGTTGCTCTACATAAAGATGGCCTAGGCTATAAGAAGATTGCCAAGACCCTGAAACTGAGCTGCAGCATGGTGGCAAAGACAATACAGCGGTTTAAAAGGACAGATTCCCCTCAGAACAGGCCTCGCCATGGTCAATCAAGAAGTTGAGTGCACGTGCTCAGCGTCATATCCAGAGGTTGTCTTTGGGAAATAGACATATGAGTGCTGCCGGCATTGCCGCAGAAGTTGAAGGAGTGGGGGTCAGCCTGTCAGTGGACAGACCATATGCCGCACACTTCATCAATTTGGTATGCATGGTCAAAATGCACTGGTAAAGCTTGTAGGAGGAGTTTTCTGACTGTCCTGTGAGACTGCAAGACCCCTGACCCTCTGTCTGGACAATGCTGATTGGCCCTGTGCTGAATTGAGGACTTTTGATTTTTCATGTTCATGTCCCATAGACTTTAATAGAGTTTGCATGTTTGGTAGAACTTTTCCCCTCTTCGGCGAACACACGAACACCCGTCTTATGTTCGACTCGACCATCAAGCCCATCACTAGTGCTGATCACATGCACCCTCCCAAGAAAAAACAAAAAAACAAAGCCTCTCTAGCAATGCACATTAAACTGAGCATGTGCAGCCTGACTCCATATACTCTGTCAGTGGAAGGTGGGGAGAATCCGAGAAGACAGGATCAAACAGCTTTTTTACACAATGCAAAGGATTAAACCCCATAGGTTCCACAGCGAGTATAACAAACATGGTTTACTGCATATACACACACTGATTTTACTGTTGTGGGTTTAGTAACACTTTAACTTTACTGAAGGCATTCACAGATTGAAAAAATATCTTCGTGGTACATGAATGAATATGGTTCTGGAAACCCTGCAGTAGATGGTAACATAAGTGATTAACATAGTAATTATTCCTAAACAAATGCTATTATGTGGTAAATTATGAAATCTCATAGACTGTGCACAGGACGTTCCCATCTCGAAACACAGCCTCTGTTAAAAATCACATCTTTTCTTGACAGTGTGATGTGTCTGCATGTAATCTTTCATGGAAAAAAAAAAGCTAAACTATTCACGATGGTTTCAGCTACAATTACATGGAGATAATTAAACTAGATGTTAGGAGCTGTACACTTGTGTCATATGAGTCTATTGATTTAGTCTCAGAACTTCTGATAATTTGATGTGCTGTCAATCAATCTTGATCTCTGTTTGAAACAGTAATAATTAAGCATCCTTTGTTCTTAAAGTTCAATTCAATAGAGTTCAGTATTTACAGAGGCCGGGTTCTAAATACTTAATAAAAAAATATAAAAAAATAAAAAGGAATGTGAAATATATTAAGATTAAATGAATTATGCACCTTGCAATGTCTTTTTTCTTTAGTGACATTTTAATGGTTTTAAATGCAAAATCCATAATGCTATAACTTTACAGGCTAAACAAAAAATGGAAAAAGAACCTAGAATAGCATGAAAGACAGAATTTAATTCTTAGAATATGTTTCATGCAATGCAAAAATACATTTTATGATATAATTTTTATATTTATAGGAATTGTAAATTTCCAGCCATTTTTTGACAAGTCAGCCTCTGCTGAACATAAACAGAAATGTAGAAACCATTAGTTTTGACATCAGTGGCTGAATATTATATACACTGCTCAAAAAAAATAAAGGAACACATTTTAATCAGAGTATAGCATCAAGTCAGTTAAACTTCTGAGATATTGATCTGGTCAGTTAAGTAGCAGAGGAGGTTGTTAATCAGTTTCAGCTGCTTTGGTGTTAATGAAGTTAACTGCACTAGATGGGCAACAATGAGATGACCTACAAAACAGGAATGGTTTTACTAGTGGAGGCCACTGAATTTTTTTCCCCTACTCATCTTTACCTGGACCCTATAGAGGTTGCACAGGCAGTCCAACACCTCCTTGATGACACATCAATACATGCTATTGCCAGAAGGTTTGCTGTGTCTCCCAGCAATGGAGGAGATTACAGGGGACAGGTAGTTACTCTAGGAGAGCTTGACAGGGCTGTAGAAGGTCCTTAACCCATCAACAGGGCCAAGATCTGCTCCATTTGTGCAAGGAGAAACAGGATGAGCACTGCCAGCATGGCAGAAGAACTACCACAAAATTATCTCCAGCAGGCCACTGGTGTGAATGTCTTTGACCAAACAATCAGAAACAGACTTCAGCCTGGGGTCCTGACATCTTGTAGTGGGCCCTGTGCTCACTGCCCGGGACCGTGGAGCTTGATTGGCATTTGCCATTGAACACCAGAATTGGCAGGACGCCACTGGTGCCCTATGCTTTTCACAGATGAGAGCAGGTTCACCCTGAGCACATGTGACAGACATGAAATGGTCTGGAGAAGCTGTGTAACATCGTTCAGCATGACCGGTTTGGTGGTGGGTCAGTGATGATCTTGGGAGACATATCCATGTAGGGATGCACAGTCCTCTACAGGCTAGACAATGGCACCCTGACTGCCATTAGGTATCGGGATAAAATCCTTGGACCCATTGTCAGATCCTACATGTGTGCAGTGGGTCCCAGGTTCCTCCTGGTGCACGGCAATGCCCAGCCTCTTGTGGCAAGAGTATGCAGCCAATTCCTGGAGGATGAAGGAATTGATACCATTAAATGGCCTCCACACTCACCTGACCTAAATCCAATAGAAGACCTCTGAGACATTATGTTTCGGTCCATCCGACTCCGCCAGGTAGCACCACAGTCTGTTCTGAAGCTCACTGATGCCCTGGTCCAGATATGGGAGGAAATAACCCAGGACACCATCCGTCATCTCATTAGCAGAATGCATACCTGAACGTGGGGGCCATAAAAAAAGTACCATTTTGAGTTGTTGCATTGAAATTTAAGCAAAATGGACTAACCTGCTGCATCATTTTTTCACTTTGAGTTTTGGGGTGTCTTTGAATTCAGCCCTTTGTTGGTTGATCATTTTCATTTCCATCAAACGATGTGACATCCTTTCCTTCCTAACACATTACCCAGTCCATATCAGTATAAATATCCAGCACAATATTTTTCCCCATTATGATCTGATGTGTTTTCAAAGTGTTCCTTTAATTTTTTTGAGCAGTGTATGTAGTATGCTCAAATTAATTTACATGTTTTACTAATTTACTGCATTATTTTCATTTTGTTGGATTATGACTGTTCTAACTAAATATATCAAGAAAGAAAACAAAAAAAAATGATATATTAACCACTTGCCTACTGGGCACTTAAACCCCCTTCCTGCCCAGGGCAATTTTCAGCTTTTAGCGCTGTCGCACTTTGAATGACATTTGCGCGGTCATGCAACGTTTTACCCAAATTAAATTGTTATCATTTTTTTCAAACAAATAGAGCTTTCTTTTGGTGGTATTAATCACTTCTGGGGTTTTTATTTTTTGCTGACCAAACAAAAAAAAGACTGAACATTTAAAAAAAAAAAAAAGTTTTTATAGTTTGTTATAAATTCTGCAAACAGGTAATTTTTCTCCTTCATTGATGTGCGCTGATGAGGTGGCACTGATAGGCCCTGATAGGCACTGATAGGCTGTACTGATGGGCACCGATGGGCACTGATAAGGTGACACTGATGGGCACTGATGGGCACTGATAAAGCGGCACTGGTGGGCACTGATAGGTGGCACTGATGGGTGGCACCGATGGGCACTGATGGGTGGCACTGAAGGGCACTGGTAGGTGGCACTGAAGGGCACTCATAGGTGGCACTGATAGGTGGCACTCATGGGCAGTGTTGGGCACTAATATGTGGCACTGATGGGGACTGATAGGTGGCACTGGTGGGTGGCACAGATGCGCAATGATAGGCACTGGTTTGTGACACTGATACAGCACTGATGATGGGGCACTGATAGGTGGCACTGGTGGGCATTTATAGGTGGATCTTGTGAGCATTGATAGGTGGCACTGATGGGCATTGATGGGTGGCACTGGTGGGCACTGGTAGGTGGCACTGGTGGGCCAATGGCAGAGGGCACTGACCTGCACTAGTAGGTGGCTCTGGTGGGCACTGGTAGGTGGCACTGGGGCACATATTATCTTCTCCTCTTCGGGACCGATGTCCCTCTAACAGCAGCCGATGATCAGCTTTTTCTTCTTTTTTCCTTACGCTGAAAGCGTAAGGAAAAAAGAAAACACTGATCTCCGGTTGTTGTTTACATCATGTGATCAGCTGTCATTGGCTCACATGCTTTCAAGTGTTTATTTCAATCCAAAAAAGAAATGTGCACTCTTGCAGGCACTCAATCATCTTCTATCTCAGGAAGTGGCTGTTTCTCAACAAAATGATTCAGGGTTTCTACTAGAAACTCTTCACAGTTCCAAAATAAAATGGCAATATTACCCCCATCTTGGATCTCAAGAAACTTAACAAGTTTTAAAGGGTACAGAAAATCCAGATGGAATCACTGTGGTCAGTAGTGACATCTCACCAACAAAGAGATTTTGTAGCATCAGGGGATATCAAGGATGCCTACCAACACATTACAAATTTTCCACCGCACAAAATAGTTTCTGCAATTTGTGGTGAAGGATCACCATTTTGAAATTGTGTCTTTGCTATTTGGACTGTCTACAGCTCCCAGACACTTCACCAAGGTTCTGGCTCTGGTTCTGGGGCTTTTACAATCCTGAAATATCCCTGTGATAGGGTACCTGCACAACTTAATTCTGAGGGAGCACCACTTTTAGAGACAAGTGTCTCTCATTGTGTACAATCTGGAGAGGTTTGGTTGGAATCTGAATCTGCAGAAGTCTGCCTTCATTTGAGCCCAGAGCTTTGAATATCTGGGGCTAATCAAGAACACTGCCTAGGCAAAAGTGATCCTCCCTCCGGGTCAGGAAAAATGTCTTTCTAAAGACAATGACAAATCCCTCAATTCTTTTTTGCATGAGGGTTTTAAGAAAATTAGTAGCCTCTTTCAAGGAAGAACCATTTTCCCAGTTTCATTCTAGGCCCCTCCATTTTAACGTCTTGGCGGCGTGGGGCAAGAGGACTCAGCTGCTGGATTTTCCAATGACGTTGAACACCACAAGTTCTGGAGATCATTTCATACTTTGTCCTGGAAGGTCCCAACAGTAGATGTCAGCCTGTTGGGCTGGGGAGGAGCTCTGGATCATTGTTCAGCTCAGGGAACTTGGTTGCTGCAGGAAAGGTTGCTGCCTACATTTTTTTGCACTGAAAGCATTTTGTCTGGCCTTGCTCCATTGGTCAGTGTTGTTGGAAGGCCTCCCTTTCGGGGTTCAGTCAGACAACACCACGGCAGTGTCTTTCATCACTGTTACGTGGTCGCTTATATTTTTGAGGTTGTATTCAATATGTGCAAAGAAAGATCACACAAATACTTTTACGTATACCATTTATTGAAATTAATGACAGATAGAGATAATATCAGAAAATATAACATTAATACTTAAATAAAGATGCTGTTTCTGCCATGGGTGACCACCAATTATGTGGCATGGCACCGTGGATCAGGATCAGATTCATGTCTCATGGCAGTCCTGAGTGAGACAAGACCTATAAGTTCTACCTGTACTATATACCTGTAGGTCTTATGTGTAGGAAATGGCCAACCCCCACTGCAAGCAATATGACCTTCTAAGGAAAATGGCACATTCCTGAAAAGAGAGTGAGCTGGCTTGTCCATATGGTCAAATTACAATCACATTCCTTTGGTATGATTATTTTAAGGTAACCAGAAAAAACAGGATATTAGAGGCTTTATTAGATATTTGTGAGGCCAAGATTAATAAGAAATATGCAATTTCCCTATCACAGTGACATACTGTACATAAATGATCAAGGAGGCACCTGAAGTCAGGCAACCCAAGCAGAGGCACACCTCATCCTGGCTTGAAGCATCACATAGTGAAGGAGAGTACTGGCTGCCAAGGAAGTGAGGAATGAGGTAAGTGTTGTGCTTATTCTTATTACCCTGGAGAAAACAAGCATTTAAGCTTGAAAGTGTGTGTGGGGCAGCTCTGCAAGGTTACATTTTACATTATCCCAGAGTTCTGCATTAAACATTTCTTTAGAGTATTGGATAGTGAGAAAAGGAGATAGAAAATGTATGCGGGTTATGAAACACTGCAGATTGCAGGATATGTGAAGTCTTTAGTATATGATTTAATTAAATGTAATGTATGCAATGTCCATTTGTACAAAAAAAAAAAAAAAAAAACAGCAACACAATTAAGAAAACTTTGTATATACAAGGTTACAAACAAACCCACACACATATAACCAGTTGTACGAGAGTAGGATTTGAAGTAAAGCAATCCGTTTGATAGCAGCTGAAGCATAGTAATCAGAAGGAGAAAATCAAGGAAACCATAAAAGTGGGTAAAAGTGGATACTCTGATGGCACTTTATTGCACAAAGTCTGCAGGGTCTGATTGAACAATCTCTTGTATTGGATCATGACTGCAAAAAAATGACTTTAAAATCGACCTTGATGAGCCTCATTTTCATAAACTAATGTCTCCAACTGAAAGTGCAAAATATGTTTGTTATTCTGAAATATGTCCTTTTTTAGTGGCTGTACTTATTTCCATAGGGATATTTTACAGCTCCGCAGTTTATAAAAAATGTGCTACACTATATTGAAAAATATGAGTGTGTATCTTTGCTGACAAAGATTAGGAAAAAAAAATCACATACACATTGACAATTTTATTAACTAAAGATGTCTTTACTGATGTCACCAAACAACAAAGCTATAAGGGTTTTACAGATAGAGGTTCAAACCATGCTCCAAACGCCCTACCTCCTCTATAAATTCCTGTATGAGGACTACTTCCTTACTTCAGTTGATTCTACTGCATGCTGCTTCCCTTAAAATGAAATATAAAAAGTATGCTTGCAAAAATGGACAGAGGGTTGCAGCACAGAACTTTGATTTCCATGATACCTGATTAAGATTAAAACAACACCTGAAAGAGAGTTAAAACTACTTTGCAGGGAAATTTGAGGAAAAAAAAACACTGTATGTTTGTTATGTGTTCCCATTGACGCAGCATGCCTATTTTTTTTATATTTCTTGTTTTTTTTAGATTTTTCTCGGGACAAGGTGTCATAGCTTGACTGCAAGGCTTTTTCAATAATGTTAGACCCTATTCACATCTGAGAAACTCAGAGTCACAACGCTCATTTTGGTGCCATTCATTGTTAGTGGCACCCCAACGCATTAAAGAAATAGGTATTTTGTCGTGTGACAAGACGCCCAAAAAATGAACAAAAACAGTGTATTCAAAAATGTGCTTTAAAAAAAAAAAAGTGTAGGTTTTACTTTGACCTGTTTTTGGAGCATAGGGCAACCTATTCAAGTAAATATTTTGCCCTACATGTCACACAAAACACATGCAATAAAAGTGGGAAAAAAGCAACGCTCCCATTTCGCTCATAGGAGAATGCAGCCTTGGAGTCTGTCCCAAGTCTGTCCTCCTTAACATACAATACAGAAGTGGCTCCCATGGACGAGACAACTATGGATCCCCAAGGTCATGGGAGTTAACACTGGGTGAGTAGGATCAATGAACACTAATTATCAGTGGCAATCATTCTTTGTGGTTCTCATCACTATTTTTTCTTATCTTTTAAATCTATTTTTAATGTACTTTTAAATTTTACCAGACAATATGATTAAACATGGGTAGGCAGTGCATGTACCACATGTTTTTCAAGAACGCTGCTGCCGGGTGGCAAGGTTACCGATTTGCCCCACCCAGTGCACACGGGAAAACAGGAGGAGGTACTTGTGTTAGTACATTTAGTACTCTGTCTCCCAAAACGCGTCTGAGGACAAATTACAGGGATATGTTCACTTCCACATGTGGTGGACTCATTCAATGCAATTTTTGCCCTTCATGTCTGTTAGAATTTTTGCCCTTCATGTCTGTGAGTATGTTTTTTGCATTTTAATAAAAAGTTTTAAAGGTGTTCAAATGTAATGCACTAGGTGTTCGTGCCTCCTTTTCTCTTTTGCATACAATACAGAAGCTTACCCTTAAACCCAGATTCCTTGGTAGGAGAAGCAATGTTCAAACACAGCTGCCCAGCCCCCTCACAAACAAGAAGGACTATGTGTAATTTTTCCTTGCAGGAAAGTCCAGAATGGATCATCTAAAAAAGGTAAGCTTCAAATTTTTAATAATTTGATGATCCTAAATAAAGGACATATATCTTGCACCCTATTTATGTAAGATATTATATGGTCTATGTATACCTTATTGCAGAGACCTGTTGGCGATCATACAGCACCTTATTGGACATGGCTTCCCTTTTTTGTGGATCGTCCACTCTTACACAAGGTATATGAGGCACATTTATTTATAAACTATTTCTTTTGTTTTCTTTTTCTTTTTTTCACCTTTTATTTATTTTTTTTTTTTTTGGGGGGGGGGGGGGGTAAATGGCTACATATCTGTGTTTTGAGTCCTTCTGAGCCCTTAGCCTTTTGCCTTTTCTATTGGGGATTAGAGTTGAGCGGCACTCGAACTTAACCCGAACTTGACCCCGAACCCCATTGAAGTCAACGGGGACCCAATTTTTTGAGCACTAAAATGACTCTAAAAAAGTAATGGAAGGGGCTAGAGGGCTGCAAGTGGCAGCAAAAGGTTGTTAAGAGCATGGTAAGTGTTCTGCAAACAAGTGTGGATAGGGAAATAACTTAAAATAACATAAAATACATAAAAATAAAAAATAATAATCTTGATTTAGGTCCATATGGAGTAGGAGGTTGAGGTGGCAGTGGATGTGGCGGTGTAGGTGTAAGAGGTGGCGGTGGAGGAGGATGAGGTAGCCAACACTGGTTTTTGTTTTTAATTGATTTTTTTTTTAAATTAGGGTACACCCCAAAGAGTGAGAAAGATCAAAAATACAACAATGGCTGGGTAAGGCAGGTATACATATCTATTCTGCACAAGGTATGGACAAGTCCTGTAGAATCCATGCCTGGTTCATTTTAATGAACGTGAGCTTGTCCACATTGGCTCTGGACAGGCGGCTGCGCTTGTCTGTGATAACGTCCCCTGCCATGCTAAATACACATTCAGATAATACACTGGATGCAGGGCAGGCCAGCACCTCCAAGGTGTAAAGGGCAAGCTCAGGCCATGTGCCCAATTTGGAGACCCAGAAGTTGAAGGGGGCAGACCCGTCATTCAGTATGTCTAGGCATGTGCACACATACTGCTCCACCATGTTGGTGAAATGCTGCCTCCTGCTAAGACGTTCCATATAAGCTGGTGGTGCTGGTTGTGCCAGCATGTTTACAAAGCTTTTCCACATTTCGGCCATGCTAACCCTGCCTTCTGAGGTGCTGGCGATGCCCTGGCTGCGTTGGCTACCTCTTCCTCCTCCTCTACCTTCACCTTGTGCTTCCACTGTGCCCCCCTGCTGTCAGGTGGGAATACCACCAGCAGCGCATCTACCAGCGTGCGCTTGTACTCATGCATCTTACGATCACGCTCCAGTGAGGTAATTAAGGATGGTACGATGTCCTTGTAATGGGGATCCAGCAGCATGGCCACCCAGTAATCAGCACAACTTATAATGTGGGAAACTCGGCTGTCATTGCGGAGACACTGCAGCATGTAATCACTCATGTGTGCCAGGCTGCTCAGAGGCAACAAAAAGCTGTCCTCTGTGGGAGGTGTATCGTCTGTGTCCTCTGTATCCCCCCAGCCATGCATCAGTGATGGCCATGAGCTGGTCTGGGTGCCACCCTGCTGTGAACATGGTTCCTCCTCCTCCATCTCCTCATCCTCCACCTCGGCATCCTCCAGAACTGTGCCCTAGCTGGACAATTGTGTACCTGGCATTTGTGGGTGCAGGAACCCACCCTCGGAGCTACTTTTGAATGACTGCCCTGAAAGCCTAGGAAATGATCCCTCTTCCTCCTCTTCCTGTGCCACATCCTCTTCCATCATTGCCCGAATCGTTTTTTCAAGGAGGCATAGAAGTGGGATAGTAACACTGAGAATGGCATCATCGGCACTGGCCATGTTGGTGGAGTACTTGAAACAGCGCAACAAGGCGCACAGGTCTCGCATGGAGGCCCAGTTATTGGTGGTGAAGTGGTGCTGTTCCGCCAGAGCGACTCACGCGTGTGTGCTGCAGCTGAAACTCCACTATCTCCTGCTGCTGATCGCACAGTCTAGCCAGCATGTGCAAGGTGGAGTTCCACCTTGTGGGCATGTCACATATGAGGCAGTGAGCGGGAAGCCCGAAGTTACGCAGCAGCGCTGACAGGCGAGCAGCAGCAGGGTGAGAACGCCGAAAGTGCGCACAGACGGCCTGCACTTTCTGCAGCAGCTCTGACATATTAGGGCAATTTTTAAGGAACCTCTGCACCACCAAATTCAGCACATGCGCCAGGCAAGGGATGTGTATGAAACCGGCTATGCCAAGAGCTGCTACGAGATTTCGCCCTCTATCGCACACCACCAGGCCGGGCTTGAGGCTCACTGGCACCAACCACTCATCGGTCTGTTGTTCAATGCCACTCTACAACTCCTGCACGGTGTGGGGTTTTTCTGCCCCCAAACAGGCAAGTTTCAAAACTGCCTGCTGTCATTTACCCCTGGCTGTGCTGAAGTTGGTGGTGAAGGTGTTACGCTGACCGGATTAGGAGGTGGTAGAGGACGAGGAAGCTGAGTAGGAGGAGTTAACAACAGGAGGCAAACTGAAACACCCTGCAATCCTCAGTGGTGGAAGGACATGCTCCAAACTGCTATCCGCCTCAGGCCCAGCCGCCACTGCATTTACCCAGTGTGCTGTTAGGGAGATATAACGTCCCTGACCTTGCTTACTGGTCCACGTATCCGTAGTTAGGTGGACATTGCCACGGATGGCGTTGCGCAGTGCACACCTGATTTTGTCCCCCACTTGGTTGTGCAGGGAAGGGATGGCTCTCCTGGAAAAGTAGCGGCGGCTGGGCACGACATACTGTGGGACAGCCACCGCCATAAGGCTTTTAAAACTCTGCGTCTCCACCAGACGGAATGACAGCATTTCAAATGCCAGGAATTTTAAAGGGCTAACATTCAGGGCCAGGGATCGGGGGTTGGTAGTGGGGTACTTCCTCTTCCGCTCCAGTGTTTGGGAGATAGAGAGCTGAACGCTTCCATGGGACATTGTGGAGATGGTTGGTGACCCAGGTGGTGGTGTTGCTGGCTTACCCTCTGTTTGCGGGGTGGCAGGTGCCACTGTCACTACAGAGAGGGATGAAGAGGCCAAGACTGCAGCAGAAGAGGAAGCAGGAGGAGCCAGAGACCTTTCTTGGTTTTTGAGGTGTCTACTCCACTGCAGCTCGTGCTTTGCACTTAGATGCCTGGTCATGCAGGTTGTGCTCAGGTTGAGAACGTTTATGCCTCGCTTCAGGCTCTGATTGCACAGCGTGCAAACCACTTGTGTCTTGTCATCAGCACATTGTCTGAAGAACTGCCACGCTGGGGAACTCCTTGGAGCTGGCTTTGGTGTGCTCAGTTCCTAGCTGGGTTGGGCACTAGCAGGTGTACTGTCTAGGGGACGGCCGCTCCACTTTTTACCCTGCTCCCTCTTCTGCTGTTCTGGTGGCTCTGTGCGACCACCGCCTCTTCCTCCGAACTACACAGGTCACCTGCATGACATTGATTTCATGTGAGGTCAAGGACCTCATCGTCCTCCACATCATCTTCCACCCAGTCTTCACCCCTGCCCTCCTTGTCGGTCTGCACAATTCCAAAAGCCACAGCAGTTGGCACCTGTGTTTCGTCATCATCTGAGACGTGCTGCGATGGTCCTCCCATGTACTCATCTTGAAACATAAGAGGGTGGGCATCGGTGCACTCAATCTCTTCCACTTCTGGGGCAGGGCTAGGTGGATGGCCCTGGGAAACCATGCTAACAGAGTCATCAAAAAGCAGAAGAGACTTCTGCATGACTTGGGGTTCAGACTGCTTGGCTGATTTGCAAGGGGGTGAGGTGAAAGACTGATGGACATCGGCTTCAGCAGAAGACTGGGTAGGAGACAATGTGACAGCACTGGAGGCACTGTCAGCAACCCAATCTACTATCACCTGTACTTGTTCTGGCCTCAACATTCCTAGAGCCCCATTAGGCCCGACCAAATACTGCTGCAGGTTCTGTCGCCTACCCGCACCTGAGGATGATGTTTCACTTGTTCGTGTAGCTGGCACAGATCGACCACATCCTCTCCTTGCAACAGGAGCTCCACCAGCAGCACCACGACCGTGGCCACGTCCCTTATTTGACGTTCTCCTCATATTTCTCAAATTTTGAATCTTATAGAAAAAGGGACTATCTCTACAAATTTTTAACAGATATAAAGCACCACGTCCCTAAAAAGTATTATAACGTGAAAGATTCATTAGGGGTGCCACAAGGGGGGACTTTTCAATTGGGGTGCTTAAGTATTCCTTAATATATAGAGTAAGACTAGAGAGAATTTATTTTTAGTAAAAAAACATGAAAAAGATTTTATTCTGAAACAACAGTAAAAAGTATACTGTAATTATAAGGATTACAATATACTGTACAAAAATGAATTGTGTTAAAAACATATACAGTAAATAGCCATACAGTATCATACAAATATATATATATACTCTCCTAACACAAGGGTAGATGGTATATATACTTTATACCCAGTTGCATCCACAATGGATGGTCTTTGTGCAGGAGGCGTAGTGGCCCACAGCCATTAACCCAACATGTTTCGCGGCACTGCCGCCGCTTCTTCAGGGGTATCTTTGAGGGTGTCACATAGATATATTTGTCATGAAAATAACGACTTAAGTGGAAAAAAAATGAAAATAAAATTTGTATTTTGTATACCTTGTATTTGTATTTGTATTTGTACCCACAATCAGGGGCCATCCCGATTACGACCAAAAAACAGACCAAATTAACAGGTTTTGTTACTCAAAGTCCCAACACCACCACACCCCCATAGAAAATCACTCTGACGCATTCAATATTATAAACCTCACTCCATTTCCACTTACACCTGATCAGGTCGAAGTGCTACAGCTAGGTCTGGGTTTCTGCCCAACGCAACAGATAGACGTCTTTGACACGATCAAGGACGTCTATCTGTTTGCTCGTAACCTGACCTATAAATTTATGTTTGATGACAATAGACAACAAAAGAGACTTGAACTCGAACTCACGGAACAACTAAAAAACTACACCATGGAGGAATTTCGGGCCCTGAGGGACCTCATGCTCCTCTATGAGGAGGGGTCGGTTGATCCGGTGGATCCCCGACCCCCCTCTGAGGGTCCTGGGGTCCCAATGGACCTCCCTCGGAAATCATTTAAATTGAAATCACAGAGATTCCCTGATTTGACCATTTGTCCTCAAATTTGGTCTTTTGTCTGTGAGACAATAAGAGATTTGAAACGGACTCGCTGGTTACCCACGTCCGAAAACCTCACGGCATCACAAAGATTGGCTCTCCAGCATCTACAGAAAAATCCGCATTATGTCATAAAACCCTCTGACAAGGGGGGGAATGTGGTCATAATGACGCACGACCAATACCAGAATATGTGTCTCGATATTCTAAGTAACCGTCGATGGTATATCCCCATCCACCCCGATCTAACTATAAACTTTCAAAATGTCTTAAAAAATCTATGCTTTGAAGCTTTTTCATCCGGGATCATAGATAAAGATGTACATGATTTCATCATAATCAAACATCCTAGGATCCCTACAATGTATTCTCTGCCAAAAATACATAAGAACCCCAAAAAACCCCCTGGCAGACCCATTGTCTCTGGGATTGGTTCAATTTCGGAAAACGCAAGCAAATACGTTGACTTTTTCTTACGTCCCTTCGTTCAATCTCTACCGTCTTTCATTCAGGATACCCCTGACCTACTTAGACGTATTGATGGTATCCAGGTACCCCCGGATGCCCTCCTCGTAGCGGTGGACATCGAGGCCCTTTACTCGAGTATACCGCACGAGGAGGGCATCCGGCAGGTTGGATCATTCCTCTATGGCCAACATCAACGTACATGGCCTCATAGTGATTTCGTTCTGTCCCTCCTTAGATTTATTCTAACTCATAATTTTTTTACTTTTATGAATACCACTTATTTACAACAGCAGGGTGTCGCAATGGGAACGTGCTGTGCCCCCTCCTATGCAAATCTGTTCCTGGGGGGGTGGGAGAGGCACGTTTCCTCTTGCGACATCTATGCATCTTGGTTGACAAACGTAACACACTGGTTTCGGTACATCGACGACTTGTTCCTAATCTGGACAGGCCCCCAAGTCGAATTAGAAGAAATGCTATCTTCACTCAATGTGAATGACTTTAATTTAAAGTTTACCTACAATTTTCATCCAGAATGTATTATTTTTTTAGACATCGAAATCAGGAAGGACATGAACGGTTATATCACTACGAGCCTGTACAGGAAACCTAGTGCAGGAAATATGTTATTGCACGCCTCTAGTGCACATCCAGTTCCATTAAAGAACAGTATTCCCTTTGCGCAATATTTGCGCATAAGAAGAAACTGCTCCTTGGAACCGGATTTCCTTCGGGAAGCTAAAAAATTACAACAGAGATTACTTCTAAGGGGATACTCTCGTACAACCCTAAGAAAAGCCTTTAATAAGGCTAAGGCACTGACAAGAGAGGACCTATTACAGCGTAAAAAGAAAGTGGATTCCAACCCCACGATAAAGATAATCACCCAGTTTTCCAATAATCATGAGCAACTCAGAACCATATTCCAAAGACACTGGCATCTACTAAAAGAGGAAAATACCCTTGGCAAATATGTCAAGGAATATCCTGAAATCGTGTTTAGACGAGGTACATCTCTTAGAGACTTGTTGATTAAAAGCCACTATACCGAGGACCTACCTCGACCCGGGGGCAGACTGGGCACTTACCAATGTGGTGGCTGTTCCCGCTGCCCTTGGATCGAGGAGGGTCCGATTACACAGTTACCTAATGGCTCCTCCCACAGACTGCGGGGATCCGCAGACTGTGCGACCCGTGGTGTGATATACCTTATGACTTGCCAGTGCTCCGCCTTCTACGTTGGCAAAACGATCAGACAACTAGGCCAACGAGTGGGGGACCACATATACCAGTCGGGAGGGGGGAAAATCCTTACCCCGGTCACCCGACATATAGGGTTACATCATAGGTTTGATAACTCAGTTGTTAAATTTAGAGTACTGGAAATCATTCCCCCTGATCCTAGAGGAGGCAACTGGGATCAGAGAATACTACAGCGTGAAACCCTCTGGATAGAGAGGCTAAACGCTACTATACCTCCAGGATTGAATGAGGCTCACTCTTACAAAGCGTTTCTATAGGTCTTATATACTGTTTTGTGCTTATTCCACTTTTATGTCTCTTTCCCCCCTTTTCCCTCCCCCTTTTCCTTTTTTTTTTTTTTTCCCTCCCCCTCTCCCCCCCTTTTGTTTTTTCCTCTATTACTATTTTGTATAGTATTTGTTTACCTCATTCTCTCATCTTTTTCCCCCCTAGCTTATTCCTATTGTCCCCTTTCTGTTGCTGCTAGAAACTACTTTTCTCTCCCGGTCCAGCATCACCAACATTATCCATGCGATACGGTCAGTAGATTTATATATGAACCTTAGCATCCTGGAGAGTTGTACTACCTTTATGGATAGCCGGGTTGTGGACGTATATCGTCTCACTACATGTGTATCATTTGTTTTCTTTCAATATGCCATACATATATTGTAACCCTTTGATTTATATTTTGCCTGTTGTTCTTTCATTATTGATGGCACAATGAACATTTTGGCTTCCTATATTATTCACATTTGTTATGATTATAGTTTTAGTGTTTATTATGTCCATGATACAGTGTCCAGCATTATATCACATTCCTCTTTTTGCTCCTGTTCATTTTGGTTCAATTTCGGCATGCAGTCTGCTTATTTTTGATCCACACATATTGGGATGCGATCACTTTGGGCTCCCCCGATGGCGGACACGTGACATCAGGTGTTGCCCCTCCCCCTCTGTTGGGGGGTTGGAGTCGATATGCCGATTGGCTTGCCCCTCCTTCCCTTGCCCACATAGCCGTTTCTATGGCTTCGGCAAGCGGTCCGGGGATGTTGGCGGGTCCTCGGCTGATGCGCATGCGCGAGTTGCGCGCGCATCCCTGACGTCAGCCCGGATGTTCGTCAGGACGCACGTCCTATACGTCATCCGGGTGGAGTTACCTGTCTATACAAATAGCGGCAACTCGGCGTCCACCACCGCGATCTGCGGGGACTGGATGTGACCCGTATCTTCTTATCAGGTAACGCTGGGGATTTTTGCTCCGATCATTGTACCTCCTAATCTGCAGTACTATCAACGATGGGTGAGCCTATTGTATTGGCTTATTTCCTCATTGACTATGTACATTTATCGCACATACCTTACTTTACTATTGATCTCCCCTATGGTCTATTATTCAATGTACTTATGGATTCTTAGATGTATGTGCCATTGGGCAACGCTCACATATTTATATATATTGACTTAAGAGGTGTTGACCCTAGGGTCAAATTCACCAGCTTTACTCTTTTGGTGATATGATACATATATTGATTGAACACCTCACATTAACCCCATTGGTTGATATATACCATATATATATATTATTGTATTTCTGCCCTTTTTTTAGGAAGCACTCTTGTGGATCCTTTATTTTTGATCTACCACACATAGCAACATCATCTCACCCAGTCCCCGTCCCCTTTTTTCATGGCTGGGCAATATTGAGGTAAGAGTTATCTCTTCAGTCTTCTCTTCCTTTTTGAATATTTTAGTTCCAAGGGCTTTGGCTCAATCTGACATTATCAGATGCCATTTCCCTTTCCCCTTGTCAGGTGAGACTCCAGATGGATGTATATGGAACTGAAAATATATCCTTTTTACTTTGAATTTCCAGACCTCATCTTTCTTCAGCAGTACTTTTTGTGCCCTATTTGTGGTCGGTCTCCCGTGTTCGCCCCCCGGGGGTTTCCCCCTATGCCTTGTGGTCGTATTTCCCATTGCAGCGTGCTCTAATGCATGTTTAACAGGTATGACGATGTGTATTATTTTTGCTGCCTCTCTATCATGGACACCATGACTACAGTTATGACCTCTATATGTTGTAATATTATATCATTAACTGCATAAGTCACTATAAATGATTTTGTATTGATTTCTCTTTTTTCTTTTTTATTTTCATTTTTTTTCCACTTAAGTCGTTATTTTCATGACAAATATATCTATGTGACACCCTCAAAGATACCCCTGAAGAAGCGGCGGCAGTGCCGCGAAACATGTTGGGTTAATGGCTGTGGGCCACTACGCCTCCTGCACAAAGACCATCCATTGTGGATGCAACTGGGTATAAAGTATATATACCATCTACCCTTGTGTTAGGAGAGTATATATATATATTTGTATGATACTGTATGGCTATTTACTGTATATGTTTTTAACACAATTCATTTTTGTACAGTATATTGTAATCCTTATAATTACAGTATACTTTTTACTGTTGTTTCAGAATAAAATCTTTTTCATGTTTTTTTACTAAAAATAAATTCTCTCTAGTCTTACTCTATATATTAAGGAATACTTAAGCACCCCAATTGAAAAGTCCCCCCTTGTGGCACCCCTAATGAATCTTTCACGTTATAAAATTTTGAATCTTGCCCTAAATGGGTGTTTTTTGAATAGCAGAATAGAACAACAGTACCTAAAGGGTGTATCTCACATGTACAGATACAGACTAGGCCACAATTTAAGATTTTTCCTCATATGGGTGTTTTTTGTGTAGCAAAATAGAACAACAGTATTTAAAGGGTGTATCTCATAGTAACATATGCAGCAAACGCTGCAAAATTATTTTATTTTGCCCTAAATGGGTGTTTTTTTTGTTTTTTTTAAACTGTTTTTATTGAATTTTTGAGAAATTGCATGACAAGTAACATACAAGTGCCAAGTATGTAGCATCCATAGTAGGTAGAAATACAATATAAAAGAACAGTAGAGATCTAGCAGTGCCAATCTAGACTCAAGGCATTACATGTATTATGCAGTAACAAACAACAGTAATATGCAGCGTGTAACCATAACAGTAAGATATATGTCATAACTAGTACTAGTACTATTTCCCATCCTTTCATAATAATAATTCAGTACTCATGGTACAACCAGAGCTTGTTAATCAGAAAACCACGTCAGATCCTCCACTGAAGAGACAACCGAACAAGCGGATATATTGGTATTCCCCACAACTGGGCACCCCCACAGGGAACTATACTGTGCCCAAGTGTGAGGGAGACATGAGGGTGTGTCTCTCAAGTGCTGGAACATTAGTAAGACAAAGAGGGAGGTGAGACGATTATTGGGGAGCAGAGTGGACCTTAAAGTGTTCCATCCAATCAGACCAAGGTAGCCAGTGGCGGGTGACATTGTGTACAGAACAATTTTTAAGAGAAAGCGTACGTTCAAATGCATAGTGTGTATTAGTAAGGTCAATAACTCTTGTGACATCCGGCGGGAGTGCTTTTTTCCAGGCACGTGTCAGGTTAAGCCTGGCTGCAAGGAGGACATGGATCACGGTGTGTCTAAGAGGTTTAGGAACCTGTTTAATTCCCGATGTTAGTAATGCCAGACCAGGGGTAGGTGTGATAGGGAGATGCGAAACTTCTGATAGAATCGTGAATACCTTCTTCCAATATTGGGTAATCTTGGGGCATTGCCATAATATATGAAATAGGGTGCCTTCATGTCCACAAAGACGCCAGCATTTACCATCGTTGTGGGGATCAAATTTGCGTAATCTAGAAGGTGTGAGGTACCAGCGGAGGGAACATTTTATGGAAATCTCCCACAGTTTCGAACAGCTGGTGGCCAAATATACAGATTGTAAAGCCTGACTCCATGATTAGGGGGCCCTCTACTCATGAGGAATAACCATGCATGGGTATGGATGGTCACCGGCCAAGGTTGGAGGGAAGTGATAAAATGAGATAATCTCAGATAAGTAAATAATGCAGAGCGTGGAAGATCAAATTTGGCCTGAAGACATCCAAAGGGGATAAGTGTAGAATCACTATACAAATCTGCCATGTGCTTAATGCCCTTCTTCTGCCAATCTGAGAGATAAACCTGGTCCATAAGCGAGTGTAAAATGGGTGTTTTTTTGAATAGCAGAATAGAACAACAGTATGTTGTGTATTTTGCCCAAAAAGGGTGTTTTTTTACTAACACAATATGACAGCGGCTTGAATTCTACACGTACAGATGCAGCAAGCAAGGGCTATAAAATTGTGGATTTTATCCCAAAAAGGATGTTTTTAAAAACCCAGAAAATTATAGCTATATATAACTTAAAATGCGCACTGAATAATGCGGCAGAGCCCCAAGATGGAGGGTATTGCCAGAAATGGGTGTTTTTTCAAACCCTGAAAATTATTGCAGTATTTCAAGCTTGTTTTTATCACACATGCAGCAAGCAAGGGCTGTAAAATTGTGTATTTTGCCCAAAAAGGGTGTTTATTTACTAACACAATATGACAGCAGCTTGAATTCTACACGTACAGATGCAGCAAGCATGGGCTATAAAATTGTGGATTTTAGCCCAAAAAGGGTGTTTTTAAAAACCCAGAAAATTATAGCTATATATAGCTTAAAATGCGCACTAAATAATGCAGCAGAGCCCCAAGATGGAGGGTATTGCCAGAAATGGGTGTTTTTTCAAACCCTGAAAATTATTGCAGTATTTCAAGCTTGTTTTTGTCACACATGCAGCAAGCAAGGGCTGTAAAATTGTGTATTTTGCCCAAAAAGGGTGTTTTTTTACTAACACAATATGACAGCAGCTTGAATTCTACATGTACAGATGCAGCAAGCAAGGGCTATAAAATTGTGGATTTTAGCCCACAAAGGGTGTTTTTAAAAACCCAGAAAATTATAGCTATATATAGCTTAAAATGTGCACTGAATAATGCAGCAGAGCCCCAAGATGGAGGGTATTGCCAGAAATTGGTGTTTTTTCAAACCCTGAAAATTATTGCAGTATTTCATGCTTGTTTTTATCACACATGCAGCAAAAAGGGCTGTAAAATTGTGTATTTTACCCAAAAAGGGTGTTTTTTTACTAACACAATATGACAGCAGCTTGATATCTTCACCTACAGATGCAGCAAGCAAGGGCTATAAAATTGTGGATTTTAGCCCAAAAAGGTTTTTTTTTAAAAACCCAGAAAATTATAGCTATATATAGCTTAAAATGCACACTGAATATGCTGGTGCACTGAGCTTGCAGAAAATGCCCACCCCCCCCCCCCCCCGCCACCCACCTAACAAACAGACAGATAAAAGTATTTTTTCTCTGTCACTGGGATCAGGGCAGGGTAAAAAGATTGTGCACTGCACCCACACAACAAAATCTATGTAGATCGCTGTGAGTTCTGATTAAAGATTCTGTCTTCCTCCTATTCTCTCCCTCAAAGCAGCACCCGTAGCCTTTCCCTACTCTAGATAGAGGAGAGTGACGTGCGGCGCTATGTGACTCCAGGTTATATAGAGGCTGGGTCACATGATGCACTGGCCAATCACAGCCATGCCATTAGTAGGCATGGCTGTGATTGCTTCTAAGGGCGGTTCAGTTAAACGCTTGTGGATTGGCTGCCCTGCTTTTTTTTTTAATGCGTCATTAAATTGCCGAACAACAAACTCGATAACGAACATACAGTAAGATGTTCAGGTCCGGGTACCAAAAACCCTAAAGTCCGGTACAAACCCAAACTTTACAGTTCAGGTTCGCTCAACCCTATTGGGGATCTAATTTGGGGATTACATTATGTATACATCCACCCACCTTTTTATATTTTATATCTTGTAGAATATTGATGGTAATTTTGTTTACTACACTGGACAACTACATATAGTGAACTACTTTCTGATCTGGGCAGCCATGTCTATCATGCTGTATCTCCTTTGGTCACATGTAAGTTTGTTTTACTTTTTATGTTTTTTTTTTTACCTGTATGGAGTGTCCATCTAAAAAAGTCTTCTTTCTGATTAGGCTGGTGGGCAGCGGGTGCTCCATCTGCCATACACAATCTCTGTTGTTTTGAGGTTCTTTGAAGTAGGGGCGTTAGCCTTTTTAAACTGGGTATAGCACCATTTGTATTCCTTTAAACATATTGGACTAGGTGGGACTTTAGATGAGACCCAAGCTGGTGTTGCCCGGCGTCTCCATCCCTATAACGAGAAACAAAATGAGGTTGAAGGATTGTAAGAGGTGCATGAAAGTCAGCCAGCCCCCAGTCTGATGTACTCACCCTCCAGTCTGTCACCAACCAAATAAAACCTGTCTCTTGGTACAAAGAACAGGGGTTTAGTTGACACACATTTGCAAACGCATGTGAAAGCTGGAGAGCCACTTCACGGCACCCTGTTTAAATCTGCAGTCCTACACTCTTAATTTAGTGTCCTCACACTGGAGGCACATGGCCGCTAATGGGTGGATGGGGAACAGGTGAGAGGGAGACAGCCCAACCTCCCCCAACCCATCCCCATGCACGACTGGCTGTTGTCTCAAAAGCTCAAATAATTAGGTTATAATATAACCATGGTGCAAACTGGAAAAGACCAGCTGAAAAGCATTACACCTCCATTCCCTTGGTTGATGCAGTATATGGATAGGAAGGGATTTTATGTATGGGGCATGGCCTGTAAAGCACACTGCCTTTGAAATCCCTAATTTCCTTTGGGACTTTATATGAGACAAGCAGGTCATGCTATTGGTCTCCATCCCTGTATACGGAAAACACTAGGGTCAAATCAAAACTGCATCCACCAAAAACGCACGAAAATCGCACGGTGGGACTTTAGATGAGGCACCAAGCTGTAAGCAAGGCGTCTCCATCCCTGGTTGCTTTAAACATATTGGACTAGGTGGGACTTTAGATGAGACCCAAGCTGGTGTTGCCCGGCGTCTCCATCCCTATAACGAGAAACAAAATGAGGTTGAAGGATTGTAAGAGGTGCATGAAAGTCAGCCAGCCCCCAGTCTGATGTACTCACCCTCCAGTCTGTCACCAACCAAATAAAACCTCTCTCTTGGTACAAAGAACAGGGGTTTAGTTGACACACATTTGCAAACGCATGTGAAAGCTGGAGAGCCACTTCACGGCACCCTGTTTAAATCTGCAGTCCTACACTCTTAATTTAGTGTCCTCACACTGGAGGCACATGGCCGCTAATGGGTGGATGGGGAACAGGTGAGAGGGAGACAGCCCAACCTCCCCCAACCCATCCCCATGCACGACTGGCTGTTGTCTCAAAAGCTCAAATAATTAGGTTATAATATAACCATGGTGCAAACTGGAAAAGACCAGCTGAAAAGCATTGCACCTCCATCCCCTTGGTGGATGCAGTATATGGATAGGAAGGGATTTTATGTATGGGGCATGGCCTGTAAAGCACACTGCCTTTGAAATCCCTAATTTCCTTTGGGACTTTATATGAGACAAGCAGGTCATGCTATTGGTCTCCATCCCTGTATACGGAAAACACTAGGGTCAAATCAAAACTGCATCCACCAAAAACGCACGAAAATCGCACGGTGGGACTTTAGATGAGGCACCAAGCTGTAAGCAAGGCATCTCCATCCCTGGTTGCTTTAAACATATTGGACTAGGTGGGACTTTAGATGAGACCCGAGCTGGTGTTGCCTGGCGTCTCCATCCCTATAACGAGAAACAAAATGAGGTTGAAGGATTGTAAGAGGTGCATGAAAGTCAGCCAGCCCCCAGTCTGATGTACTCACCCTCCAGTCTGTCACCAACCAAATAAAACCTGTCTCTTGGTACAAAGAACAGGGGTTTAGTTGACACACATTTGCAAACGCATGTGAAAGCTGCAGAGCCACTTCACGGCACCCTGTTTAAATCTGCAGTCCTACACTCTTAATTTAATGTCCTCACACTGGAGGCACATGGCCGCTAATGGGTGGATGGGCAACAGGTGAGAGGGAGACAGCCCAACCTCCCCCAACCCATCCCAGACTGGGGGCTGGCTGACTTTCATGCACCTCTTACAATCCTTCAACCTCATTTTGTTTACCATTTGTATTCCTGTTTTCAACAGATTTTGTATGATACATTTGTATATTTTCATGGTTGTACTTATATTAGGTGTATTTATCTCCTAGTATATCAGGCTTCCCTGAATAAGCACTTTGAGAAACGCGTTGGGACCTGGTGAACATGTATCTGAACAGTATATATCTGCTCTACCTCCCTGATTTAGTATTTTCAAAAATAAATGTACAGTATAGGAGGTGCAGTTTCGTTGTGTTAGGGTAGTGAAATAATGAGGGAGATATTTTAATGGAACGATTTTACTTTTTTGTATTGAATAAAACATTTATTCTTTTTATAAATAGTTGTATATGACTCCTTAAGGTAATATTTGGCACCTTTAAAGACTGTTCCTTTTCCTGTCTTTTGGTGTATTTTTTATACCCATGATGTGGTGCTTTTCAGGCTTCTTCTCCATGGTTTCTCTTTCTCTCCTGCATTGTATTCCATTGCACATGGTATACAGTATTATATCTATCCAGCACGCTTGCACATACTCTTTTTTTTGTTTGTAAAGCATTATATGTTTGAGAGGCTATCACACTTGCAAGTCAAAGAATGAGCCATGGGATTTGATAGGGAAGAAATCTGTGAATGTGGATACATTATGCAATATGCTTGAAACAGTGAATAGGAACAGAGGGTTGCTGAAGAGAACCAGTTTCCTTGGCACCTATTTAAGATTCCAACCATGGTGATAACTACTCCTATGCCATTTAATTTTAGAAATTCATTACTAATATGCTGAAGAATGTTTTAAAAAAAAAAGGCAACTCATTAACCATTTTTATCTTGCAGTTCGGGAAAAATAATTATAATGTCACCCTCATATGTACATCTATGATCACGTTGCAGTACACATTAGTTCTAGTAATTGATGTTTTAGTAATATTAGGCTCTCTATACTGTATTCTAAATATGACTTGGAAACAATCTGATCTCTTTTCTTGCCGTTAAGAACTAGGTGATCAAAACCCAAGGACATAAAACCATCAAAGCTATTATAAAGCTCCTCCACTGCTTACCTCAAATGGATGGGAGTAGCAAATGGCTTCTTTCATGATATCCTCACCACTTTTAATTACTGTAATCTTCTCTAAATGCCAATAAGTAGAGAGAGCATTGTTTATGTAAAGCTATTTATAATATAACAGCAATGAGCTATTAAGAATGCTCCTTCCATTTCCAGTCAGTGTTAGACCACCAACAGCAATTGAAGGATAAAGCATGGGTGAGTGGTCACACCATGTTTCAGATCTTTGCATAGAGAGGCTTTATGGAGACTAGGGATTACTACATTGATGAAAGATCTAATTATCTGCCAGACAGAGATTATGTTCCCTATAATATGTGAGGTATTTCTAGTATCAGTGGTACTTCGGGACCAAGGGAACCACTGAAGATCTTCCTTGCGGCTTTGCCTTTGTGACTGCACCCAACCGGTTTTCAGTTCGAATGTCCCTATGGTTTTGGGATACGATGTTTGTACATAAAAGGAAAAAATGTTTACTTTGTTATTGTAACATGTTCAACTATTGGTGTAATGTCGGATTTTGTATACTGTATTTTTTTGCCTTTTGTAATAAAAAGAATTGAAAATATATACATATATATTAGTGGAAAACCTAGCCCCCTTTTTCATGTACTAATCAACTTTATTACATATATTTATTATCTTCAGTTCAGACTTTTAAACAAATCAAACAACATGAAAATCAATCTTTAAAGTGGTTGTAAAGCTTACTTTTTTTTTTATATTTTAAAATTATAAACATGTAATATTTACCTGCTTTTCATAATGGTATTGCACAGAGAGGTCCCTTACCTCCTCTTTTGGAGTCTGGGCAGTGCTGGATTGAGGGAGGACTCAGGTAAGTGTTTAGGGAAGGTTAGGTGAAGAAAATGCATTAAGTTAAAAAAAACCTTTGTCTTTAGAACCACTTTAACTGCTTGCCGACCGCCCACTGCAGATTTACTGGGGCAGGCTGGTTCAGCTGCACGAATCGACGTAGGGGTAAGTCAGCTCGTGGGAGCAGTCCTGGGGGCGAGCCTAGGCAGCAGTGATATCAATGCATGGGACCGGTGACACAGATTGCCGCCTGACACCCGCGATCGCTCCCCGCTGAGAGAGAACACCAGTCAGCTGTTGACGCAGCAGACCATTGTTCTCTCTGAAGTGATCACAGCGCGCCTCTGATTCAAAGTTGGATGAGAAGGGCCTGACTCGCAGTCTCCACTCTAATTTTTCCCAAAGGTGTTCTATTGGGTTGACTGTGCAGGCCAGTCAAGTTCCTCCACCCCAAACTCACCTATCTATGTCTTTATAGACCTTGCTTTATGCACTGGTTCAAAGCATTTGGTGGAGGGGGGATTATGGTGTGGTGTTGTTTTTCAGGGGTTGGGCTTGGCCCCTTAGTTCCAGTGAAGGGAACTCTTAAGAGGTCAGCATACCAAGACATTTTTGACAATTTCATGCTTCCAAATGTAATACCAGCCCCATTAAGGAACACAGGTCTCTGTGAACATTTCACAAGCCCATCTCCCCACTGTTAGAAAACAACCCCTAGGCTCACACTTAACCCTTTGATCAACCCTAAGTTAACCCCTTCCCTGCCAGTGTCATTATTATAGCAACAGTGCATATTTTAGCACTGATTACTGTAGTAATGTCACTGGTCCCTCCAAAAGTGTCAAAAATGTCAGTTAGGGGTCGGATCTGTTTGCTGCAATGTTGCAGTCCGCTAAAAATCACAGATCACCGCCATTACTAGTAAAAAAAATGACATAAATCTTTCCCCTAGTTTGTAGACACGATAACTTTTGCGCAAACCAATCAAAATATGCTTATTTTACCAAAAATATGTTGCAGAATACAAATTGGCCTAAAAGGATAGAAAAACTGGATTTTAATTTTTATTTTTAAATGTTTTATAGCAGAATGTGAAAAATATTGTTTTTTTTTTGTTTTTTTTCAGAATTGCAGAATTGTCACTCTTTTTTTGTTTAAAGCGCAAAAATAAAAATCGCAATAGCACCAAAAGAAAGCTCCATTTGTGGGAAAAAAAAGGACACTGACTTTATTTGGGCACAGTGTCGCACGACCGCGCAATTGTCCGTTAAAATAAAGCAGTGCCGAATCACAAACAAAATTGCCTGGTCATTAACCACTTTACCACAGGAGGATTTTGCTGTCTTACGTCCAGGCCACTTTTTGAGATTCGGCACTGTGCGACTTTAACTGACAATTGCGCGGTCGTGCGACGCCGTACCCAAACAAAATGTACGTCCTTTTTTCCCACAAACAGGTTTCTTATCCTAATGAATTCTATGCATTAAAGCGGAGTTCCGGCCACGGGGGTGAAATTTGGCTAAAAATACCCCCGGGACAGTCAGGGCTAGTACATTCCACAATGGATAGCCTCTGTACTGTCCCGAGTTGCACTTACCTTTTAGAAGAAATACTTACCTTGAAAATTTCTTCTCCAGCGCTGACATCTCGGATGTGGGCAGCTGAAGCCAGCTCATCCTCTTCTGTGTCCTCTTCCGTGTCCTCTTCTCCCAGAATGCGCCTGCACTGGCCCCGCTCATCACTTCCGGAGCGGGCGCGTCGTCCCTCCACAGCTTCTGGGCATGCCCAGAAGCTGTTTAGCAGGGAATGAGGCGCCGCACCGGAAGTAACGAGTGGAGCTGGTGCAGGCGCATTGATTCCTGGGAGCGATGACGTTCAGCTCCCAGGAATCAATGCAAAGAGGAAGTGACGGCGCGGGCCGTGGCCGCAGAGGGAGGAAGTGGAAGAAAGGTGAGTATATTATTCTTCAATAACAAGGTAAGTAAACAAAAAAAAAAATCGTAACTATTCATTTGTTTTTCAGGTGACCAAGAGCAAGCTGATGGCCCAAAATTGATTATGTCGATTTTGTGGCCGGAACTCAGCTTTAAGATAAAATGCCTTCTGTGTGCATCAGCCCCCCTCATACTTACCTGAGCCCCATCTAGATCCAGTGGTGTTGCAGGAGAGGCTCGGCTGTCCAGGAATCCCCCCCTCATTGGCTGAGACAGCAGTGTGCTCCCATTGCTGTTAATCAAAGTCAGTGAACCAATAAGGAGAGAGAGGGGGGTGGGTCCAGGCAGCGCCTCCGTATCTGAATGGACACAGAGAGCTGTGGCTCGGCTTGGGTGCCTCTATAGTAAGCTGCTTGCTGTGGGGGCACTTAACAGGAGGGAGGGTCAAGGAGCACCGAAGAGGGACCCAGAAAGAGGAGGATCCAGGCTACTCTGTGCAAAACCATTACACAGAGCAGGTAAGTATAACATGTTTGTTATTTTTAAGGGAAAAAAACGATCCTTTTTCACTTTAAGTATACTAATTATTCTAAATTAGCTAATAATATTTATCAGGTCCAACACATTCTAGTTTCAATCCCGCAATAATACAGCTCACACAAATAAAGCCAACACAAATTCCATTTTATCCTAGAATAGTGGAAAACAGAAAATCTTTTGTGATCCATCAACTGCTGTCAGTCCGCTTCCCTAGATCAAACACTTCAATACTGAATTCAATTACTTAGTTGTAGATGTCATTTATATCAAGAAATGTATCCAGTCTACATTTGAATTTACTTTTAGAATGACCACCCTTATATATGTGTGTAAGTATGGCATGTGTCTGCACTCAAGTTTCTTGAGTATTCTGTTATTTGTGCATATACAGTATACATCTTGTGATTCTCTGTCTATGGCTGTGCCTATTCTATGATATGTCTAATAGGTTTATAAATGATGAGCTGAAAATGTTTCGTTATATGCTTTCCCATTTAACTCCTTTGTAGGTCATTAAGCCCTTTTAAAAAGTACTAATATGATGAGGTCAGTAGATCTAATTGCTATAATTACAAAGCTCGATTCATGTCTTCTCTGCACAGTATAAAATTGTACTAATTACATGTTATTTTAGATAAAGAGACAGAATATGTAAGCTTTCTCTTTTTTTTCAAAAATAATGATGTATAGGCTAATTTTCTGATGATCATTTTTATTATACCTATCCTTTGAAGTTATTTCCATTAACTGGTCTAATTGTTGCATTTTACATCTGATGTTGTCTCGTATGATTTTCAAGGTAGAGGAATGAGACAATAGACTATTGTTGGAGGGCATAACAAAGTCTTCAAAGCATACAGAGATGGATTATTTTTTAGGACAGTTCAAACCAGCTTCTGATGTATAGACTGAAAATGAGACCATTAACCTTTTTTGCTGCCAAAGCCATTTTTGCATTTTTTTTTGCACACATATTTAAAAAATAATTTTAGCTCTAAAGATTATTTGAAACCCCCAAATGTTATATAATTTCTGAAAGATGACAGCCTAAAGAATAAAATAGTAAATTTTCTATGTCACACGATACTACTTCAATGGTCTAGGAAATGCAAAATTTCAGTGAAAAACACACTAAAGTGAATTTTAGGCAAACAAACGCAATAAATTACCCAAGTTATTGGAAAAATATAAAATACGAGGTTGCGCCAAATAAATAGATACCCAACCTTAAATTTGTGTGCGCCCGTGAAATAGCAAGAAGTTTCAGTACTGTGTATTTCCTATAGGCGATGCTTCAAAAGCCCCCTACAGATATCAGTTTAGTGTTAAAGAAGAGGTCTTGTGCTAGAATTATTGCCCTCACGTTGGTAGGCGCGGCGAAATGTAACATGTGTATCGCAATCAATGTTTTCACACGCATGCATTTATGTCCGTATTTGCGTATTTGTGGAGGTGGAGGGTCTCAAAATTATTTGGGAGGGTTTTTATGTGCTTGGGTGTAATTTATTATTTTTGCAAAAAGAAAACATTTTTTTACTTTACTTTACTTTTTTTTTTTTTTTTTTCATCGCATAGAGGACAAATAGTCCCCTATGTGATGATTTTTAGGTGACAGATTCTCTTTAATAAGATCGCATTGCCAAACATTTCTTCCTGGCTGAGCTAGCCGGGGACACCTAGATGCTGACCTGGAAGTGACGTCACGGATGTCAATTTCCGGGTACAGTAAGAAGGGGACATGTGTCCACTCTTCTCCTTCGTCCGCCATGTCGGCCCCCGGCCCGCAGAAGCGTGGCGGGGGCGCGCACATGGGGGTGGGGGCAGCGCTGTCACCCGAATGCTTTCACCTAACAGGCAGGAGTCTGGCTGTCGGTTTCACCCACAATCCTGGTGTCTGCAGCCACCCTATTGTGTGTGTTTCCCCCCCCCCTGTCAGGTCCGTACGACGGACCTGACAGCGAAAGGGTTAAAGTTCCCCAGTGCCCTTTCCTGCAGTTTTACTGTACTTTTTATGTGTATATATATATATATATGCATATATATATACGTGTGTATATATATATATATATATATATATATATATATATATATATAAATATGCGTGTATATATATATACATACATACGTATATATATATATATATATATATATATATATATATATATATATATATATATATATATATATATATATAACATGCCAGTGTCTTGCGAAAGTATTCAGCCCCCTTGAACTTTATGACCTTTTGGCATATTTCAGGCTTCAAACATAAAGATATAAAACTGTAATTGTAAAACTGTAAAACTGTAACTGTAACGAAATTTATTGGATATTTCAAACTTTGTTAACAAATAAAAAACTGAAAAATTGGGCGTGCAAAATTATTCAGCCCCTTTACTTTCAGTGCAGCAAACTCTCTCCAGAAGTTCAGTGAGGATCTCTGAATGATCCAATGTTGACCTAAATGACTAATGATGATATATAGAATCCACCTGTGTGTAATCAAGTCTCCGTATAAATGCACCTGCACTGTGATAGTCTCAGAGGTCCGTTTAAAGCGCAGAGAGCATCATGAAGAACAAGGAACACACCACGCAGGTCCGAGGATACTGTTGTGGAGACGTTTAAAGCCGGATTTGGATACAAAAAGATTTCCCAGTTTTTAAACATCCCAAGGAGCACTGTGCAAGCGATAATATTGAAATGGAAGGAGTATCAGACCACTGCAAATCTACGAAGACCTGGCCATCCCTCTAAACTTTCAGCTCATACAAGGAGAAGACTGATCAGAGATGCAGCCAAGAGGCCCAGGATCACTCTGGATGAACTGCAGAGATCTACAGCTGAGGTGGGAGACTATGTCCATAGGACAACAATCAGTCGTATACTGCACAAATCTAGCCTTTATGGAAGAGTGGCAAGAAGAAAGCCATTTCTTAAAGATATCCATAAAAAGTGTTGTTTAAAGTTTGCCACAAGCCCCCTGAGAGACACACCAAACATGTGGAAGAAGGTGCTCTGGTCAGATGAAACCAAAATCAAAGTTTTTGGCAACAATGCAAAACGTTATGTTTGGCGTAAAAGCAACACAGCTCATCATCCTGAACACACCATCCCCACTGTCAAACATGGTGGTGGCAGCATCATGGTTTGGGCCTGCTTTTCTTCAGCAGGGACAGGGAAGATGCTTAAAATTGATAGGAAGATGGATGGAGCCAAATACAGGACCATTCTGGAAGAAAACCTGATGCAGTCTGCAAAAGACCTGAGACTGGGACGGAGATTTGTCTTCCAACAAGACAATGATCCAAAACATAAAGCAAAATCTACAATGGAATGGTTCACAAATAAACATATCCAGGTGTTAGAATGGCCAAGTCAAAGTCCAGACCTGAATCCAATCGAGAATCTGTGGAAAGAACTGAAAACTGCTGTTCACAAACGCTCTCCATCCAACCTCACTGAGCTCGAGCTGTTTTGCAAGAAGGAATGGGCAAAAAATTCAGTCTCTGGATGTGCAAAACTGATAGAGACATACCCCAAGCGACTTACAGCTGTAATTGCAGCAAAAGGTGGTGCTACAAAGTATTAATTGAATAATTTGTGAATAATTTTGCATTTTTTTTTTTTGCTTAGCTTAGAGAAAGAGTAACATTGTTTTTTGGATTTGCATTGTTTTCTGTGAAAGTGTTTATGCTGCTCTCTGTATCTTTATTGGGCAAGTTTGAAATATCATATCATGACCCCCTGTCATCAGGACAGGAAGTGAAGGAAAAGCACTCCAATGGGGACATAAATAGCAAAAAACCTGACAGGGGTTCCCTATTCTATGCAAAAAAAAAAAAAAGTTATGATTTGAGTTGTTTTTTAATGGATCTTGTTAAGTGTTAAGAAACATAAAAAAAAAAAAAAAAAAAAAAAGAAACATGCCTGTGAATCACAATACCCTTGTTGATCTATCTTGTAATTTTTTAAAATTTAATGAACAGAGATGGAAAAAGTAAACTCACTTAAAACATGTCCCCGGTTTTCAAATATGCACATTGGGACTATCCAGTTCCATCCAGTCCAGGGTCAAAACGTTTTCTTTTTTTTGGCTTTTCTTGTTTTACTAGCATTGACAGCTTTAATATTATTTTCTGTTGCTTTTTATTTGGTAACACAAAAAGTTCCCCTTGCTCATCAAAATAAGCAGAAGGGCAAACATTATTTTGCTGGAATAATTATCTGATTCTTAATCACTTCTAGACCGAAAGAATTTCCCCCTTAAAGAGGTTGTAAACTCAAATTTTTTTTTTCTTTTTTTCACCCTGCAAGAGAAAGACATAATGAGCTACTATGCATCGCATACTAGCTCATTATGCAATACTTACCTTAGAACGAGCCCCCGCCGTGCCGCTTACTCACCTCTATGACGGGCGACATGTCCAGTCGCCCGTCTTCCGGGATCGCGGCATCCGGCCATCTGATTGGCCGGAGCCGCGGTGACGTCACTCCCGCGCACGCACGCGAGAGCCGACAGTCACGGCATGGGGCTCTGAAGGAACGGCACGAGCGGCCGTTCCTTCAGAGCACATGCGCCAGTGACGTCACTGGCTGCATGTAAGGTAAATATCTCCTAAACGGTACATGTTTAGGAGATATTTACAGTACCTATAGGTAAGCCTTATCATAGGCTTACCTATAGGTAAAAGTGTCAGAGGAGGGTTTACTTCCTCTTTAATGACCAGGCCATATTTTGCGATTTGGCACTGCGTTAGTTTAACGAACAATTATGTGGACGTGCAAAGCTGCACCCAAATAAAATTGATGTCATTTTTTTTCCCACAAATAGAGCTTTCTTTTGGTGGTATTTGATCCATTTTGCGATTTTTATTTTTTGCGCTATACACAAAAAAAAGGCGATGATTCTGGAAAAAAAAAAAAACAATATTTTTCAAATTCTGCTATATAACATTTAAAAAAAAAAAAAAATTTAAACATCAACATTTTTTAACATTTCAGGCCAATTTGTTTTCTGATACATATTTTTGATGAAAAAAATCACAATAAGCTTATTTTAAATGGTTTGCGCAAAAGTTATTGCGTCTACTAACTACGGGAAAGATTTATGTCATTTTTATTGGTTTTTTTTTTTTTTTTTTTTAGTAATGGCGGCGATCTGCGATTTTTTAGCGGGACTGTGACATTGCGGCGGACAGATCAGACCCCTAACTGACATATTTTACACTTTTGGGGGGACCAGTCACATTACTACAGTAATCAGTGCTAAAAATATGCACTGTTACTGTAATAATGACACTGGCCGGGAAGGGATTAACATTGTGGGTGATCAAGGGGTTAAATGTGAGCCTAGGGGAGTGATTCTAACTGTGGGGGGGGGGGCGTGGCTTGTGAAATCATCATAGAGACATGTGATCCTATATAGAAGGATCACAGGCGCTCTGTGATCATTCCAGGGAGAAGAACGGTCAGCTGTGTTTACAGTGATGTTGCATGAGAGCAGTGAAGTCCTGGAATTCTCCCTCCTCGTGGCCCCTGCTTCTGCCAATCAAAATCAGTGAGCCAATGAGAATAAAGAGGGGTGGGGCCAAGCCACAGCTCCATGTCTGAATGGACATACACACAGCATTGGCTCGGCTAGGGTAGCCCCATAGTAAGCTGCTTGATGTGGGGGCACTTGGCAGGAGGGAGGGACCAGGAACATCGGTGAGGGACCAGAGATAAGAGGATCCGGACTGCTCTGTGCAAAACCACTGCACAGAGCAGGTAAGTATAACAATTTTTTTATTTTTAATAAAAAGAAAAAAAACAAAAAGGACTTTAGTATCAGTTTAGGGCAGAGGAGCAGGCCAGTCTCCCTGACCACTTACCTGACCTGGCTGTCACAGTCATCACATGATTGGGAGCCCATCCTGACAGCTCCTGATCATACACAGAGACAGGGAGCTGTCTGTGACAGCTCATTCACTGTACTAGAAGCGCAACATGAGCATGCTCTCAACACAGAAACATCAGCCACCATGGACACATATGTGCAGCATGCAGACATTAAGGCCCACTCTCCTTTGCACTATAAATAAGGACTATTTAGTCAGCAAGAGGTTAATGACTGGTTTACCTTAAAGTGTATAGAAATAAATGCGCTTATCCAAAACAGTGCTAAAAAAAACATTAATAACATCAATTAAAAAAGGGTGTTTTTCACAAATAAAGTGAAATATTTAAATCAAAATTAAGTCCATGGTTGAATAAATAGATGAAAAAAAGTCCCATGCTTAAGATAGTGTGATCAGGTGTAGATTCCCAACAACCGTTCAGAGGTGATTCTTCCTGTATAAAATTGTGAACCCATTTAACCACTTCTTACCCGCTCGCCGTCAAATGACGGCAGAGCGATGTATCCATAATTTGTTCTGGGACACTGTCACATGACGGCGCGCCAGAACAGCCTCTCTCGCGCGCCCCTGGGGGCGCACAGAGCAGCGATCGTAGCCGTGCCGTGTTGCTAGGACATGGCGGGAGCCCGATCTTGGTAAAGAGTCAATGAAATTACTCTTTACCTATCCAAACACAAACGGTCACATGTAAATAAGGGAGTGCCGTTATTCGGCTCTTCCTCGCAGGGGAGACAAGGACATGAATTAGGGCACTGATCTTTAGTGTCCTGATTACAGAAAATCAAAATAAAGTGCCAATCAGTGCCCACTATCAGTGCCCACCATCAGTGCCCACAATCAGTGCCCATAGTGCTGCCAGTTAGTGCCCATCAGTGCCTGCTCATCTAGGCACTGATGAGCACTAACTGGCAGCACTATGGGCACTGATTGTCGGCACTGATAGTGCTGCCCATCAGTGCTCGTCAGTGTCGCCCATCAGTGCTCATCAGTGCCACCCGTCAGTGCCCATTAGTGCCGCCAGTCAGTGCCCATCAGTGCCGCCAGTCAGTGCTCATCAGTGCCGCCCGTCAGCGCCGCCTCACAGTGCCCATCAGTGCCCATCAGTGCCCCTCAGTGCCACCTCTCAGTACCTGTCAGTGCCGCCTATCAGAGCTCATCAGTGCCACCTATCAGTGTGGTATATTAGTATCTCCTCATCAGTGCCACCTCATCAGTGCCCATAAGTGCCACCTCACCAGTGCCCATCAGTGCAGCCTATCAGTGCCCATCAGTGCAGCTTATCAGTGCCCATCAACGCCGCCTCATCAGCGCACATCAGTGAAGGAGACATTTTTTTATTTTCAAAATTTACTCACAGAAAATAAGAAAAACTTTTTTTTTTCCCAAATGTTCTGTCTTTTTTCTTTTTTTTTGTAAGAAATAAAAAACCCAGTGGTGATTAAATACCACCAAAAGAAACCTCTATTTGTGTGAAAAAAAATGATACAAATTTCATATGGGTACAGTATAGCATGACCGCGCAATTGTCATTCAAAGTGTGAGAATGCTGAAAGCTGAAAATTGGCCTGGGCAGGAAGGGGGTGAAAGTGCACTGTAGGCAAGTGGTTAAATACACCATGCTCCACTGCACACAAAAGAGGATCTGCATCTTACCAGATGGATCGACCTTTGCAGGTCTAACACAGCCTTTTTGCAGCTTTTTCAATGCAAGCAAAGAGCGCCTAATCTATGGGATGACACTTTTTTAGCAAATCCAGGCTCTTAGGCTAGCCATACACTATACAATTTTCTTGTTCAACTTTCCTTTAGATTTACCAAAACCATGTAATATAGGGTCAAACCTAAACACTTTCAATTTGTATGCAGTCAGGCAGGCCCTTGCACTACATAGTTTAAGGTAAATCTAAAGGAAATTGAATAAGAAAATTGTATAGTGTATGGCCAGCCTTAGTATAGACGGATAAACCACATCTCATTACCATCAAGCTGTGCTAGTAATCCACACTCCAGCTAGTCATGTCACACATGAAAAAGGAGGAAACAACTCATTGAGCAGACATCCATAAAAATAATGTGTTGCTATAGACATGTACTTACAAGAAAGAAGGATATTATAGGCATATATCGGTTACACACAGTGTCTGGCATCCTTACAGACGATAAGACGTCACCGCTACCACTATGTCGAGGTACGTTTAGTTCGCAAATATTACACTTTTTTCTTACCTTAAAGTGTATTTCCTTGTTTGCAGTCAGATTTGAACAACCCTTACTAAACATTTGCAATGCACTCTGATTCTCACAACATAGCTATAAATACTTTCTTAAAATATATTTCCTGCCCTTCTAGTTGTATCTTTGGAGCAGGTGTTCTTTTTCCAATGCTGCTTTATGTATTGACATACCTCCTTAAACCTAGTCTGTCCAGACAGTATGGTCTATGAATACAAATCTAATTCCATGAACAGAATCTACTTGTAACCCAGTGCATTGAAGAGTATGCTAAAAGGAAAAAATACAGAGGGCCTACCAGCTTAGCGCATTACCTTTGTAATAATTTATTTTTATAAAAGCATATACATCATATTTACAAAGCTGAGGAAATAACAGGCAAGATAAAAGTGTAAGTCCACTGGAAGTCTCCACTAAGCATAATCCAATGATACAAACAATAGTGGGATGTGTACCTCAAAATGTAGCTAACGCATTTCAATGGTGGTGAGCTAATCGTCATTTTCACAAACTGTAAACGATTAGAGTTTGGGCCAACGACCCAAACCCAAAGCTGATCTTTCTTGAAAACCAGTTTAAAGTATTTTTAATGTGCTCTATATTTATGCTTATATTAACCACTTGACCTAGGGAACATTTACCCCCTTTCACGACCAGGCCCTTTTTTGTGATACGGCACTGCATTAATTTAACTGACAATTGCGAGGATTTACGACACTGCACCCAAAAAAAAATGTATGTTCTTTTTTTCCCACAAATAAAGCTTTCTTTTGGTGGTATTTTCTCACCTCTTTTTTATTTTTTGCGCTATAAAAAAAAAAAGGCCGACAATTTTGGAAAAAAAAAAATATATATTTTTTATTTTCTGCTAAAAACACATCCAATAGAAAACATTTAAAATTGAGTTCTTCGTCAAATGAGGCCAATATGTATTCTGTTACATATTTTTAATTAAAAAAACAAAAAAAAAAACAATAAATGTGTATTGATTGGTTTATGCAAAAGTTATAGTGTCTACAAACTATGGGGTATTTTTATTTATTTTTTTACCAGTAATGGCGGTGATCAGCGACTTATAGCGGGACTGCGATATTACGGCAGACATTCTGACACTTACTGATGCTTTTGACATTTTTTGGGGATCAGTTCTAAAAATATGTACTGTCACTGTACTAATGAAACTGGCTGGGAAGGGGTTAACATCAGGGACGATTAAAGGGTTAACTGTATGCCTAACCAGAGTTTATATGAACTGTGTGAGGTGCATTTTACTAGGAGGAGAGATATCATTTATTCCTCCATTTCTTCCCCCCTGTCAGAACAGCGATCTGCCTTGTTTACATAGATGATCAGGGGGTGCCGGCGGACATCAAATACCTGGAACCCGCTGATCAGCTCATGCTGTATGTAATAACAGCAGGAACAGAAGTGCAGGATCACATTGATGTGTGTGTGTGGGTGTGTGATCCGATGCACAGTTGCCGCCCTGTAGCAGTAAAATTTAATTATTAATAGAATAAATATCAAGATACTCAAGATAAGCAATGTGGTTTCACTGTACTACAATTTGGTGGATGTGTTAGCTGTCAGGACTTTGGGGGAAGGGGCCCAGTCAATATCTAATTTACTGGCCCTTCCTTTCCTGAATGGACACAGTGAGCGATTGGTACTGATTGCTCCTGTGTCATTTCATAACTGAGCATACGGTAGTAATCTGTGTATACTATGCTTCAATTTATGAATGAACAGGAAGCCTTTGTTTCCTGTTTATTATTCTTCAATGCTGAGGCTGCAGAGAAAGAAATTGGAGAACCTAGGTCTTCAACTCCTTTCTTCATCTCAAAGGTAAGATGTCAGGGGATGTGTTTAGACCCCTTATATTTCACCTAATATCCCCCCAACAGCGTTGGGAAAAAAAATGTAAAAAATCATATTAAAAAATGAAAAAAAAAATCACTTTTAAAAATTGTTTAAACAAAAAAAAAAAAAACAACTAAAACATTTGGGACTCATTTACACCTGTTCTCTGGCCCATATAGTGTGAATGAGCGATTTGTTTCTATTATTTACTCTATGGGGATTCAGTGGGTGCATGAACTCAGCGGCAGCTCCTAATTTGATAAGTGTGCAGGTGTGGTGAGTGGCCCTGAATGCACACTGTCTGTATCCACATGCCTGTCAAATTAGGACCTGTGGCTGTGCTCATACTGCTGCTCCATCCCCATAACATAACATAGGTTTCCTCCACACAGCAAGAGCCACATAAAAAAAAGAATACACTGTACAGACCACAGCACATATGTAAATGAGCCCAAAGACCTCATTTACATGTAGCACCCTACTAGGTAGGTGCTAGAGAGAGAAAGTATAGTCTTGAATCCTGTCTGCTTACCAGAAGGATTGGAGGTAAATCTATATTGTTTTCTGCCTACCAGAGAGCAGGATCAGCTAGTGAGGTCTGCTTAATGTGCTCAGGTACACCTCAGTCTGTCTGCAGAGTGCTTCACACTGGTCCAATAGGGAGGCATATTGGACAGTGGGTAAACATGACGAATGAGTGCACAGGCGTTGAATACAGCCGTGGTGATTTGACAGAGGAAAGTGCCTCAGGGCATGCTGGGATACTGTATAAAAGCCAGGAACACATACGCTCGGGGTCTTTCGTCTGGATAGCAGAGTTCCAGAGGGAGGGGTGGGCTGTTCCCTGCTCTGTGGAGGTGCCATGTGGCCTCAGGCAGTCAACCTGAGGGCCCATAGAGCTAGAGAGGAACTGAATCCAGAGGTCCTGTAAAGCTGACTGGAAGGGGGAGACACTGAAGGATCTGATTCTGCAGTACAGTGAGTACAGATCTGTGTCAAGGGGCCTGACCTGAGGGAGGCAACCCTGCAGTTAGAAGAGTCAATTTACGGGTGTCAGTAAAGAGGATGCTAGAGAGTGTCTTGAAGAGAATATAGATCACCAAGTCTATTGCTAGAGAGAAAAGGCAAGGAGACTTTAACCCTTTCCATACATGTGGCAGTATGGTTCAAGCAGTGCAGATGCTTCCGCAGGCAACCTGGTGAGGCCAAGTAAGAGTTGTCCTTATCCAATGTACATAGTTTCAGTTGGAGTATATCACTATTTTCTTCTCCCATCTAAGTTCCAAAAAAAACACCAAAAGCCAACACCCCTGAACTGTTTTTTGAGCAACGAGCCATTGGAAGTGAGGATGGATGTGTGAATTGTATCCTAAGTGACTGTGTTCTGGTAATCAGTGGAGGCCTAACAAGTCATCCCACAGCAAGCCCTATGGGGACAGTGCTACATTTTGGGGGTTGTCCGGGATTTCCTCTGAGTTACGGCAGTGGCTGCTATTGGCAACGACCAGATATTTATCTATGAAACACTATGTCTTCTCAAGTAAAGTACTGGAGTGTCAGTGGAGAAAGTAATGTCTGCTCTACAGTGATCAGTGCAAGTGTGCTTCCAAGTCACGGTGACGGGAGTGGTTGCTATCGGCAATGACCAGTCCCAGGAAACAATATGTCTTCTCAAGTAAAGTGCTGCAGTGTCAATTGAGAAAGGGTGTGCTGTATTGTAGGAGAAAATCGTGTCTGCTTTACAGTAACCTGTGCAAGTGTGCTTTCAAGTTATGGTCAAAACAGCAGTGACCCAGGACGCGGGGATCGGCACATAAGGGGTTGTGTCTGTATATGTGCTGTGGAGGAAAATGTCGGCTGTGCATTTGGTTACAATTTCAAACAGCAGCGAGGGAGTTCGGTTAGCATGTGAGTGGAAAGGTGCAACTGAAGCTCAAGTACAGACAGAAGAGGCAAATGTATGTGTACCTGTGGCAGGGAACACAATCTGCATTGCAGTACCATTTGTGGAGGCTGGGCAGTGTTATGACAGCAGCAATGGGGTTACTTCACCACGCGGGAAAGAGCACGCTCAAGAGATTTGGAGGAGGAGGAGCCACTGCCAGAGAGTAAGCTAGTCTGGGGCCTTGGGTGGAGTCGCTGTCCGGGGACCACCAATCCGAGTGGAGGAAGGGAGCTGAGACGTCACTTCCGCCATCGGATGCAGCTGAGGAGCAGACACGCGTGTGGGGGAGCAAGATGGCGGATGCTGGAGTGAGCACAGGGGCTATCCCATGTGTTGGCAGAGTACCTGCTGAGTAGACTGAGTGTCTGAATTTGACCCTGTGGGACATCGGGATGCGACTAGTGCCCAAAGGAAGTCTGGCCCTGGGCAGCGCGGGGGATACGAAGCATCTAGGACCGGTATGTAGCAGATGTCTGAATGTGTCCATTGGGCTTCGGGCATGGGGTCAGTGTGAGCACTGCAGTGACATGTTGTTGCAGACAGAACTGAGTGATTGCCAGCCCTATGAGTTCCAGTTCGAGGCAGTAGTCGTTCCCATGCATTGCGCCAGGAACTTGGGGTTCTGTGAGGCCTATGCCACTAAGGGCCCCAGATCTGTCCCAACCTCGCACCTATGCACGGGCTCGGGCACAGAGCGAAGCCTATTCCAGTCTGATCAGGAAAGTGGAGACCCAGTACACCCCACCTGGGAGAGGAGACAGGCAAAAACTTCCCAGGTTCTCACGCTTCCAATGCCTTGTCCAAAGGAAGGTGGCCATGGAGTACAGATACGATTCTCCATATGATCCACAAGAGATAGGGGCTTGTTGTAAAGAAGCCATCTGGGACTATCTATATGTCCCCAAGCCACACCGGAACCAACCCAAACCTCAGTTGTGGGACACCTTCCTGTCCATGAGGGCAAATTGAAACCTGGGGCGGTCCATCTACATTGATCGGGAAGAGGTCAACTGTCTAGATAGAAAAGGTCAAGCCTGGGCCGTCAGTGTTTTAAGTCCTGACGGAAAGACCGTCAGCATACCTCATTCTGACTACTACTATTGAGGTGTGCCGAATTCTTGTTCCTGTCAGAAATGTAAGTTATCAAGGGGCTAGTTTGCCTGAAGAGTGTGATGTGTTGACTGAAAAGAGTTACAAAGGGGCTGATGTGCCTGAAGAGTCAATTTGACACTAAAGTTGCTGTTAGGGCTGGAGGCCCTGTTCCCAAATCCCCTCCCCTTCTATCCTTGCAAAAGAAGATAGGGATCAGCAAAACTGCTACAGTTTCTTTACCTGGGAGAAAGAACTTTTGCTACAAAAGCTTCTTCTGTTAAAGCCATGGGCTACTACCCAGAGGGGGCAAACCCCCTAGTTCACAGAAACGTCCTATTTAAGGGTAGAGATGGCCTTGCGGTTCGCCCGGCGGTCAGTTTGCGGCATATTTTGCTTGTTCGCTACCTGCCAATTTTGCGAACACATGGCGTTGTTTGCGGCAGCCATATTAGTTTAAATTGGGTAGAACTTTGACCCATGACACAGCCGTCAGGTGGAACGGGACAGCCAATTGAAACATTTCAGCACATGGACATGCCCCCTACCTTATAAATAGACCAGAGCAGGCGGCCATTTCACATTCTGCTTTATGTCAGCGTAGGGAGAGGTCTGCTGTATGCATCAGGGAGAGATTGCCAGACACAAATAGCTCTGTTAAGATCCACCAAAGTCCTTTTCAGGGCTGGTATTTCGGTATAGGTCTACTACAGTCTCTTTTATTATCCAGTCTGTGATTTAGGGAAAGTTAGAGATCAGCAGTGACACAAATCGCTATATTAATGTCCACAAAAGTCAGTTAAAGGGCTGCAGTTTTTTTGGTATTGGTGTGCAGTGCACTATATAGGGGTGTAATCCATGGTATAATATACTTTGTAATATAGAAAGCATATTATAGTGGATTTGTATTGTGCATTGTGCAGCATTGTGACTGGTGTGGTGAGCGCTGCTGCAGCAATACTACAAACAGTGACAAAAGCACTTTTAATGTATTATAAAATAAAAACAAAATATGTGTAGCGCTAAAAATATGTGTAGCGCTTCTTTTGAAAAAGGCACCTTTGCCGAAACATGTAAAGAGGACTAAGTCAGCCCAACTGTTTTTTACTATACATGCCATTCTTTCACGGATGTTTGTAAGTTTATCAGCCACTTTTAAATAAATTTGTTTTTAGCAATATTACGCTATGTCCCCCCTTTTTTATCTTTGATTCACCATCTATCGTGTGGGAGTGGAGCCTCTGACTGATTTAAGCCATTGGAGATCTACATGCTTTCTACTCGTGGTCGGTGAAATCTATTTGGATATTCCATCTATTCACAAGCCTGTTTGACCCTTTTTACTATACTGTAATTGGGTCCCATCCATCTGGTGAGCGCAATCTTATTTTCCTTCACTGGTGTTGGGATTTGCTGCACTACAAGTTTTTCATCATTGTGTTATATTGGATTCACTCCGTTATCACCTTATTTTCATCTTTATATTTTTTCGATTGATTGGACTCTATATGTTGTCGGACATTTAATTTATTTTTAGCGCTACACATATTTTGTTTTTATTTTGTCTGTTCATCACTTTGTGGTTTAGTGATTTGGTGTTAGCCGCTTCACCTCCTTTTTCAGTTAGCGCAGTAATTATTTTTCATTTTTTTGTGTGTTTAATGTATTATAACTAGTGTGATAGACCAATGGCCCCCCAATACCACATAATGAAGTGGGGTGTTATCTGAGTATAATTTTACAAGTCTATTTTTCTTGTCCTGCAACAATATTGCCTCTTTGGTGTGTTAAGTCTGATACACACAGTGCCAAACTCCCTGGCCAATTTTTTGAACAACTGGTGTGATAGACCAGTGGCCCCCCAATACCACATATTAAAGTGGGGTGTTATTTAACAGTATACTTTTCTAAAAGTGTATTTTAGTCCTGCAAAAATGTGGCCTTTTTTTGCTGTGTTAACTCTGCTACACACAGTGACAACAGTTACTGCCAATTATTTGTAGAACTGGTGTAATAAACCTATGGCTCCCCAATACCACAGATTGAAGCGGGGTGTTATCTGAGTAGTGTTATCTGAGTATACTTTTACAAGTGTATTTGTGTCCTGCAACAATATTGCCTCTTTTGCTGTGTTAAGTCTGATACACACAGTGCCAAACTCCCTTGCCAATTTTTTGAACAATTGGTGTGATAGACCAGTGGCTCCCCAATACCACATATTGAAGTGGGGTGTTATCTGAGTATACATCTACAAGTGTATTTGTGTCCTGCAACAATATTGCCTCTTTTGCTGTGTTAATTCTGATACACACAGTGCCAAACTCACTGGCCAGTTTTTTGAACAACTGGTGTGATAGACCAGTGGCCCCCCAATACCATATATTGAAGTGGGGTGTTATCCGAGTAAACTTTTACAAGTGTATTTGTGTCCTGCAACAATATTGCCTCTTTTGCTGTGTTAAGTCTGATACGCACAGTGCCAAACTCCCTGGCCAATTTTTTGAACAACTGGTGTGATAGACCAGTGGCCCCCCAATACCACATATTGAAGTGGGGTGTTATTCAACAGTATACTTTTCTAAAAGTGTATTTTAGTCCTGCAAAAATTTGGCCTCTTTTGCTGTGTTAACTCTGCTACACATAGTGACAAGTTACTTGCCAATTATTTGTAGAACTGGTGTAATAAACCTGTGGCCCCCCAATACCACAGATTGAAGCGGGGTGTTATCTGAGTATACTTTTACAAGTGTATGTGTGTCTTGCAACAATATTGCCTCTTTTGCTGTGTTAAGTCTGATACACACAGTGCCAAACTCCCTGGCCATTTTTTTGAACAACTGGTGTGATAGACCAGTGGCCCCCCAATACCACATATTAAAGTGGGGTGTTATCTGAGTATACTTTTACAAGTGTATTTGTGTCCTGCAACAATATTGCCTCTTTTGCTGTGTTAATTCTGATACACACAGTGCCAATCTCCCTAGCCAATTTTTTGAACAACTGGTGTGATAAACCAGTGGCCCCCCAATACCACATATTGAAGTGGGGTATTATCTGAGTATACTTTCATAAGTGTATTTGTGTCCTGCAACAATATTGCCTCTTTTGCTGTGTTAACTCTGATACACACAGTGCCAAACTCCCTGGCCAATTTTTTGAACAACTGGTGTGATAAACCAGTGGCCCCCCAATTTGAAATTTGTGGCCATTGGAACACCACAAAGGAAGGTCCCAGACAGGAAATTTTTCTCGCAGAAGGGCATTCCAGAGCTGTATGGCCATGTTTAGCGGCAAGTGAATATACAGTATCTCTGGCACACAGTGTTGGTGCCAAGATACATCTGACCACAGACACATAGTCTAGCAAACACGGGCAAGGAAGGTATATCACTTTTACTGCCCACTGGGTGAACGTTCTGATGGCCGTCAAGCATGTAACCCGTGGCACCCGTGTAGATTTGGTTGTACCGCCACGGATTGCATGCAGGCCTGCCTCTTCTTCTTCTCTTCCTGCTCCATCCTACCTCTCCTCCTCGGCTGACTCCTCCTTTTCCGCTGCTACCGTCCCTTCCGCTGCACCGCCCAAGATCCCCAGAACCTATTCCACATGCCAGGTGAGACGTTGCCATGCTGTGCTGCGTCTGTTGCGCCTGGAAGCCAAGAGCCACACTGGTCCTGCGCTTCTTTCAGCTTTGCGTTCACAGGCAGATCAGTGGCTGACACCGCTCAATTTGACAGTTGGTAAAGTGGTGTGCGACAACGGTGCCAATCTGCTGAGCGCGGTGAAACAGGGCAAAATAACACACGTGCCATGCATGGCACACGTCCTGAACTTGGTGGTGAAACCATTCGTTGTACCTGGGGGTCCAGGACGTCTTTCCAGGAAAATCTCGGGCCATTTCAGAAGATCTTACACAGCCATGGCTCGCCTTGCTGAGATTCAGCGGAGACACAACCTGCCCGTCAGGCGTCTTATTTGTGACTGCCCGACGCGATGGAACTCAACGTTGCATATGCTTGATAGGCTGCTCCAGCAGAAACGTGCAGTTAACGACTACCTGTATGAACTCTGTGGCAGGACAGGATCTGGGGAGCTTGGGTTTTTTTCACCTCCCCAGTGGCTGCTCTGCGGCCATTCGATGAGATCACCAAGCTGGTCAGTCATGGCCAGGGCACCATCAGTGACATCGTACCTTACACCTTCTTTCTGGAGCGTGCATTGCGTCGTGTCATTGATCAAGCCATCGAGGAGCAGGAGCAGGAAGATGAGGAAGTCGCAATGTTGGATGAATTCCCAGTGGGTGCTACTCCATCTGAGACAAATCAACAGCAGGAGTCTGAAGAGGAGTCAGAGGAGGATGGTGCTGGGGGGGATGAGGAGGAGCAAGAAGAGCCTGCTTTAAAACTTTCTGAGATCCCTGGTGTTATCCGTGGATGGGGGGAGGAGAACGAGGACGACATTATCCTTGAAGATGAGCTGGAAAAAGGCCACTACACCGCTTCCAGTTTATTGCGAATGGGGGCCTTCATGCTCCAATGTTTCAAGGGGGACCCCCGTATAAAAAGCATAAAGGCCAAGGACCAGTACGGGGTGGCAACGTACTTAGACCCCCGATACAAACAAAAAATGGTGGAAATGTTACCACAATCACAGAGTGCGGTCAGAATGCAGCACTTCGAGGCCTTGCTGCGGAAAAATGCTGCATTCTGGTTTTGGGTGCACTGGCAGAGGAATTTCCAGTCACAGAGAGACAGTTGTGGGTAGCAATCCAACAGCGCCTGGGGCGGTTTGAAGATGTCTTGGTCACTTCAGATATGAGATCCTTCTTTCAGCCGAACCATCGACAGCTGTACTCTGGATCCAGCATCAGGGAATGCCTAAACCGACAGGTGTCTGACTACATTGGGTTAACGGCTGATGTGGATGCTCTGAGGAGTGATGAACCCCTGGACTACTGGGTGGGCAGGCTTGACCTCTGGCCAAAGCTTTCACAATTTGCAATGGAAATGTTGGCTTGCCCCCCATCCAGTGTACTGTCTGAAAGGACGTTCAGCGCAGCAGGGGGGATCGTGACCGATAAGCGCACTCATCTAGCTCATGACAGTGTAGACTACCTCACATTTATAAAAATTAATGAGGCATGGATCTCTGAGGAATTCAACACATGTGACCAGTAGACCATGTTTCATTGAAATTCCTCATGGTAGGCCACAAATATCCGCCAGACCGCCATCCACCCACAACAATTCCTGGTCCTTGTCTTCGCTAAATACAGCGGCATAAAAGGCATTTCATGTCCATGGAATGCCAAATTTTTGGGGCCTTTCAGGGCCGACAATTATTTTTTCTGTGAATGCCTAATGTACCTCCAGCCACATAATACAACTTTCTATGCTGTCAGGTAAACCCATGTGGGCTATTTTTTGGGGCCTATACTGGCCGACACTTACTTCTGTTACCTGTGAATGCCTAATGTACCTTCAGTCACAGAATACAACGTTCTCAGCTGTCTGGTAAACCCATGTGGGCAAATTTTTGGGACCAATACTGGCCGACACTTACTTCTGTATCCTGTAAATGCCTAATGTACCTTCAGCCACAGAATACTATGTTCTTAGCTGTCAGGTAAACCCATGTGGGCTAATTTTTGGGGCCAATGCTGGCCAAAACTAATTCTGTATCCTGTGAATGCCCAATGTACCTTCAGCCACAGAATACAACATTCTTAGCTGTCAGGTAAACCCATGTGGGCTAATTTTTGGTGCCTATACTGGCCGACACTTACTTATTTATCCTGTGAATGCCTAATGTACCTTCAGCCACAGAATACAGCGTTCTTAGCTGTCAGGTAAACCTATGTGGGCTAATTTTTGGGGCAAATACTGGCCGAAACTTACTTCTGTATCCTGTGAATGCCTAATGTACCTTCAGCCACAGAATACAACATTCTTAGCTGTCAGGTAAACCCATGTGGGCAAATTTTTGGGGCCAATACTGGCCGACGCTTACTTCTGTATCCTGTGAATGCCTAATGTACCTTCAGTCACAAAATACTATGTTCTTAGCTGTCAGGTAAACCCATGTGGGCTAATTTTTGGGGCCAATACTGGCCAAAACTAATTCTGTATCCTGTGAATGCCCAATGTACCTTCAGCCACAGAATACAACGTTCTTAGCTGTCAGGTAAACCCATGTGGGCTAATTTTTGGTGCCTATACTGGCCGACACTTACTTCTGTATCCTGTGAATGCCTAATGTACCTTCAGCCACAGAATACAACATTCTTAGCTGTCAGGTAAACCCATGTGGGCTAATTTTTGGGGCTTTTCATGGCCCACTCTTACTTCTGTATCCTGTGAATGCCTAATTTTCCCTTTAGCCACAGAATACTACATTCTTAGCTGTCAGGTAAACCCCAATGGGAGCGAATTTTTGGGGCCAATACTGGCCAAAACTTACTTCTATATCCTGTGAATGCCTAATGTACCTTCAGCCATTTATAAAAAAAAAATAAAAAAAAAGGGCAACTTTTACAATTGCAATACTGCTGTTATGACATTGTCCATGTGCTGGGACTATTTGTGCACAGCTAGTACGTCTTTTGTGGCTGCAAATATGACCTAAAGGTTTTTAAAGTTCGCCTCCCATTAAAGTCAATGGGGCCCGCCGCGGACTTGCGGTTCGCGAACTTTTGAGAAAATTTGCGGCTGACGTTCGAGAGCCGCCCTGCCGATGTTCGTCCATCACTATTTAAGGGACTCTTTGTGAAGATCTTCTTGGCCATGGGCCATTATTGCTGCTAGAAGGAATGTTCAGAAAGGACAATTTGCGAATATACTTTGTTTAAAAGACCCTTTGCGAAGATCCTTTAGGCCAACGGGCCAGGAAACTAAGTGCAGAGAAAGGACACTTTGCAAAGATATTTTGTTTAAAGGACACATTACGAAGATCCTTTGGGCCAGTGGGCCAGAGTAATGCTGGAGGAAAGGTTGTGCGAGTTGCTACCTTGTGAGAGAAGAGTAGCGGCCCATTGCCCTCTTTAGAGAGAGGTATGCCAGAGTGAAGGATCCCTTTAAGAGGAGTTCCGCCTCCCCCCTCCAAAAATTAAAAGTCAGCAGCTACACATACTTTAGCTGCTGACTTTTAATATTAGGACACTTACCTGTCCTGGAGTCCAGCGATGTCGGCACCGCAGCCGATGCTTCCATCGACTGTCGGGTGCTGCCGCCACCATTGCCGGTAAGGGAACCCGGCAGTGAAGCCTTGCGGCTTCACAGGCGGGTCTCTACTGCGCATGTGTGAAGCGCGCTGCGCATTCCTACTGGCTCGGCGGCGGAGGAGGTAGGAGGGGAGCTTCCGAGGGCCGTATCCCGGAAGTGAGGAAGGGTACCTGTCAAAAACAGGTACCTGTTCCCACCTCCCCCCTGAAAGGTGCCAAATGTGGCACCGGAGGGGGGGGAGGAAACAAAAGAGCGGAAGTTCCACTTTTGGGTGGAACTTCACTTTAAAGAGTTCTTACAGAGACTCACAAGTAAGGCAAGCTTTGCTCAGGCTCCTGCAAGAATAACTTGCCTCCAGGAGAAGATGTGTTGCCTCGCTGTTACAGAAGGAAAGGACACTGTGAACATCAGTCGGGTGGACTCTAGGAGAGAGTCAGTGCCCTGGTATCTGAGAGGGACTGTGCCTATGACTAGTGAAAAGTGGTTCCTAGATGAAACCTGTGATAATGTGTTAGTTAGATTGGCAGGAATTGTTCTGCTTTGTCTATTATAGATGCACAACAGAGCAACGAGTCAAGCGTGCCCTTAGGGGTTCGGCAGGGTTGGAGATTTATATGGGAATGCTAGCATCAGAGATTTTGTGGGTGAGAAGTTCACCTCTACGGAGAGGACAGTCTCACTGTAAATATGTAGGATGTACTTAACTTTTCCTTTGCAGGCTTTCAGAGGACCCTTGGAATGGCTATCCACTGTCTATGTTTGTACATACTGTCTGAAAAATTGCATTTGTAGTTTAGTCAGTTAGGATGTTTACCTTCACCTGTCAGGCAGATTTTTGTTTGGCGGGGGGGTGCATTGGTTCAAATGCACCTGGTATCTTCTCGTGCGCAAATATTGTACAGCAGAGTCATACATTTTTTTCACTTAATTTATTGTATTTACTAGGGATGATCGAACGGTTCGGGTCGACCATCGGTTCGGCCCGAACATTGGGTGTTCGAGGTTCGGACGAATTTAGAACTTTTTGCCCAAAAAGTTCGGAATTCGGCAACCAGAACCGACCAAAATGTAATGCTTCAGGAAATGGGCTTTAAAAGCCCGTGATTGGACCAGAACCATTAGCAAAAGCCAATTGAGGGGGCAGGAGAATGCTAGGAATGTGATTGGAGTGACTAGGGGGTCCCTAGACCAATCATTAGTGAATATGCCCCCCAGTATATAAGATCGCCCCCGCCATATTCCTAGCATTGTTATACTGGACATGGAAGCAGTTCTGTTAATTTTACTTTAAAAGTGTCATTTAGCTATTTATTAGTGTGAGGAAAGGGATATCTTGTGTAGTTAGAGTGCTCCTTTACACTTAAGTTAGCTTCAAAAATTTAGTTTCTGTAGGGAAAGTGTTAAGTGTAAAGGGACTGTAGTGTAGTGTAGGTTTAACTGGCAGTGACTGCTATGGCAGGGTGACAAAACCCTTCCATAGCAGGGTGACCGCTATAGAGAAATGATTATTTCTCTGAATTGCTTCGGAACTGGAATATGGCTTCTCACCAGCCAAGCATTTTTTATGCTGCAGGGGCTGCCACTGCCAGTGCTTTTTTGAGGACATGTTTGATGTCAGACATGACATCTGAACATTTGTATAGGGGGTATATATACACATATATGTCTGTATATATACCCCTAGACATATATAGGTGTGATAATATTTTTGCTGGCATTTTTTGGTGGGTTTTGGAGGCAGGCAAAACATCTGAACTTGTGTATAGTGGTGTATATACACACATCCATATATTTATATACACACCTAGACATATATAGGTGTGATAGTAGCAGAAATATATGCTTGCGCTAATGAAATCATTTACAGTAATATATTTCTGCTACTATCACACCTATATATGTCTAGGTGTGTATATAAATATATGTATGTGTGTATATACACCACTATACACCTTTCAGATGTTTTGCCTGCCTCAAAAGAACCCCAAAAAATGCCAAAAAAAACGCTAGCGTCAAAAAAAAATGCCCAGGGGTCACATGTACACTTTTTAGACCCCCCCAGATACTAAATCCAAAGTAAAAATCAAACAATCTACAATGTAAAAAATTACAATTTTTAAGAACTTTTTTTGTGTGATTTTGTGTCTGGGGGGTCTAAAAGGTGTACCTGTGAAGTTTCAGCTCTGTAGCATGTCCAGAACCAGAAAAAAAGATCATATAGGTGTTAAAGGAGGGTCCCACATCCCTGTTCTACTGAAAAATTATCTTTTTTTTTTCATGGTTCTGGACATGCTACAGAGCTGAAACTTCACATGTACACTTTTTTTTCAAAATCAAAAAATCTCTCTCTTTTTTTTTTTTCAATAATTGGCTTTTTTATCAAAAATGACAATTTTTAAGAACTTTTTTTGTGTGATTAATAGTTAATGGGGCATGACCCAGAACCCTAGGCACTTTTTAGGGGCATTTATTGGGTTTTAGGGCTTCAAAATGGTGTTTTTTAATTCCAGAAGTTCGGGTCCCATTGATTTCAATGGGGTTCTGGAATCCGAACCGAACTTTCCTGAAATTCGGGTGTTCTTGTCGAACCGAACTTTTCAAAAGTTCGATCATCCCTAGTATTTACTGGCCACATATGGGGTATGTCCCATGACCCAGTACATATGTTATTTCCCTTTTCCTGCTTTCCAGGTTTGTGGGATGCTCCTTGTAAATTTTGTATAGGTATTTTTGTAAGGGCGGATGCCCAGGGCCAGTGAGGAGATGCCTCAATTCGGCAGGGGATGGATGTAGCACTCTCCTAGGTAGGTGCTAAAGAGAGAAAGTATAGGTTTGAATCCTAGAGATCAAAAGGGAGGAATGGGTGGCGCTGCCTTGGAAAGAACTATGGGTGTGTCTAGGCAAAATCCTATTGCATGAAAGCCTTAAGTATGTGATAAACAAATGTAAATTGCTGGTATACCAAACTGTTTTCTTATAAAAGATCCTATATGTGTCTACAGTGTATAGATCAATAAATACAAGTTTTCAAATTGCAAGTGATCTACAAAAAATCAATATATAATAATAACAAAAATCTAAATAAAAACATAATGTAATATAAAGTGCTCTACGTGCAAAAAATGTGCAAAAAAATGCAAGGTGCATACAGTGAAACAAACATTGATATAAAATGACTAGTGCAAAAAATTATAGTATTAAAACCGTGGACAATTGTAGATCCGCAATGTGTTTATCTGCAAATCAATACAATAATTCATAAGTCCATAAAAAGTGACAACAGTGCAGAAGCCAGTGCCAATAAATTACAATCTCTAGCATCAATCAAACAGCAGTGTATATCTTCTTTTACCTCTATGTACCAGGACATGGGGGGGGGGGGGGGGATGGGAATCTCTCACAGGGGTCACAGACACCACCTACACAGCGATCTCACAATATGTTCAATCCCAGGGAATTTCATCACAGGTTTAAGGGGGTATAAAGAGGCATCTCATAGCACGAATCCGTAAAACTTGTTTATTCCAAACAAGTTAAAATGGTACTTACAAACAAATGGATTGCAATTGCTGGTGTAACAAGTAACATCACAGAGGTCCTGTGAAGCTGACTGGAAAGGGGAGACACTAAAGGATCCGATTCTGCATACAGTGAGTACAGATCTGTGTCATAGGGCCTGACCTGCGGGGGGCCACCCTGGCAGCTAGAAGACTCAGTGGACAGGTGTCAGTAAAGGGAATGCTAGTGAGTGTCCTAAAGAGAATGTAGATCATCAAGTCTATTGCTGGAGAGAAATGTGGCAGTGAAATACATGTGGCAGTATGGTTCAAGCAGTGCAGCTGCTTCCACAGGCAACCTGGTGAGGCCAAATGAGAGTTGTCCTTATCCAATGTACATAGTTTCAGTCGGAGTATCCCACTATTCCCTTCTCCCATCTAAGTTCCAAAATAAACATCAAAAACCAACACCCCTGGACTGTTTATCGAGCAATGAGCCATTGGGAGTAAGGATGCATGTGTGAATTGCATTCTAAGTGAATGTGTGCTGGTAATCAGAGGAGGCCCAACAAGTCGCCACACAGAAAGCCCTATGGGGACAGTGCTACATACACACATAACTTTTTTTTTTGGGGGGGGGGAGTGGGACGTGATTTCCAACAGCAGCCCTGAATACAATCACAAACATTACAGGATGTCATCTTTTCTCATGTTCACATACCATTGGAAATGTATTAATACTGTAATAACACCATAATGAATGTATCTCAAAGCACATTCATATAAAGCAGAACTGTACGTTTTGAAAATATCCATTTTTTCCATTGTAACATATGCTACTGCTGATCCAGCAGCTGCTGGCTAATGCCACTGATTAGATATGTTACATGTAATTAACTCTGCATATATTACAGGAGATATGCAGAGGTCTCACTGAATTCAATTATTCTTTCCACTTACCAAAACAAAGCATTCATGTCAACCCCATATGGACACATGCCGCTGCAGTGTAATCAAGAAAATAATTAAAATTTTGAATGTAAGAATTTAGGTGATGAGAAATAATATGATACTATATTTTTTCATAGACAGATATGGAAACAAGGATATCACACTACTAACTACTATCACTACTACTACTACTACTATATGCTCTACTTCAAGGAAAGTGTGACTAGCAGTCAGTCACTGTATCTGTGCTAGGCATCCGAATTATCCAAATAGTCATGGGTGTCGTAAGGATAATTTCAGTCAGGATCCACTCACTCTACCTTCCAACCTGGGGTATCGTTTTCACACTAGCACTTTTGGTGCGCACCCGGGTTCGATTGACGTCAGAATTCGGTTCTTTTTGATGATGTGAACTCTGTCTTTGAATTTGGGTGCACACCCGTGAACCGTACTCGAGTCCACTTAAAAAGGATGGTCTGGGGTACAGTTCATGTGAACTCCAGTACGGTTCGCTGCTGATGAAAACGCAATTGTACCAAAGCGAGCAACTCTATCCATTTTGGCACCTTCTCATTTACAGCGGTTGCCAATCAACATGAGTACGCACTGGCTGCAGCTTGATGACCCAAGTGTACCGCGGTTCGGATACAAAAATAAAATGTAAACACAGTCCATCAGGGGCAGGGGGAGAGGGGAGCAATCAAACTCGGGTTCGGACCAGGCAATCGCACCAAGTGTGAAAACACCCTAAGAGTACTCAGGAATAAGATTAGACACACCATGGTATTTCAAATCTATTCAGGTCTTTATTCTTTTATTCCTTATGTACAAACTTATATGTGAAAGCAAGTGGGCAGGAATATTATGCCCCTTCAACCAATAAAAATAATACACGTTGACAAAAGGAGTATACATTTTTTTGCAAATTCATAAGTCATGAATAAATCATCTAAAACATACTAGCTGTTTCTCTAGTTTCTCTTGTGGGAAATTGTGCTTTTATCAGTTAGATGCATTTACACAATACTATGTCAAGTTAATAATAAACACATATTCGGATGGCTGCATTCCACTCCCAAAGACTATATAAAAAATGGGTATATTGGCAAAAGATTAAAAGCATCACAAAACAGCCATGTGGGGGGGTTTAACGTGTTTCACACGGCAAACGTGCTTTGTTAAAACCATACTATACTTATATAGTTTTGATAATGCAAGTTTTTGTGTGTGAAACTTGTTAACCTCTCTCCCCTCCAGTCTACATGCCTGTTTTGTTATGCTTTTAATCTACCCTTACCTTATACTAGGTATATGACCCACATCCCATTCCCATTTCTCGCACACCAAATTTGGGAAGCTTTCCAAGTACACCCCCAAAAGCATGGCATAACATGTAGAAATAAATCCATTTGGTAGAGTAGGTTTGTTGCATGTGTAGCACCCTACAGGTAGGTGCTAGGTAAAGGTATAGTGGCCCTTGTCTGCCTAACAGCAGGGCTGTGTTTTTAATAGTCAGGGTGTCATGGTTTCCAGGTGTGCCTGCTGAAGTGGGAGTCTCCCCACTGGCTCCTGTGAGAGGCTTCTCATAGGGTGGTGGAGGAAACCCAATCAGGGGACACATCCAGGCTTGTAACTATCCCAGGAGGCGGATTGTGCTGCAAAGGATTCTGGGAGTGGGTATAATTTTGGGGGTGGCACATGACACAATGTATTTGGCGGGAGCAGAGTCCCGGGAAGGAGAGTGCAGCTGTCTCTCCTCCTGTTTGAGGAAGGTGGATGGCTCAGGGTGTCACCTGAGTGTCCAGAGCGTGCTGAGTAAGCTGAGGGGATCCGGTGTGCCGAGAGCCTGCGGAGAGAGAGAGGGGTCCAGTCCCAGGAAAGCCTACACAGGTTGTGAGTACTGAGGATTGCCCCTGGGGGTCTGCCTGAAGTTAGAGGGGACCACTCCAGAAGAGGTTCTGGGATCCAGTGCCATCTAGCTGTAAAGGGGGTACCTAGGTTGAGGACCCTGAAGCTACAGAGGGGGTACATAGTCAGTGGACACTGAAGAGTTCAAGGTCAAAGGGGGCACCTGCAGTTTGGGCCCTGAATTGTATAGAGTGTGCCAGTTAAAGTGACAGCTATACAGAGTTTTACTACATACTACCTCAAGCTGTGCCAGGCGGGGGAAAGCATTCAGTGATGTTCACAGTATAACAGTGTCAGGAGTTCTACAGTTCTCAGTCTTGGATCTTCTGGACTATTAGTTGAGGATTCAGCACTTCTTTTGTTCTACAGAGTGTTCTCAGTGTCAGTGAGCGTTGGCTGGTGCCGGCTGGCGTCAAGGAAGTGCCAATGGACATTTTGGAAGTAAAGTCCCAATTGTAATTAGTTAAGTCTCAAGGAGTATCCCACTCATTCCCTTCTCCCATCCCCTAATTACAATAAAAACCACAAACAAAGATGCCGGAGTTGTCGCTGCTTTAGTTGTCACACCCAGGGTCTCAGCTCACATGGGCTGGAGAGGATTCCGGTACTAATGGCAGACCCACATCAGGCCACAGGCTCGTCCGGGATTTTGCCATTACCTACTGGGCCAGTTGCCATTGGAAACGGCACAAGAAAAAGTCCAAAAAATCTAGTCCGGAACTGCTACATCAGCATGAGGCCGGGTGTGAGACTGCAACTGCGGGATGCAGTGGACTGAGGCTAGAGGCCCATAGAGAGGGATGATTGTGGCAAAGCAAATGCTCCAAGAAAGACTATAAAGTGACCAAGACTCTTCATATGGATTATGAGATGTATTCTGCTGTCAGGAAGTGGAAAGCAGGAGACAAGTGTGTCAGGATGCGTGAATGCAGCAACTGCCTGATAGCAAGGAGACCTAATGTGGACAGTAAAAATGGCGTTGAGGGTCCAGGGAAGGACAGAGAAGTGGATGCCGGAGGTCCTAGTTTGAACAGTGAAAATGGAGACCAGGGCAATTAACTCCAACCCGGCCCCTGGCATGGGAAGAGAGGTGCCAGGGGCCGGGTGGTGGTGCAAGTTATGTGGAAGAATGTTGACCGTGCATTTGATAGCGGTACATTTATTCTTTATGGCTGGTGCACACATACTGTGGGCATTGTAGTCGGCCTCACTGAGGAGGGCCATGGAGCTAGTCCCGGAGCCAGTATGGAAGATGTTAATTGCACTTGTGTGGCAAGGAAGAGGAGTATCGACCGTGCAGTCGGTGGCGGGATGCTGCTCTTGCTGAGCAAGAGGGGGCGGCTGGCTTTAGGCAAGAAAAGCACAGTGGAGGCCTTAGTGCAATTAAGGTGGGCAGATGTATGTCTAGCAAGTGACATACTCCACTTTGCAGCTACTTCCCAAGTGTTTTCAGCGCAGCAGCATGGCGGGGGAAGAGTCACAGTACCACATGGGAAAGCGTGCCAAGAGCAGGACTACCCAAGGGGAGGAGTAACCGCCCAACATGGTGAATGGGAGGAGGCAGCGGGACCGACTGGCCAATCCAGAGAGGCCTAGGGGACCCTATTAATATCCCCTCCTCCGGGCGTGGCCGTGCGGGAGACACGTGTAGAGGAAGGAGACATGTTGTTCACCAGAGAGAAACAAAAGAGATTGGCCCGCGGGACTTTAAATGAGGTATGTGCTTAGTGGCTGGAGATCAATAAAATACACAATAGATGAGTAAAGCAATATTTGATTTTTTATTGCATTATGTAAACAGGTTGTAAGAGTAAAAATAGTAACATGTACTCAGTAGCACATGACGTAGCTTAATAGCTAAAATATAAATGATATACAACATGAACAATGTTACATCACATATTGGCAAACATCTTGGTGTAACCACTTGGTTTCAAAAATAGCTTAATTAGTATATTAGGATTCCATGACAGTAGAATATTTAACATCGTGAACTGACGCGTTTCTGGAGCAACATCTCCCTTCTTCAGAGATCAATGTATTCAAGAAATATCTACAAGAGAACAATATGTTGGAGTATGCAGTAAGGGATAAAAGAATTTGAAAAGAAAAAAGGTTCAATCAAATAGTGAGGACTCAAAGGAGTACTAAATACTCACGGGTCAATAAGACTCAAATGGAAAAATTAGACTCCTGTGTGGCAGCGGTATACCGTGTCTGACCCGGGAGCTGAAGGGTCCCAATAGGATAGCAAACCAGAGAGGGGGGTCCATGGCAGGTGGCTAATGAGTATCTAGTAGGGAAAGGCACCTTCCAGACCTGTCATATATATAAGTAAAATAGTAGTAAAGATGTAGCATAGTGCTACCAATTGTAGTGGACATACACAAGTGTATATTAGGTAGGAAGGGCTAGTGTAATAAAGGTATATGGATCCTGAATAGGTGAAGGAAGGAGTGGACTTGGAGAGGAGAAAGAAAGAAAAAAAAAGGCAAAATACAAAAACCACCAAGTGGTTGTGTGATAAAAAAATAAAAATAATAGGTAACAGTGTACCATGGCCAAAGGCCAAGTTTGTGAAGAGTGACTGAAGTAAGTTAGTGAGTGAAGGGATAGGGTGTTGACCCAAGGAGAGTAAGTATGAGGGGGAAAGTGTAGCCGTGAAGAAGGAAGTGGGGAAATATCCCAGTGACCGACCTACCATGTTGATCCGAAGCTGGTTGATCCAAACTTGGCCTTTGGCCATGGTACACTGTTACCTATTATTTTTCTTTTTTTATCACACAACCACTTGGTGGTTTTTGTATTTTGCCTTTTTTTTCTTTCTTTCTCCTCTCCAAGTCCACTCCTTCCTTCACCTATTCGGGATCCCTATACCTATATAGGGATGGGGTTCCGCTCCTTTAACACCTATATGTGTGTATGTGTATATATATATATATATATATATATATATATATATGTGTGTGTGTGTGTATATATACCCCTATACAGAAGTTCAGATGTCATGCCTGCCTCCAAAGACGCCCAAAAAATGCCCAATAAATGCCTTCAACAAAAACGCCCAGGTGTGAAAGTAGCGGAACCCCATCCCTGCGCTACTAAAAATTCTAAGAAAAATTATCTTTTTTTTCTGGTTCTGGACATGCTACAGAGCTGAAACTTCACAGGTACACTTTTTAGACCCCCCCAGACACTAAATCCAAAGAAATCTCATTTTATTTTTTTCAATAATTTTTTCAATAATTTGCTCTCTATCAAAAACGACAATTTTTAAGAACTTTTTTTGTGTGATTAATAGTCCCTGGGGCATGACCCAGAACCCTAGGCACTTTTTAGGGGCATTTATTGGGCTTTAGGGATTCAAAATTGTGTTTTTTGATTCCAGAAGTTCGGGTCCCATTGATTTCAATGGGGTTCTGGAATCCGAACCGAACTTTCGGGAAGTTCGGGTGTTCTGGTCGAACCAAACTTTTCAAAAGTTCGATCACCCTAGAGGAAAAGATTCCACAGCACCAGCCAGGCTGTGTGTTCCAATAAGGGTCTGTTGTTGATTTTAGGGGGAACCCCACGCTGTTTCTTTAAAAAAATGTTGGCGTGGGACCCCACGCCGTTTTTTTTTTTCATATTTTTATCTGTATTGCCGCGAGCCAACAATACATTACAGCTGCAAGCAAGTTTAACCACTTGCCCACTGGGCACTTAAACCCCCTTCCTAACCAGACCAATTTTCAGCTTTCAGTGCTCTCACAATTTGAATGACAATTACTCAGTCATGCAACACTGTACCCATATGAAATTGTCATACTTTTTTTCACACAAACAGAGCTTTCTTTTGGTGGTATTTAATCATAATGAGGTTTTTTATTTTTTGCGCTATAAATGAAAAAAGACCGAAAATTTTGTAAAAAAATGCATTTTTCTTCGTTTTGGTTTTAAATTTTGCAAATTTAGTCATTTTTCTTCATAAATTTTGACTAAAATTTATACTGCTACATATCTTTAGTAAAAATAACCCAAATAAGTATACATTTTTTGGTCTTTGTGAAGGTTATAGAGTCTACAAGCTAAGGTGCCAATCATTGAAAATTGATCACACCTAAAGTACTGACGGCCTATCTCATTTCTTGAGACCCTAACAAGTCAGGACAGTACAAATACCCCCCAAATTACCCCTTTTTGGAAAGTAGACATTCCAAGGTATTTAGTAAGAGGCATTGTGAGTTTTTTGAAGTTGTCATTTTTTCCCACAATTCTTTGCAAAATGAAGATTTTTTTTAAAAAAAATTATTTTTCACAAAATGGTCATATTACGAAGTTATTTCTTACACACTGTATAGGCATACTTGCAACTACACCCCAAAATACATTCTGCTACTCCTCCTGAGTATGGCGATACCACATGTGTGACACTTTTCCACAGCCTGACCACATACAGAAGCCCAACATCCAAGGAGCACCATCAGGCGTTCTAGAAGCAAAAATTACACATATAATTTTCTGACGACTTATCACACTTTTGAAAGTTCTGGAGCACCTGAACAATGGAATTACCCACAAAATGACCCCATTTTGGAAAGAAAACACCCCAACACATGATCTAGGAGGCATAATGAGTCTTTTGAACATTTTTTTCCACAGGTTTTTGGAAAATGTGGAAAGAAAACCAAAACGCATTTTTTTTTACACAAAGTTGTCCATTTATAAGACATTTCTTACACCATAGCATGCACATAGCAAAAATGTCACCCCAAAATACATTTTGCCACTCCTCCTGAGTATGGCAATACCACATATGTGACACTTTTCCACAGTCTGGCCACATACAGAGGCCCAACATGCAGGGAACACCGTCATTTCCTGACTTCCCATTACAATTTTGTGAGACACTGTAGGGCACTGATAAGCATTGTAGTGGCACTGATGTGGCATGGATGTGGCACTGATGAGCACTGACGTGGAATGGATGTGGCACTGATGAGCACTGATGTGGCATGGATGCGGCACTGATGAGCACTGACATGGCAGGGATGTGGCACTGATGAGCACTGAAGTGGCATGGATGTGGCACTGATGAGCACTGACGTGGGATGGATGTGCACTGATGAGCACTGATGTGGCATGGATTAGCCCTGACGTGGCATTGATGTGGCATGGATGAGCACTGACGTGGCATGGATGAGGCACAGATGAGCACCCTGACGTGGCATGGATGTGACACAGATGAGCAGTGACATGGCATGGATGTGGCATTGATGTGGCACAGATGAGCACTGACGTGGCATGGATGTGGCACGGATGAGCACTGACGTGGCATGGATGTGGCACGGATGAGCACTGACGTGGCATGGATGTGGCACGGATGAGCACTGACATGGCATGGATGTGACACGGATGAGCACTGACGTGGCATGGATGAGCACTTACGTGGCATTGATGTGGCACAGATGACCACTGATGTGGCACGGATGAGCGCTGAAGTGGCATGGGTGTGGCACGGATGAGCACTGACATGGCATGGATGTGGCACGGATGTGGCACTGATGTGGCATGGATGTGGCACGGATGAGTACTGACGTGGCATTGATGTGGCATGGATGAGCACTGATTTGGCATGGATGAGCACTGACATGGCATGGATGTGGCATGGATGAGCACTGACATTACACGGATGAGCACTGAAGTGGCATGGATGTGGCTCGGATGAGCACTGACGTGGTATGGATGTGGCACAGATGAGCACTGACGTGGCTTTGATGTGGCACGGATGTGCACTGATGTGGCATGGATGAGCACTGACATGGCATGGATGAGCACTGACGTGGCATTGATGTGGCATGGATGACCACTGACGTGGCACGGATGAGCACTGAAGTGGCATGGATGTGGCACAGATGAGCACTGAGATGGCATGGATGTGGCATGGATGAGCACTGATGTGGCATGGATGAGCACAGATGTGGTATGGATGAGCATGGATGTGGCACGGATGAGCACTGACATGGCATAGATGAGCACAGATGTGGGATGAATGAGCATGGATGTGGCATGGATGAGCACCGAGGTGGCATGGGTGGGCACAGATGTGGGATGGATGAGCATGGATGTGGCATGGATGAGCACTGAGACAGCATGGGCAGGCACAGATGAGCACGGATGAGGCATGGATGAGCACTGAGGTGGCATGGATGAGCACTGAGGTGGCATGGGTGGGCATGGATGTGGCATTGATAAGCACTGAGGTGGCATGGGTGGGCACAGATGTGACACGGATGATGCATGGATAAGGCACGGATGATGCATGGATGGGGCACGGATGATGCATGGATGAGGCACGGATGATGCATGGATGGGGCACGGCTGAGGCACGTATGGGGCACGGCTGAGGCACTGATGGGGCACAGTTGAGGCAGATGAGGCGTGCAGCTGCAGTTTCTCTCCTCTCCTCGCACGCTGTACCAATTGCTGTGTACAGCGTCCGAGGAGAGGAGAGAAATGAACCGGACATGCGCCGGTTTGTTGTGATGTGATCGCTCCGCCATTGGACGGAGCGATCAAGTGGTAAAGGACCGCTCTCATTGGCCCTTCACCACGATCCGTGTTGCGTTGGGTCCCCAGGACCCGGCGAGCACGGACACTCCCGTGTGCGCCCTAGGGGGCGTGCGGGAGCGCGGTTCTGGCAGGACGTCCATGTACGCCCTCCCAGAACTAGACAACCACTTTGCGGCCGTATTCTTACAATAGTGGCTAGATGACATATTTTATTTAAGAAATGGCAGTATTGCTGCAGCAGGCTAAATACATGGCACAAATGCGCAATGATATTTAAAGGAATTTTTCATTTTTATTGTTTCACTTTTCACTTTAAGCATTATTAAAGCCACTGCTCCTGTAAAAACAATCGTTTTAAAAAAAATGCATGTCCCCCAGGGCAGTACCCAAGTCCCCATACACTTTTTTGGGCCAATAACTTGCATTTAAGCCTTTAAAATTAGGACTTTTGATTTTACATGTTCATGTCCCATAGACTTTAATGGAGTTCGCATGTTCACATTTCCCCTGTTCGAGATGTTCTGGTGCAAACTGAACAAGGGGAATGTTTGGCTCATCACTAATGAGGAAAAGAGATTGATTCATTTCCCTGGGCTCCTGATACCTTTTGTATACTTACTGCAGGGGTTCCATTCAGAAATGTAGTGATGTTCACCGGTGCAGCCATTAACGAAATCATCAATATACCTGGGTGTAATTTACTGCAAACTTAACATTTATCATATCCTGACTTTTGTGTATGCCCATATTTAAACCGTAGCAACAACATTTTATCAGTAGGAGATGTGTCCATTGCTCTCAAGTCTATGGCATGTCTATGGCGTGTCTAATTATGGGGTACATGACCAGGAAAGAAAGACTATTCCTGTGGGTGGTACTAGCATATGAAGCTAATTCATACTATAAGGAAAACTTTTGCTGAGATTACTTTAATCAGTCCAAAGTTCTTGTAGGTATAGTCCAGATGCAGCAACATCTTCTTGGCCAATGGGTGGGGCCCATTAGGGGCTTTCTTGAATCTTGATCTGTGCATCCAGGAATGTGAATCCACTGTTAACACTACTGTTCTGGTCACTGCAGTCACCATTGTTCTGCATAAGAGGGTCTGTGGACTTGTGCTTGTGCAAGGCTTTCACTACTACTCTGTCTCCTGGTTTTAACAGGTGTGTCGGTTCCTGTGAAGGTAAAGGAAAGGAGACAGATACATCACCATAGATGCTGTTCAACACACGTAATAAATGTTCCTCTTGCATCAATTCCAGATCACCAGGCGTTAGGACCGTGGGTTGTCTGGTCCAAGGGCTGGGGATGGTCTACCAATCAAAATTTCAAAGGGTGACAATTTGGTAGTTTTACATGGAGTCATCCTCATTTCTGCAAGAACCCTAGGGAGGAAGATTTCCCATTTTACATACGTACAGTACCCTTAAGCAAACTGGCATGCCCTGTACTCGAATAGTAACTACTCTGGAAAAGAAAGCAGTCGGTTCTTGGTGTCTCTGGGCCATGACTACTCTATGTTTTACAATTGTCCCTAGTATACACATGAAACATTTTGTATAAAAAGTTATAAAGCATTGCATAAACTGATAGCGCTATATGAATCCTGTATATACAAATTTATATCTATAATAAGGAAAAGTATAAACAGGATAAGTTTCCCCTCAAGGTCTTGTAAGCATGTATTAGCTCTGGGTTACATTGTATGAGGTTGGGTGCTGGGACCTTTGTACATTTACGTAAGATGTTGTCATAGTACGAGCAGTCAGGTTTCAATTGCCTACAAAAAGTGACCATGCCAAGAAAGGACAGCATATCCTTCTTGGTGTAGGGGCAGGGCAACCCCAAGATTGCTTGGATCCGCTTGATCGCTTAGAGTGAGAGTGCCTTATTTCAGAGTGAAACCCAGATACTGTACAGCTTCCTGACAGTATTGCATTTTCTTTCTTAAGACCTGGTGACCCTCTGTCCCTAAGTAGATTAACAAAGACACAGTATCTTTCCTACAGGCATCCACAGTTGGGCTTCACAATATCAAGTCATCGACAATTTGGAGCAACACTGAACCAGTGGGTGGCGACCAGCCTTTAAGGGAGGCACTGAGTTCCATTAAGTATACTGCGGGTGAATCAATATACCCCATAGACATTCTGATCCGGGTATATTGATTTCCTTTAAAGGTGAAGGCCAGCAGTAGTTGTGTCTCCTCATCTATCGGCACGGAAAAAAATGCATTTGTTGGTTCTTTTTCTGGCCAGCTGGCAACTAACTGTTTAAGTGTGATTTCTGCTCTGAATGACCTTGACCAGGGTCTAAGCATTAACTGTCCTAATGTCACCTTCCAAATACGCTCCTGCTTCCTCTTTTTACAAAGTCTGTAACAATTTCCTTTTATCCTTGTTTACAAGTTTTAGCAGTAGCTATAGATTTCTTATTCCCTCACAGCCGCTTTATTCTACCAATACCTCATCCTACTTCTGACACCAAGAAGATCTGTAAGGGTAATTTCAGAGAGGATTTACTCATTCCCCCCTCCAACCTGGGGTTACTTACTCAGAAATAAGATTTGACACACTGTGGTATTTTGAATCTATTCAGGGCTTTATTCCTTGTGTACAAACTTATATGTGAAAGCAAGTGGGCAGGTAAAATATTGCTCTTCAACCAATAAAGATAATACATGTTGACAAAAGAGGTACACATTTTTAGCATATTCAAAAGTCATTAATAAATCATCTAAAACACACTAGCTATTGTTCTAGCTTTTCTTTTGGGAAATTGTGCTTTTATCAGAAGTTAGTTACGGTCACAGAATACTATGTCAAGTTTATCATTTAGTTACATTGGTCAAGGACATATGCTCAAGCAGAACACAGAAAGGCTGGGTAACAGACAAAGAGATAGAGACTTAAGGAGTAACTCTATCAGGGACTAAGAAACAAACAAAGAAGTCTAAAGGGTATCTCAATCAGGTGGATCTGGCTGAGTACAATTTGCTGAGGGTTCAGCAAGTCTGTAACTCAGTAAAGCTACTGTCTTACTTAAGCCTCTTGATACAATTGAGGACTCAGGATCTCCCTCCTCTCCCTTTCTGCTTCCTATATTTGTTGTATTTTTATCAGTGGGGATGGTTATTTTGTTTAAAGATGTTTTTTTTTTTTTATTGACCTGTGCTTCAAAAGCTAGGCTTACTATGTTGGATATTATAATGATGATAGTTTGGTAATACTTTAAGGTAACCCCATTATAAATACCACAACCTTTCTTATTAGCATATATTTTCCAGTCTCTATTTATTTATTTATTGGGTAATGTTAAAATGTGTATAGTCCCATGTTACAGCTTTTTGGTGTTATTTATAAAATACATCAGAGACATTTTATAGACTGGTATACTGTATATATGCTTTTGTAATATAACAATCTGTGATGTTGCCATCTAAAATAGAACATAAAACAAAATCTTTTCAAAGCAATACAATAACAGCAGGAAAGGCCAAGTTCAGTATAATAATATCTGAAAATATGCTGGAGTGCGATAATGAGGGCAATACTTCTCTAGTGCTGACTGCAACAAGTACCAAGGTCATAAAGGCTCAGCCATCTCTTTGGAGACATGCTCTAAACAGAAAGCATAAAAGCACAATTATGCCTTCTACATATCCAGCTGCAATAACATTTATTATTACATGCAGCTGGTTTTGTTGTTTTTATATATTTCTGTTCTGTTTCAGCATCGATTGTACCTGTGACCTTCTTGTAGACCCCCAGTCTCTAAGTGTGTGCAGCAGGTTGAATGATGGCTTTAACAGATAGTTTACTCAATGAATAAAGACTCCAGAGGTGTTCTCCAATGCTTCTTTATGCTTCAAGTTAGCAAAGACATAAACATAGAGGCTTTTCCATAGGTAAATTTACAATGAAGTTACACAGCTTCCACACTCTGCAGTCTCCTCATAACAACTAAACAAAATGGTAGATACAGCAGGAAAATGGAGATGGGAGAAACCATCTAGCCAGAAACAGCAGGGGTGCAAGGAAGATACCAATAACATAGCATAACATAACATGTAATAACAACTGCTAGACAGTTAAAGCTGCGTGGCAGCACAATTTCCTATACTGTTTGTAACATTTTCTATACTTGTTAAAAACAATTACATGGATCCCCTCCCTAAATCAATAATAGACCTGAAGGATCCCTGATGCAATAAAAAGGTGTCATGGAGCTTCACCCCAAAATGAATACCTGATCCTGGTCTGGTATAGATTTTAAGAACTATGTGCAAAACAAAAAGGCGTGGGGTCACACCCAAATACATAGCAGATCCTTAGCCAGTTCATGCACCCTGGCAAGCCAGGAAAGGGGAGGGTAGCTATTTCTCAGCCATATAAGTGAATGTTAGTGGTTGTCAATGACTCAGCGGCGCCATTTGTTCAAATGTCTAAACAGCCAAGGTTGATCCCAAACTTTAAGGTAATTTTTAGTCTCAGTGGATAACAGCTCTTCCTTTTCATCTGTTATCTTTAACCTGGATTTGAAAATAAGCTATATTTTGTGGTAAATTAGGCTGCATTGTAATTGTACTGGTACATATGTTGTTTCGGAATCAGTGGAATCTGGCATTTTTGGCACAGGAGCAATTAGTCTTTGGCACACAGAAGCCTGGAGATGGAGACTCGAACATGGAAACAAGAGGTTTTATATGTCTAAGGAATAGTTAGTGTTAGATGAGCTTCTAATTTGGTTCAAACACAGGTTCAGACTGATGTTTGCCTGTTCTGGCTTTCGTCCGAATGCTGGACTTTTAGAACATTGTCAGGACCCCCATGTTTTCTATACAGTATATCATAGTGTTTTTTCTACCACTACTATACTGTATATGACAACTTCCTTCTTCCTGATGTTAATGGTTAGTAAGGAAGCAGTGCGTGGAATCCCCATTCATTTGCTGGCCATGTAAATAAAGGGGCATGGATAAAGGCTAACATCATTGCCCAAATATGGCCACCTGGCCTTATTTGGGCAATTAAAACATGGTAAATGAGAGACGCACCTTCCCAATCCTAACCCTTTATAGCACAACTCAAAAAGCTTTACACACATATTAAATTCTATACATTCTCATATAAAGTGATAGTGCAGTCAAAAGTGCCAAGTGTTGTATATCTAAGATAAAATTAAACATTTGCTGTGTTTAATAGGGCAGTGTTCTCACATGAATTGAGCTGCAGCTACCTAGGTGTTTGTATATATTAAAATGAGCACTGTTGTACAGGGTTTCACATATTTTTTCTTATTTGGGCATAGGCATTTACCAAATAAATTGATATCATCAGGTAGACCCTGTCCCTTTGTTTACATTGCAAAGGATACATCAAGAAGCTGTTTTCAGGCCCAGTAAGCACAGGACAGGATGTGTTGTTGTTTCTTTTAATTCCATGAGTAGGCAGACATTGGACTCTTTTTTTGGTTTTTGCATTTGATCCCCCAAACCCAAAGAGATAAGGGTCTGGTGTAGATGAAGGTGATCCCCAGACTCTGTGTTTAAAAAGAGGCACTGTCATTTACTGGCGATTTAAACACAATTTGTTTTTTTTTTTAAATATCAGTTTTGTTGTAGTAGGTTGCTTACATTGTACAGATGCACCACTTCACAGGAAGGTTCAGGGCACTCAACAGGCATGTTATTCAAAGGGTTTTTTTATTATTCTTGCCATTTAAGCATTATTAAATTGCTGCTCTCAGCCCCTTTTGCCATTTGTTTGACAATCCCTTGCCTATTAATGTTAGAAAAAAGGTAATGGCCATTTTCTAGGCTGAGTTCCCATTAAAGCACCAGAAAAACTGTTGGCGCTAAATTAATCCTGTATAGTAATAATAATTAATCCCTTTCCACTGAGTGTATGCAAATATGCAGCCTTACTGAAGTAGGATTTCTTCCATGGGGTCACATATGTGAGTACTTGTGTTTGTGCTGGGAGTGCACTAGTTGCTTGTACCAATGATCTGGAGCTGGAGGAACTGGCTCTCAGTCCCATGACCACTGTGTTAGCCCTTGATTTGCTATAACAGTGATAAGTCACTGTACAACCTGGCCCCATGTTCTTTCTCCTCTTGAATTGAGAAAAACATCTTGCTAGATTGTAAATAAAAAAGTTAAGTAATAAATAAACATAAAATAGCTAGATCAGGGTTTGATCTGGGTTAGGGCCAAGGTTTGTATCTAAGGACATGATCAGTATGATTTCGGTAGGATTAAGGTAGGATATTATGATTTAGGTTAGATAAAAATAGCAAAGGCAAAATGCACACTTTTGTCTCTAAACCCTACTACGGGTAGACACAAAAAAATAACGTGTTATCACTGTGATCATCAGGAGTAAAATAATTTATTTTGAGTTGTTCTTTGGCGGTAGGTCATAGTAATGGCAAAAAGTATATAGCTAAATTTCGAAAAACTAAAACTTAAAAAAGGCTCAATTTGTTCTGAAAAAAAAAAAAAGTTTATTTCACCTGGATACATTAAAGGAGTTGTAAAGTCACAAAGTTTTCTTATCCTAATGCATTCTATGCATTAACCACTTTACCACCGGAGGATTTTGCTGTCTTACGTCCAGGCCACTTTTTGCGATTCGGCACTGTGCGAATTTAACTGACAATTGCGCGGTCATGCAATGCCGTACCCAAACAAAATTTACGTCCTTTTTTCCCCACCACAAACAGAGCTTTCTTTTGGTGGTATTTGATCACCTGTGCGATTTTTACTTTTTGCGCTATAAACAAAAAAAGAGCGAAAATTTTGAAAAAATAACAATATTTTTCACATTTTTTTATATGAAATTCCCCACAAAAAAAATGGAAAAATCTAAATTTTTTATCATTTTTGGCCAATTTGTTTTCTGCTACATATTTTTGGCAATAAGTGTTGGAGCTTGGGACATGCTCCTCCATCTTTAGTATCCATTTTGTATATCTATGTGTTTAAACTCCATTCTGCACGTATCTTGCAATTGACATTATAGCATGTTCTAATTATACTATCATGTTTCCTGTAAGAATACTGTCGCCTTATAGTTTAGTTCCTCTTTATGAGGATGAGATCAGAAATGTCTAAGCTTTCATTATTAACCAATAGAATTTACTAAATAAATTAATGCCTGTAAATGGAGCGTGTTTCCTATAGCTCGAAATTGATTAGTTTATACCCCCTTATAAGGAATGTACCCTAGACACCCCCCCTTTTACTGTGCATCCTGTATTCTTTGTATAAATATCTCTGGATATGTATTAAACAGACGAGAAGTCCTTTGTACCACACGCAGACTACTTGTGTTTATTCCAGTGGCAAAGGACTCTTCCGGAGGCTCCGCTCTTACATAGAACAGATTAGACTTAAGTATAGTGGGGATGGGATTGACCAAATCACTAACAATAAGCGTATTTTGATTGGTTTGCGCAAAAGTTATTGCGTTTACTAACTAAGGGAAAGATTTTTGTCATTTTTGGTGGGTTTTTTTTACGAGTAATGGTGGCGAGCTGCGATTTTTTTTGTGGGACTGCGACATTGTGGCGGACAGATCGGACCCTTGTCTGACATTTTTGATACTTTTGGGGGTACCAGTGACATCACTACAGTAATCAGTGCTCTACATATGCACTGTTACTGTAAAAATGACACTGGCAGGGAAGGGGTTAATTTTTATTGGAGAGGAAGGGGTTAATGTATGCCTGGTGCTTACTAACGTGTGTGGGGGGAGATGACTGAGTGACACAGGGACAGATCGCAGGTTCAGCTACGCTGAACCCTGCAATCTGACCCTGCCTGTCACTTAGGAGATCTGCCCGCTTTGTTTACACAAGCGGGTGGATTTCCACACTCGATTCCCCGGCGATCGGGGAAGAGCGGCGGTGATCACCGCCGCTCCTCCCCTGGCCCGACTCCCGCTGTAACTGAATACAGCGGGAGCGAGCCTCCAGTGCCGCGCCCGCACCGCCGAGAGAGGGGAATGTCTGGTGACGTAGGTCTACGTCACCAGACGATAACGAACCACTTTGCCGCAGTACAGTCAACGTGACTGGTCGGCAAGTGGTTAAGATAAAAAAAAAACTTCTGTGTGTAGTAGCTGCCCTAGCACCCCCTAATACTTACCTGAGCCCCATCTCTGTCAAGCGATGTTCAAAAGATCCTCTGCCATCTGGGACTCTCCCCACTGATTGGCTGAGACACAGCCATTGGCACCAATGGCTGTCAATCAAAGTCAGTTAGCCAATCAGGAGAGAGAGGGGAAGGACTAAATGGCAGCTCCCTGTCTGAATGGACAAACGAGACTTTAGTTTCACATTAAGTGGTTGAGATGATAAGTACAGTTTTACTAACACATGCAAAAACTGTGTAACTGGGTTCAGGCCTTAAGATTTGTTTTACCTTCGTCATAAAGCTGTGAACTTCAGAGCGGTTCAAATCTGGCACCCGAACTTCATTAATGTTCAGTGAACCAACCCCTGAACTAAATTCAGGTGCATTCAGCTCATCCATGGTTAGAGTTACAGGGATTTCTATGCTAAAACCTGCCAAAGCCATTCTGCCGGGGGTTAAAGCTAATGTATGCATTTTGCTGAAAATGCTTGTTAACTGACTGTGTCTAGCTTCGATTCTGAAACCAGGAAAAATAATGCAGCATATGGCCATAACTAAACATTACATATACAACACTTATACCTATACTTGTTTAAGGTCAGTGACTAAAAGTACTGAAAGCAGAGCATCATTATGACAGCTAGACAACGGGACAAGGTTAGGAATAGCAGCCAACAGTACATATTTCTCCCATGACAGGTTTTCTTTAATAATCCCTTTAAAAGACTCTTAACACTTCTATAGAGGTACAGTAGCAGGATTTCCAGCTATGTGTTGAAACACGTGGCTTTAGCAGCGAGATTCTTAGAACCTAAAAACTTTTTGGAAATATAAAAAGAATTTCTGTATGTTTTCACTTTGCGTGTCACCTTTGGTCCAACATGGAACATCACGCTGTGGTATTCAAAGACAGTTATGAAACAGGTTCATTGTGAGTCAAGAAACTTTCAGTAAAATGAAATTCTTTTACAGTCGATATTCTCACAAGTAGCTCTACTTATGTAACAAAGGTATGAGTGTGTAATTGTTTGCCTTCTCACTTTTCTTTAATTGGAGAAGCTTCATGTTGACCTAAATTCTATTTAAGGAAACAAAACATTCTCATGTCTAAAATACGGTTTTGCAGGTCTAAAATATTTTGTAAAAGCTTCAAGAGCTTATTAAGTTGTGCAATAGCTGATACATTTTTTAATCATGTGACAAAATAGTTTAACATTCTTTTTCCTGTTCAATCTGGTTATTGTTATCAAAAAAGGGTATGGCAGAAGGTGGGGCTCACAGGTTACAATGAACAATAGTATCAGTAGTAAGGCCTGTTGTACAAAAAAGATTATATAACAACAAAGCAACAACAACACGATTGGCAGTGGTTGCATATCAAGTCATCGACTACAGATTATGCCAAGAAGGTCTACTTGACCTACCCAATTGTATTGTATATTCAGGATAGCTCTAGACCCATTCAGGGTTTCTACCATAAGAGAGAAGGAGAAAAGTTAAGGAAAGTAAAGTAAGAGGGAAAGGTAGGGTAGGAGGAGTCCCGGGGGCTGTCTGGTTGCTAATTAAAAAGGAGAGGTAAGCTAGGTAGTTTAACATCCTTTTTAGGGTTGAGCGGACACCTAGATGTCCGTGTTCGACGGGTTCGGCCGAACTTTAAAAAAAAGCCCGGGTCCGTGTCCCGGACTTTTACCGAACTTTTCCCGGACACCGAACCCCATTGAAGTCAATGGGGACCCGAACTTTAAGGCACTAAAATGGCTCTAAAACACCAAAGGAAAGGGCTAGAGTGCTGCAAATGGCAGCAAAACGTAATTAAGAGCATGGCAAGTGCTCTGCAAACAAATGTGGATAGGGAAATAACTTAAAACAACAAAAAAAAACAGAAAAATAAAACAATGTTCTTCTTCATCTCTGAAGGACGAGGCCCATATGGAGTAGGAGGGAGGTTGAGGTGGTGGTGGATGTGGCGGTGACATAGGCGTGCGCACAGGGTGTGCTGGGTGTGCCTGGGCACACCCTAATCACCTAGGGCACATAGCATTGCCAGTGAGGAGATGGGAAAGATCTCCCTGGGACCTGCTCTGCTCTATTTCTCCTTGCCTACAGGTACATGGCCCCGATACATTACTCTCCCTGCTGGCAAACACATGCATGTGTATTTCAACTTTGGGGTGCACACCTTAATGCAATAGGCTGCGCACACCTATGGGCGGTGTAGGTGGAAGCGGCGGTGGAGGAGGACCAGGGCCGGATTAACAGCATCATGGGCTTGGTGCTGAGGATTTTGAAGGGCCTTAAGGGCCGTGCCTTGCCATGCACCCAGAGGAGGAAGGGTGCAGCCATGCATGCCTAATTCAACATGGGATGCTGTCTCTGAAGCCCATAAACACATCCATGCATCGCCAACTGTCCCTCCTTGTCCGGCCTTCACGCTGTGTGGGGAGGTTCTGAGGGTGCTGCCTGGGGAAGCGAGCATAGAAGCCAGACTTCTGTGTTTACAAGTGACAGAAGAGCGGTAACAGTGAATATGGCCAACCCGGGGCCTATATAAAAGGTAGGGGCCTGGAGCTGCAGCTCCAATAGCCCCTACATTAATCTGGCCCTGAGGAGGAGGACGAGGTAGCCAACACTGCTTCTTTTCAAAAATTTTAAATGAGGGTACACCCCAAAAGAGTGAGAAAGAGCAAAAATGGAACAATGGGTGGGTAAGGTCGGTATCCATTGCTATTCTGCATAAGGTACGGAAAAGTCCCGTGGGATCCATGCCTGGTTCATTTTAATGAACGTGAGCTTGTCCACATTGTCTCTGGACAGGCGGCTGCGCTTGTCTGTTATAACGCCCCCAGCCGTGCTAAATACCCGTTCAGATAATACACTGGCTGCAGGGCACGCCAGCACCTCCAAGGCGTAAAGGGCAAGCTCAGGCCATGTGCCCAATTTGGAGACCCAGAAGTTGAAGGGGGCAGACCCGTCATTCACTACATGTAGGCGTGTGCACACATACTGCTCCACCATGTTGGTAAAATGCTGCCTCCTGCTAAGACGTTCCATCTGAGCTGCTGGTGCTGCTGTTTGTTGTGGCGTGCTGACAAAGCTTTTCCACATTTCGGCCATGCTAACCCTGCCTTCTGAGGTGCTGGCGGTGCCCTGGTTGCGTTGGCGACCTCCTCCTCCTCCTCCTCTGCCTTGTGCTTCCACTGTGGCCCCGCTGTCAGATGGGAATGCCAGCAGCATGGCGTCTACCAGCGTGCGCTTGTACTCGCGCATCTTGCGATCGCGCTCCAGTGAGTGAATTAAGGACGGTACGTTGTCCTTGTAACGGGGATCCAGCAGCGTGGCCACCCAGTAATCAGCACAAGTTAGAATGTGGGCAACTCGGCGGTCGTTGTGGAGACACTGCAGCATGTAATCGCTCATGTGTGCCAGGCTGCCCAGAGGCGACGAAAGGCTGTCCTCTGTGGGAGGTGTATCGTCCGTGTCCTCTGTATCCCCCCAGCCACGCACCAGTGATGGCCATGAGCTGGCCTGGGTGCCACCCTGCTGTGAACATGGTTCCATCTCCTCCTCCAGCTCCTCCTCCTCCTCATCCTCCTCATCCTCCAGAACTGTGCCCCTGCTGGACAATTGCGTCCCTGGCGTTTGCGTGTGCAGGAACCCACCCTCGGAGCCCCTTGCGAATGACTGCCCTGAAAGCCTTGGAAATGTTACCTCTTCATCCTCCTCCTCCTCCTCATCCTGTGCCACATCCTCTTCCATCATCGCCCGAATTGTTTTTTCAAGGAGGCATAGAAGTGGGATAGTTAAGCTGAGAACGGCGTCATTGCCACTGGCCATGTTGGTGGAGTACTCAAAACAGCGCAACAAGGCACACAGGTCTCGCATGGAGGCCCAGTTATTGGTGGTGAAGTGGTGCTGTTCCGCAGAGCGACTCACGCGTGCGTGCTGCAGCTGAAACTCCACTATGGCCTGCTGCTGCTCGCACAGTCTTTCCAGCATGTGCAAGGTGGAGTTCCACCTTGTGGGCACGTCACATATGAGGCGGTGAGCGGGAAGGCCGAAGTTACGCTGCAGCGCTGCCAGGCGAGCAGCAGCAGGGTGAGAACGCCGAAAGTGCGCACAAACGGCCCGCACTTTCTGCAGCAGCTCTGACATATCGGGGTAGTTTTTAAGGAACCTCTGCACCACCAAATTCAGCACATGCGCCAGGCAAGGGATGTGCGTCAAACCGGCTAGGCCCAGAGCTGCTATGAGATTTCGCCCGTTATCGCACACCACCAGGCCGGGCTTGAGGCTCGCTGGCAGCAACCACTCATTTGTCTGCTGTTCCATGCTCCTCCACAACTCCTGCGCGGTGTGTGGTTTGTCCCCCAAACAGGCAAGTTGTAAAACTGCCTGCTGTCGTTTACCCCTGGCCGTGCTGAAGTTGGTGGTGAAGGTGTTACGCTGTCCGGATGAGGAGGCGGTAGAGGATGAGGAAGCGGAGTAGGAGGAGTTAGGAACAGGAGGCAAACTGAAGCGCCCTGCAATCCTCGGTGGTGGAAGGACATGCGCCAAATTGCTATCCGCCTCAGGCCCATCCGCCACTGCATTTACCCAGTGTGCCGTTAGGGAGATATAACGCCCCTGACCGTGCTTACTGGTCCACGTATCCGTAGTTAGGTGGACCTTGGCACAGATGGCGTTGCGCAGTGCACACCTGATATTTTCCCCCACTTGGTTGTGCAGGGAAGGGATGGCTTGCCTGGAAAAGTAGTGGCGGCTGGGCACGACGTACTGTGGGACAGCCACCGACATAAGGTTTTTAAAACTGTGCGTCTCCACCAGACGGAATGACAGCATTTCAAAGGCCAATAATTTTGAAATGCTGGCATTCAGGGCCAGGGATCGCGGGTGGGTAGGGGGGTACTTCCTCTTCCTCTCAAGTGTTTGGGAGATGGAAAGCTGAACGCTTCCACGGGACATTGTGGAGATGGTTGTTGGTGACCCAGGTGGTGGTGTTGCTGACAGATCGTCTGTTTGCGGGGTGGCAGGTGCCGGTATCACTACAGATGTGGCTGGAGCGGCCGAGACTGCAGCAGAAGAGGAAGCAGGATGAGCCAGAGACGTTTCTTGGTTTTGAAGGTGTGTACTCCACTGCAGCTCGTGCTTTGCACTTAGATGCCTGATCATGCAGGTTGTGCTCAGGTTGAGAAGGTTTATGCCTCGCTTCAAGCTCTGATTGCACAGGGTGCAAACCACTCGTGTCCTGTCATCAGCACATTTTCTAAAGAACTTCCACGCTAGAGAACTCCTTTGAGCTGACTTTGGTGCGCTCGTTCCCTTGCTGCGTTGGGCAGTAGCGGGCGTAGTGTCTAGGGCACGGCCGCTCCGCTTCTGCACCCTGCTCCCTCTTCTGCTGTGCTGGTGGCTCTGTGCGACCACCGCCTCTTCCTCCAAACTACTCAGGTCACCTGCATGACGTTCATTCCATGTGGGGTCGAGGACCTCATCGTCCTCCACATCATCTTCCACCCAGTCTTCACCCCTGCCCTCCTTGTCGGTCTCCACAATGCTGAACGCCGCAGCAGTTGGCACCTGCGTTTCGTCATCATCGGAGACGTGCTGCGATGATCCTTGCATGTACTCATCTTGAGAAATAAGTGGTTGGGCATCGCTGCACTCAATCTCTTCCACTTCTGGGGCAGGGCTAGGTGGATGGCCCTGGGAAACCCTGCTGACAGAGTCCTCAAAAAGAATAAGAGACTGCTGTATGGCTTGGGGCTCAGACTGCTGGCCTGATTTGCAAGGGGGTGAGGTGAAAGACGGTTGGACATTGGCTGCAGGTGCCAACTCTGACCTTTCTGCAGTAGACTGGGTGGGAGACAATGTGAAGGAACTGGAGGCACTGTCAGCAGCAAACCAATCTACTATCGCCTCAACTTGTTCTGGCCTCATCACTTCTAGGGGCGTTTGATGCCCTACCAAATACTGATGCAGGTTCTGTCGCCTACTCACACTTGAGGAAGGTGTTTCACTTGTGCGTGTAGCTGGCACAGATCGACCACGTCCTCTCCTTGCAACAGGAGCTCTACCAGCAGCACCACGACCCAGGCCACGGCCCTTATTTGACGGTCTCCTCATATTTCTGTAATTTAAGATCTTGCCCTAGAAAGGTTTTTATTGAATAGCGGAATAGGAAATATGATCCAAAAAAGTGTATGTATCTCGCACGTACAAAACCACACTAGGCCCCAATTACTATTGTTTCTACCCCTAAAAGGATGGATGAGGAGTAGGAGGAGTATGGAACAGACAGCACCCTCAAATCTTCAGAAGTATGAGATGAACCCCAAAAACTTGGAAAGGTGGATCTCACACGTACCGACACAGACTATCCCGCAATTCAATTGATCCTCAAAGGTTTTTATTGAATAGCGGAATAGGAAATATGATCAAAAAAAGTGTATGTATCTCGCACGTACACAACCACACTAGGCCCCAATTACTATTGTTTGTACCCCTAAAAGGATGGATGAGGAGTAGGAGGAGGAGTATGGAACAGGCAGCACCCTCAAACCTTCAGAAGTATGAGATGAACCCCAACAACTTGGAAAGGTGGATCTCTCTCACACGTACCAACACAGACTATCCCCCAATTTAACTGATCCCCAAAGGTTTTTGATTAAATAGCGGAATAGAAAATATGATCCAAAAAAAGTGTATGTATATCACACGTACACAACCACACTAGGCCCCAATTACTATTGTTTGTACCCCTAAAAGGCTAGGAGTAGGGGGAGTATGGAACAGGCAGCACCCTCAAACCTTCAGAAGTATGAGATGAACCCCAACAACTTGGAAAGGTGGATCTCTCTCACACGTACCAACACAGACTATCCCCCAATTTAACTGATCCCCAAAGGTTTTTGATTAAATAGCGGAATAGAAAATATGATCCAAAAAAAGTGTATGTATATCACACGTACACAACCACACTGGGCCCCAATTACTATTGTTTGTACCCCTAAAAGGCTAGATGAGGAGTAGGGGGAGTATGGAACAGGCAGCACCCTCAAACCTTCAGAAGTATGAGATGAACCCCAACAACTTGGAAAGGTGGATCTCTCTCACACGTACCAACACAGACTATCCCCCAATTTAACTGATCCCCAAAGGTTTTTGATTAAATAGCGGAATAGAAAATATGATCCAAAAAAAGTGTATGTATATCACACGTACACAACCACACTAGGCCCCAATTACTATTGTTTGTACCCCTAAAAGGCTAGATGAGGAGTAGGGGGGGTATGGGACAGGCAGCACCCTCAAACCTTCAGAAGTATGAGATGAACCCCAACAACTTGGAAAGGTGGATCTCTCTCACACGTACCAACACAGACTATCCCCCAATTTAACTGATCCCCAAAGGTTTTTGATTAAATAGCGGAATAGAAAATATGATCCAAAAAAAGTGTATGTATATCACACGTACACAACCACACTAGGCCCCAATTACTATTGTTTGTACCCCTAAAAGGCTAGGAGTAGGGGGAGTATGGAACAGGCAGCACCCTCAAACCTTCAGAAGTATGAGATGAACCCCAACAACTTGGAAAGGTGGATCTCTCTCACACGTACCAACACAGACTATCCCCCAATTTAACTGATCCCCAAAGGTTTTTGATTAAATAGCGGAATAGAAAATATGATCCAAAAAAAGTGTATGTATATCACACGTACACAACCACACTAGGCCCCAATTACTATTGTTTGTACCCCTAAAAGGCTAGATGAGGAGTAGGGGGGGTATGGAACAGGCAGCACCCTCAAACCTTCAGAAGTATGAGATGAACCCCAACAACTTGGAAAGGTGGATCTCTCTCACACGTACCAACACAGACTATCCCCCAATTTAACTGATCCCCAAAGGTTTTTGATTAAATAGCGGAATAGAAAATATGATCCAAAAAAAGTGTATGTATATCACACGTACACAACCACACTAGGCCCCAATTACTATTGTTTGTACCCCTAAAAGGCTAGATGAGGAGTAGGGGGAGTATGGAACAGGCAGCACCCTCAAACCTTCAGAAGTATGAGATGAACCCCAACAACTTGGAAAGGTGGATCTCTCTCACACGTACCAACACAGACTATCCCCCAATTTAACTGATCCCCAAAGGTTTTTGATTAAATAGCGGAATAGAAAATATGATCCAAAAAAAGTGTATGTATATCACACGTACACAACCACACTAGGCCCCAATTACTATTGTTTGTACCCCTAAAAGGCTAGATGAGGAGTAGGGGGAGTATGGAACAGGCAGCACCCTCAAACCTTCAGAAGTATGAGATGAACCCCAACAACTTGGAAAGGTGGATCTCTCTCACACGTACCAACACAGACTATCCCCCAATTTAACTGATCCCCAAAGGTTTTTGATTAAATAGCGGAATAGAAAATATGATCCAAAAAAAGTGTATGTATATCACACGTACACAACCACACTAGGCCCCAATTACTATTGTTTGTACCCCTAAAAGGCTAGATGAGGAGTAGGGGGGGTATGGAACAGGCAGCACCCTCAAACCTTCAGAAGTATGAGATGAACCCCAACAACTTGGAAAGGTGGATCTCTCTCACACGTACCAACACAGACTATCCCCCAATTTAACTGATCCCCAAAGGTTTTTGATTAAATAGCGGAATAGAAAATATGATCCAAAAAAAGTGTATGTATATCACACGTACACAACCACACTAGGCCCCAATTACTATTGTTTGTACCCCTAAAAGGCTAGGAGTAGGGGGAGTATGGAACAGGCAGCACCCTCAAACCTTCAGAAGTATGAGATGAACCCCAACAACTTGGAAAGGTGGATCTCTCTCACACGTACCAACACAGACTATCCCCCAATTTAACTGATCCCCAAAGGTTTTTGATTAAATAGCGGAATAGAAAATATGATCCAAAAAAAGTGTATGTATATCACACGTACACAACCACACTAGGCCCCAATTACTATTGTTTGTACCCCTAAAAGGCTAGGAGTAGGGGGAGTATGGAACAGGCAGCACCCTCAAACCTTCAGAAGTATGAGATGAACCCCAACAACTTGGAAAGGTGGATCTCTCTCACACGTACCAACACAGACTATCCCCCAATTTAACTGATCCCCAAAGGTTTTTGATTAAATAGCGGAATAGAAAATATGATCCAAAAAAAGTGTATGTATATCACACGTACACAACCACACTAGGCCCCAATTACTATTGTTTGTACCCCTAAAAGGCTAGATGAGGAGTAGGGGGGGTATGGAACAGGCAGCACCCTCAAATCTTCAGAAGTATGAGATGAACCCCAAAAACTTGGAAAGGTGGATCTCTCTCACACGTACCAACACAGACTATCCCCCAATTTAACTGATCCCCAAAGGTTTTTGATTAAATAGCGGAATAGAAAATATGATCCAAAAAAAGTGTATGTATATCACACGTACACAACCACACTAGGCCCCAATTACTATTGTTTGTACCCCTAAAAGGCTAGATGAGGAGTAGGGGGAGTATGGAACAGGCAGTACCCTCAAATCTTCAGAAGTATGAGATTGTGTTCACTGTACCCCACAAAGATTGAGTTCACTGCACCCCACAATGATTGTGTTCACTGCACCCCACAAAGATTGTGTTCACTGCACCTCACAAAGATTGTGTTCACTGTACCCCCCAAAGATTGTGTTCACTGCACCCCACAAAGATTCTGTTCACTGTACCCCACAAAGATTGTGTTCACTGCACCCTAAAAGGATGTTGTTCACTGCACCCCACAAAGATTGTGTTCACTGCACCCTAAAAGGATGTTGTTCACTGCACCCCAAAAAGATTGTGTTCACTGTACCCCCCCAAAGATTGTGTTCACTGCACCCCACAAAGATTGTGTTCACTGCACCCCAAAAAGATTGTGTTCACTGTACCCCCCAAAGATTGTGTTCACTGCACCCCAAAAAGATTGTGTTCACTGTACCCCCCAAAGATTGTGTTCACTGCACCCCACAAAGATTCTGTTCACTGTACCCCACAAAGATTGTGTTCACTGCACCCCAAAAAGATTGTGTTCACTGTACCCCCCCAAAGATTGTGTTCACTGCACCCCACAAAGATTCTGTTCACTGCACCCCACAAAGGATTTTGTTCACTGCACCCCAAAAAGATTGTGTTCACTGCACCCCAAAAAGGATTTTGATCACTGCACCCCAAAAAGGATGTTGTTCACTGCACCCCAAAAATGATTTTGTTCACTCCACCCCAAAAAGATTGTGTTCACTGCACCCCACAAAGATTGTGTTCACTGCACCCCAAAAAGATTGTGTTCACTGTACCCCCCAAAGATTGTGTTCACTGCACCCCACAAAGATTCTGTTCACTGTACCCCACAAAGATTGTGTTCACTGCACCCCAAAAAGATTGTGTTCACTGCACCCCAAAAAGGATGTTGTTCACTGCACCCCAAAAAGGATGTTGTTCACTCCACCCCAAAAAGATTGTGTTCACTGCACCCCACAAAGATTGTGTTCACTGCACCCCAAAAAGATTGTGTTCACTGCACCCCAAAAATGATTTTGTTCACTGCACCCCAAAAAGGATTTTGTTCACTGCACCCCAAAAAGGATGTTGTTCACTCCACCCCAAAAAGATTGTGTTCACTGCACCCCAAAAAGATTGTGTTCACTGCACCCCACAAAGGATTTTGTTCACTGCACCCCAAAAAGATTGTGTTCACTGCACCCCAAAAAGGATGTTGTTCACTGCACCCCAAAAAGGATTTTGTTCACTGCACCCCAAAAAGATTGTGTTCACTGCACCCCACAAAGGATTTTGTTCACTGCACCCCACAAAGATTGTGTTCACTGCACACCAAAAAGGATTGTGTTCACTGCACCCCAAAAAGATTTTGTTCACTGCAGCCCAAAAAGATTGTGTTCACTGCAGCCCAAAAAGATTGTGTTCACTGCAGCCCAAAAAGATTGTGTTCACTGCAGCCCAAAAAGATTGTGTTCACTGCAGCTCACACACAGAAAAATGGATGTGGATCACTGACACCTGCCTATCTCCAATCCCACACCACACAGCAATATCGATTGTAGTTTGTAGAACACAGTTTCCCTAAAATTCAGCAGACTCTGTCCCTAACAGGATTGAGAAGAGATCGTAGATCAGGATTGAGTGCAGATTCACCCCACCCCCCACACAGCAATATCGATTGTAGTTTGTAGAAGACACTGACCCTATAATTCAGCAGACTCTATCCCTAAAATGCCTACAACTCGCCCTGCCTAAACACTCCGACCTGTCCCTCAATTCTATCCGGACACAAATGGTTTTTTCCTGCCTATCTTTCCCTAATCAGCAGCCAGCACATTGATGTGTGCTCTGTCCCTTAGCTAAGCAGCAGAATGACGCTGCTGCGGCGGCTGCCTCGAACTTATAAAGACTTGGTCACATGCTTCAGACGGCCAATCACAGCTACTAAGACATTTGCAGGCATGGCTGGGATGGCTTAAGGCACACCAGTTAAACGATTGTTGATTGGCTGTTGAAAGCCCGCCATGAAAAGAGCGCCAAAGCATGCAAAACCCGGAAATAAAACGACCGAACACGGATTTTTACCCGAACATACAGTAAAGTGTCCGTGTCCGTGTTCGGGTAAAAAAAATCCAATTATTCGGTACGAACACGAATAATACAGTCCGTGTTCGCTCAACACTAATCCTTTTTGTTGGTATTCGGAAAGAAATTCACTGGAAATCTTCTCTATACATTGGTCAAAAACATGTCATAACAGTTTTAGTTAAGCTATTTTTGTAATTTTTGTTGTTTTTTATTTTAACGAGTAATGTCGGCGATCTGCGTGTTTTTTTTTTTTTTTGCGGGACTGCGACATTACGGCGGACAGATCGGACCCTTGACTGACATTTTTGACACTTTTGGGGTTACCAGTGACATTACTACAGTAATCAGTGCTATACATATGCACTGTTACTGTAAAAATGACACTGGGAGGGAAGGGGTTAACTTTATTGGAGAGGGAGGGGTTAAGTGTGTCCCTAAGGGCGTGTTTTTAACTGTGATTGGATGTGGCTTGATGTGTAAGAACAGAGATCAACGACCCTACATAGTAGAACCGTATGATCTTCATTCTTACACAGGGGAGAATGACAGGCGGCTTTGTTTACATTAGCCGCCTGCCTTTCTCCCGCTCTAACGGACGATCGCGAGTGCCCGGCGGACATCGGGTCCGCCGGGCACACGCGCGGGGGGGCCGTGAGCGAGCGGGAGCGCGCCTCCGGCGGCGCGCGCTCGCTCCCCAGAGCCTCACAGGCTAGCGACGTAGACCTACGTCGCTTTGCCTGTGAGGGGCTGACTGCCGCGGTAAATATACTGATGGCAGTCAGCAAGTGGTTAAGTACACAATGTTATGTTTTATTTATTACTTAAATTATTTAAATGCTATCTTGCTTAATACAATAATTATCACTGGTGCATTCATTAAAATGAGTTTGCATAGTTGGCTTAGCTGTTTAATAAGAAAACTGTAGACTAACTGATTAAAGTAACCCTGCCAGTCACATAAAAAAATGCAGATTTATTTTTTGCAGTGGAAAATGTATTATACTTTCTTGGAAGATAATATCTCTGACCTCCCTTCCACTCCACTGATGCAGCATCCATTACTCCCTAAAGATTATGTTACCCCAACATTCATACTAGACACAGATATGTACCATGCAATTGTGTTAGAAAGTATCCTGTTCTCTTTGTTTTGTATCCCTTGTGTGAAGTATGTAGTGATCCTTCCAGTCCCCTGCTTACTTATTTCATACTGACCAAGCACATCCATTACAGCGTAGTAAGTTTTCTCACTATGCTGGGAGAACAGCATGACTGTCTTTCAGTGGTCAGACTTCCGCTGACACCCTCCCCTGCACAGCTATTCACTGGGAAGGTCAGTATAATGCTATTTTTCCACCCAACCTCTCTTATCCCCTTATGCAGCTGAGAACAAAACCCCTTAATGTTCTGATCCTTGAGATGTACGTCCAAGAGTCTTTTGAAAGTAGCCATACTTCCCGCAGAAACTACCTCTTGTAGTAGATAATTCCACAATCTTAATCCCCTAACAGTAAAGAACCCCCTGCGTTGCCTGAGGTCAAAACGCTTCTCCTCTAATCGCATTGTATGTCCTCGAGTCTTCATGCAATCCTTGCGACTGAATAGCTTTTTTTCTATGCTGAGATCACCATTGAGGTATTTACAAATTGCTATCATGTCCCCTCTCATGCGTCTCTTCTCCAGGGAGAATAAATTAAGCGATTGTAGACGCTCTTCATAATTAAGGTCCTCCAATACCCTAATTAGTTTAGTTGCCCTTCTCTGGACTCTCTCCAGCTCCAACACATCCCTCCTGACCTGAGGACTGGGGACCAGAAGTGGACATAATACTCCAGATGCAGTCGGACCAGAGTTTTATAAAGTGGCAGGATTATAGTTTTATCTCTGGAATACATCCCTTTCTTTATGCATGCTAATATTCTGCAGGCTTTGGCAGCTGCCACTTGACATTGCATGCTATTACTTAGTCTATCCTCTACCGAGACTCCCAGATCTTTCTCCATTTTTGATTCCCCCAAAGGTTCCCCCCCTAAAGTGTATTGTGCTTTTATGTTTTTAGTCCCCAAGTGCAAAACCTTACACTTCTCCACATTAAACCTCATTTGCCATGTTGTTGCCCACTCTGTTATTTTGTTCAGGTCATTCTGTAGGATATCTGCCTCATGCTGTGCAGTTATTGCTCTGCCCAATTTTGTGTCATCTGCAAAAACTGATATAGAACTAATGATCCCGTCCTCAATGCTGTTTATGAATCAATTGGACAGGGTTGGTCCCAGGACTGAGCCTTGGGGGACCCCACTTACCACCCCAGGCCAATCTAAGTATGGGCTATTTATTACCACCCTTTGGACACGCCCTTTTAGCCAGTTCCGTATCCAAGAGCAAGGTCTCAAGCCTATTCCCAGCAAATGGGTTGGCAGGGGGTAGACCCCGCCTAAATACTCAGGGTCAGGCCAGCAGGGGCAGTGGAGTATGGATGGAAGCTGGAGATGGAGTGCTGAGGAGGCTGTCGGTGGCCCTTGAGGGTAACCCCCTAGTTTGGGAGGGGGGGTGGCCTTGGGCCTGGGGCTTGGGTGCTGAAGGAACCCTCTTACAACACAAGGAGGAGTCCTGCCCAGAGGTACAGGAGCAAGAGTGAGGACAGCAGAAGTCGGTGAGCACATCCAGGAGGTCTCCAGGAGAAGTCACCAGGCTGGGCTGGTGAGTGTGCAGTCTGGAAGGACTATAGGATGTAGCCAGGAGGGCTAGTGAAAGGGGCTGCAGCTGCCAGGCATGCTGGCAGAGCCTGAGGTGGTGCTGGGACCCATGGCCATGGGAGGAAGTGCAGTGAAAGTGCTAGTGGTGTCAACCTATCTATCTCAAGTATAAGGGTTTGGGATCCCTTCTTGGAAATGGCCATTGCTACTGACTTTTTCTTAGGGTGACACCACAGGGGATTTGTTCAGGAGGAAAGAAAGGAGTGTATATAGACTGTGTATATACAGTATCTCACAAAAGTACACACCTCATATTTTTGTAAATATTTTATTATATCTTTTCATGTGACAACACTGAAGAAATAACACTTTGCTACAATGTAAAGTAGTGAGTGTACAGCTTTTTTACCAGTGTAAATTTGCTGTTCCCTCAAAATAACTCAACACACAGCCATTAATGTCTAAATTTCTGGCAACAAAAGTGAGTACACCCCTACGTGAAAATGTCCAAATTGGGCCCAAAATGTCAATATGTTTATGTGGCCACCATTATTTTCCAACACTGCCTTAACCCTCTTGACCAGGGAGTTCACCAGAGCTTCACAGGTTGTCACTGGAGTCCTCTTCCTCTTCCATGACAAAATCACAGAGCTGGTGGATGTTAGAAACCTTGCTCTCTTCCACCTTCTGTTTAAGGATGCCCCACAGATGCTCAATAGAGTTTAGGTCTGGAGACATGCTTGGCCAGTCCATCACCTTTACCCTCAGCTTCTTTAGCAAGGCAGTGGTCATCTTGGAGGTGTGGTTGGGGTCGTTATCATATTGGAATACTGCCCTGCAGCCCAGTCTCCGAAGGGAGGGGATCATGCTCTGCTTCAGTATGTCACAGTACATGTTTGCATTCATGGTTCCCTCAATGAACCGTAGCTTCCCAGTGCCAGTAGCACTCAGGCAGCCACTGGACCATGACACTCCCAACACCATGCTCGACTGTAGGCAAGACACACTTGTCTTTGTACTCCTCATCTGGTTGCCACCACACACGCTTGACACCATCTGAACCAAATAATTTTTTCTTGGTCCCATCAGACCACAGGATATGGTTCCAGTAATCCATGTCCTTAGTCTGCTTGTCTTCAGCAAACTGTTTGCGAGCTTTCATGTGCATCATCTTTAGAAGAGGCTTCTAAAGGCGTATGGTCTGAGCACTGACAGGCTATCCCCTCCACCCCTTCAACTTCTCCAGTAATGCTGGCAGCATTACATCTATTTCCCAAAGACAACCTCTGGAGCTTTCTATCTATTTCACAAAGACAACATATGAAGCTGAGCATGTGCACTTAACTTTTTTATGTAGAGTAACAATTCTTTTTTTCAGATCCTCAGAGAGTTTTTTGCCATGAGGTGCCATGTTGAACTTCCAGTGACCAGTATGGACGAGTAAAAGTGATAACACCAAATTTAACACACCTGCTCCCCATTCACACCTGAGACCTTGTAACACTAATGAGTCACATAACACTGGGGAGGGAAAATGGCAAATTATGCCCAATTTGGACACATTCACTTAGGGGTATACTCATTTTTGCTGCCAACAGTTTATACATTAATGGCTGTGTGTCAAGTTTTTTTGAGGGAACAGCAAATTTACATTGTAATACAAGCTGTACACTCACTACTCTTCATTGTAGCAAAGTGTAATTTCTTAAGTCTTGTCACATGAAAAGATATAATAAAATATTTACAAAAATGTGAGGGGTGTACTCACTTTTGTGAGATAATGTAGCTGAAGTGTCCCCAAAGAAGTTTGTTCCAGTTAAGTGGGCATCCCATAATTATCCCATCCCCATCCAAGTTTATTAATCCCTAAATAAAACTCAAAAACAAAGTTCCTGTGCAGGATGGGGGATCCCTATTCACCAGCGGCTCCTATGTGGGGGTGCGCTACACTTTAGGCATTCAGCTCTACACAATATCGAAATAAGGTTTATAAGATCGAACCACAGGGAAGGGAGTAGATACAGGCAGCTAGAGAGGTGAGTATAACAACTCAATTTTTGCAGAAAACCTGTTTGCATTTTATGTGACTGACATGGTCTCTTTAAAGTAAGTCTGAAGCCAAATAAGTGTTGGAGTGGGGAGGGGGTTCGAACCCCTGGTAGGTTTTTATTGCTGTCTGTGTCCAGACTAGATATATTCTCTCTTTCTAGAGTGAATCTGTTCCCATAGCAACTCCCATAGCTACCCTTTGTTATAAGATGAACTCTCCTTTCTATGGTCATTTTATTTTTAGAAAATCATAAAATAGGTCCAATGTTCACCAAACTTTGCGATCACATCAAAGTCTAATTAACACCAACAATGCTGTGGGCTAATGGTGCCTGAGGCATAAAAACAAGTGGTTTCAATTTGTTATGTTGCAATTTGCAAACTTTTTTCCAGGCATTTTATATGTAATTTCTTACAAAATCATATGTAATTCATGTTTTGCAAGGATAGACACAGGCTGAAGTGAAAACTCATAGAAAAAACGACATGTCCGCACATCAAACCAGATGACCTTACAGCCAGACTTACCCGTGACTGCCTTAACATGCCAAAGTGGTAATCAGGGAATAAGAGCTTGAAAACAAAACAGCCTTTTATGGAATATTTCAACATTTGATGAAGATGTGACAGATTATCACTTTGATCACAACAACAGAATGTACAACTTTAATCACCAAAAACCCACACATATCCCTTTGAACGCAGAATTCTCAGAACATTACTTGATGGCAGCTGGCATCTAGACAGTAGGGATGATTGAACGGTTCGGGTCGACCATCGGTTCGACCTGAACATTGGGTGTTCGAAATTCGGTGGAGTTCTGAACTTTTTGCCGTAAAAGTTTGGAATTCGGTCACCAGAACCGCCCAAAATGCAATGGGACAGGAACTGGGCTTTAAAAGCCCGTGATTGGCCCAGAAACATCAGTGTCACATACCTGATCCGAGGTCGAGTTGCAGAGAGGGCTCCCCTTGCGGCAGAGTGCGGCACACCCCTGGGGTTGAGACAGAGGGTGTAGCGCCCACAGAAGCACTGGTTGCCGGCAGGGTCCTGATGGTAGACAGGCAGTCTCTAGCAGAGTGCTGGGCAGGAATACACCGGACAGTCCAAGGAGGAACCAGGAACAACCAGGCAGTAGGTGTAAGATCGGCCAGGGGACAAACACAGGGCTCGGCAGGAAGCCGCAACAGGTGCAAGCCAAAGGTATAGCAGGAAGGCCAGAAGCAGACAAGTCTGTGGGAAAGCCAAGATCAGGTACTGGAGGGTAGGTAGACAGGAAGCAAGTCCGTGAGCCAAGCCGAGATCAGATAACGGGAGAGCCAAACTGGGGTGGATGGTCAGACGAAGCCGGGGGTCAAAGCCAGGAGAGAGAGCAGACAGCATATAACATAGCCCCGCCTAACCTCTAGCACTGTAATACCGAGGCTTTTGAAGAGAGTGGAAGCATTTGTGTTTCTCATGCTGCTTGTAAAGCTCCAGTGTCATTTTGCAATTATCTTCTGCTGTATGGAGCTGTTCTTTTAGTGTGAGGAAAGGGATATGCAGTGTAGTTAGGGTACTATATACCACTATAGTTAGATTCAATAATCTAGTTTTTATAGGGATACTTTTAAGTGTCAGGGTTCCGTCTAGTGAGCATGTTGCACTGCTGATATATCTACAGCAGGTATACGTGCTTGCTAGTCAGCTATTGTGCAAAATACCATACCCCCTTACAGGAAGCACATGGTGACCCCACTCTGCCATGAGTGACCAGAGTTTAGGGTGACCTGACTCTGCCATGCCAGGGTGACCCCACTCTGTCATGTCAGGGTGACCGTAGTTTAGGGTGACCTGACTCTGGCATGTCAGGGTGACCGAAGTTTAGGGTGACCGAAGTTTAGGGTGACCTAACTCTGCCATGCCAGGGTGACCCCACTCTGTCATGTCAGGGTGACCGTAGTTTAGGGTGACCTGACTCTGCCATGCCAGGGTGACCGTAGTTTAGGGTGACCTGACTCTGATAAAGCCTCAGTGACAACTATAAATAAATTAAAATTCATCACAAAAAAAAAACAGATTATCTTTCTTAGAATTTCAGTAGCGCAGGGATGGTGTTACCCTCCTTTCATAAAGTGCAAATAAATAAAGTGCAAAAATTGCATAAATAATCCAAAACATCCAACTAAGTAAGAACAGAGTCCTTCAAAAGCCTTTGTTTATGTAGTGCATTTATTTGCACTTTATGAAAGGAGGATAACACCATCCCTGCGCTACTGAAATTCTAAGAAAAATAATCTTTTTTTCTGGTTCTGGACATACTACAGAGCTGAAACTTCACAGGTACACTTTTTAGACCCCCCCCCCCCCCCAGACACTAAATACAAAGAAATCTCATTTTTTTTTCAATAATTTTTTCAATAATTGGCTCTCTTTCAAAAACGACAATTTTTATGAACTTTTTTTTTCCTGATTCATAGTCCCTGGGGCATGACCCAGAACCCTAGGCATTTTTTAGGGGCATTTATTTGGTTTTAGGGCTTCAAAATTGTGTTTTTTGATTCCCAAAGTTCGGGTCCCATTGATTTCAATGGGGTTCTGGAATCCAAACCGAACTTTCGGGAAATTCGGGTGTTCTGGTCAAACTGACCTTTTCAAAAGTTCGATCATCCCTAGTAGACAGTTCTATTAAGGAAAATATCCTATAAGGACCTAGAAGCATGGGCGCTACCTAAAGCCAATGAGCTGGTCCATAGAGTCTGGCCAAGGAACCTAAAGCTTATTTCAGTTAGTAGGTGGGTTGGATCCAGTATTCAGAGCAGAAGCAAAAAAAAGCATCAAAGAAAGAAGTGCTAAAACTTTCCTTGACTTTTAGATATTGGAGTGAAAGGGGATCCAATATCCAACATAAAATGAATGTAGAGGATGTAAATACTATAAACTTTAAATTAGCAGCTAAAATTTGACCCACAACCACCATGGCTTATAGTTTCCCTATATTGATGCATTCTCATCTAGGTGGTTTTAAGGTACATTCCACCATCCTTATCTCCATCGCTGAATGGATGGTGAAAATATGTGACAGAGCTACACAGCTGCACCAAACTCAAAAATATACAGAATGCTGCAGGAAGAAAGTACCCTGCAATTCAGGTAAGAAGGGGAGGAGTTTTAGGGTGTTGGTAGTGGTGGAGGGGGGGGGGGGGTGGTTAGAGTGAAATAGCACCGTGTTCCTAAACATGCATGTTTACATGAGTTAGCCTTTAAGCAATTTAACAGCAGGAAACTGAAAATAGAATTCATTATCGATCAAGCCCGCTTCCTATCAGTGTGCTGCTGGGCAATGCATTTTGGAAAACGCAACCTTTTCCTACCTACTTGTGCATTTTTGAAAAACAGAAACTAATGCAAATGCACTTTATGCACTGAATATTTTTTGTGGACTTATTCACATTGCTTCCTTTTTAGGAATAGAAGTTTTTGGGTATTTTACATAGTTTCATAGTTAGTCAGGTTGAAAAAAGACAACAAGTCCATCTGGCTCAACCAATAAAAAACAAAAAACAGTAATGAAAACCCAACTATACAATCCCATATACACAATCCTATACTCGCAGTTGATCCAGAGGAAGGCAAAAAAACCCCAGCAAAGCATGATCTAATTTGCTACAACAGGGGGAAAAAAATCCTTCCTGATCCCCTGAGAGGCAATCGGATATTACCTGGATCAACTTTACATATAAATATTAGTACCCATTTATATTATGTACACCTAGGAAAGAATCCACATTTTTTTTTTTAAAGCAATCCAGTGAGCTAGCCAGAACCACCTCTGGAGGGAGTCTATTCCACATTTTCACAGCTCTTATGGTAAAAAAAAACCTTTCCGTATTTGGAGACAAAATCTGTTTTCCTCTAGAGGTAAAGAGTGCCCCCTTGTCCTCTGTGTTGACCTTAAAGTGAATAACTCAGCACCAAGTTCACTATATGACTCCCTTATGTATTCATACACGTTGATCATATCCCCCCTTAATCTCCTCTTCTCAAGAGAGATTATATTCAGTTCCTCTAATCTTTTTTCATAGCTGAGCTCCTCCATGCCTCCTATCAGTTTGGTTGCCCTTCTCTGCACTTTCTCCAGTTCCCGACATCCTTTTTAAGAACTGGTGCCCAAAACTGAGCTGCATATTCCCAATGAGGTATTACTAATGATTTGTACAGGGGCAACATGATATCTTTCTCTCTGGAGCCCATGCCTCTGTTAATACAAAAAAGGACTTTGCTTGCTTTGGAAACTGCAGCTTGGCATTGCATGCTATTATTAAGCTTAGGATCTACCAGAACACCCAGATCCTTCTCCGCTATGGATTCCCCCAGCTCTACTCCCCTTAGCATGTATAATGCATGCATATTCTTAGCCCCCAAGTGCATAACTTTATATTTATCAACATTAAACCTCATTTGCCACATAGTTGACCAATAAAACAGTGCATTGAGGTTGGCTTGTAAGTTGGAGACATCCTGTAAGGAAGTTATTCCACTGCAAAGCTTGGTGTCATCTGCAAAGACTGAAATGCTACTTTTAATCCCAGAACCTATATCATTTATAAAGATATTAAAAGTTTTATATTATATTTATTCACTATGTTAAAATCCATACATGTACAGTATGTATTCATAATAATGTGCACTGGTTTTGGTTACGGGTATCACAGATATTTATGATTTTATGTCAGTTTGATACACGTTTGTTGAAAGCTATTTCCTTGAAGTAATTACCACCAATAGATATGAGTATAATTTTTATTTGAACAGCGCACCATTTTCATTGGTTTATAATGCAAATGCACGTATAGTATTTTATTGAGTTTAGTGGAGATATAACTGAAAGACAAAACATTTTTTATTTCTTTAGGAAATAACATACAAAATGCATGCTTGAACACACAGCTAATGTTACAACGCCAACGCATATCAAAATCCAAAACAATGTAATATACTGCAGCTTACCAGTCAGTAGATGTGATGGTTTTGTTAGTTTTCAGATTTTTTTTAGTATTTCAGATTTATTTTCACCTGTCAGTACTGGGAATCACACATTGCTCTGCCATGGGTGGCAATGCTCATTTGTCCATTGTATCTATGGAGAATACATGCATTGTCACAAAGCCTGGACTGTAAAGCTACTGGGAGAATGAAGTAATAGGTAAGTAAAATGGCTTTTCCTGCATCCTAGACAGTGCAGGTGTGCAGAGTTGGCCTTTAAAGATGTCTGTTTGTTTAGCTCCAATATAAAGTGGCTCATGGAATTAGTTTACAGAAGAAAAATAACATTATTTGAGCTTTCAGTTTAGCTCAGAGGAAGTGAGAATTTCTAGCAAGATAAATAAGTATTTTTCTGCACTTGCTGCAATATATCACATTTTTACTCTTGGGTTTAGTTATGCTTTATGAATGCCAGTCAGCACAGAGAAATTTGTGCAATAACGCAGATTAAAATGATGCTACATGCTGCTTTTTGTGACACAAACTGTGCAAAAAGTGAAACCTGTCACAAGCATAATGCAATAGTTGAAAATATCTGTTTCTGCTCTTACTCTTACATAATTGATGAAAAGGTACCTACATCCTAAATTAATATACTAGGCCAAAGGGCAAAATGTGGGTAAAAAAGGGGGCACAGAATATAAAGAGTAAAAATCAAAGTATTTAAGTAAAGTCAAATCATTAAAAGTAAAATCAAAATATTTTATTACAAATACATGGACAATATACAAAAATGTTTAAAACCAAGAATTTAGGAATAACCCATTACAGTGGTCTAACTGTAGGTTTATGTTATACCCAAAATGATGAATATAGCAAAATCTACAGATGGAATGTACAGTTAGCCAATACTCAACATGTTTCGTGGTTGGCTGCCTTCTTCAGGAGTTTAAAAGGGAATTGATCCTATAAAAATAAAATAACAAATCAAATAATACAATTTAAACAAACACATGATAATTTTCTGAAGTATATCTCGACTAGCCAGTTAAGATATATGTAAGAATATTATCATTTGTTTGTTTAAATTGTAGATTTTGCTATATTCATCCTTTTGGGTATAACATAAACTTACAGTTAGGCCCTTTTTTTCCCCATATATTTTCGTTTGGATTAGCATAATGCAATAGTTATTGACACATTTTACAGCTATTGCCTCATAGTGAGCTAACAGATTCATGTTAATATGCAAAGTTCATAAGCCTAAGAGTCTATGTGCACTGTAAAGGACCAGTGAAAAAGCAGCATATTATGGAATTAGGCTTGATGTATCAAAAACAGTGGTAGATTAGTGTAATACATAGAACTCCCACAAATTATTTTTCAGGTTCACAGAATTTTTCTCTGGTTTGTATTAAGGGAGGATTGCATTGACCATGATAAATCTGAGCATTTTAATCATTTCTAAAATAAAAAGACAAGCACGGAGAGGAAGAAAAAGTGATGATGTCGGGAAGGAGCATCGGGAAGAGAGCTGCATAAAAAAATAAACATTTTTTATGTGCTGTGTCTATTGGTGACACTGAAGAATGAACTGCTAATGTATTATTCTGTCTTTTTCTACCACCGTTTGCTAAGATTTGTCAATAAATCTGCCCGTATCCTCACGTTATATGGATTTAAGGAGCCAGACATGATTTGTAAGTTTGATTTGTACAGTTTATTGCTGCTATCAGGCTCTCTCTTTCTTCTCTCCTGGAAAGCTCCCACCTTCCACCGGACACCAAATAAATATTGCTACAGATACTGGAAAGGAATGACATGCACTCAGGAGAAAATTAATTTACTGCTGGGAAGAATAAAAGCATAATTAATTAGCAATTTGTCAGGCGTTGCTCTTATGATATTTGATGCAGTTCCTGAGCACATTTGCTTTAGTTATTCAAATATTTACCTTAGGAATTTTATTACTAGACATTTGATACCTAGTAAACAAAATACAAAATCTTTTTTTCTTGTTTCTCTTTAAAGGGAATTTGTCACTATAAAATTCTAAGTAAACTATCTTAAAGCGTATTTTCACTTTTGCAGTCAATTTTAGAAGAAAAAAAACACTATTTAGGGAATTTAATAAAGTACCAGCGACTCTTTTCGAGTGGTATAGCCCTTTAAAAGGACTTGAGCCAGATTAAAAAATCCCAGTGGCCTGTTTTGGTAGTTTTTACGATCCATGCAGCAGATACAGGTAGTTCTTAATGGGGCTGCTTTTACAAAGTGGCAACAAATGACATATACTTACCTACCAGTCTGGTCACATGATTAATTCCCAGAGGCTGGCTTCAGGGGCGAGGAGAGACAGCTGAAAAGGGATGCCCCATAGTAAACCGAAGGGTGATGTCACAATCTAGGCATTCCATCCATTGTCGTTACTCTCTCCTCTCCCCTGAAGCCAGCGGGTGGAAAGATCATGTGACCAGATCGGAGCACTCTGAGCATAGGTAAATATATGCTGTTTCCTTTTACAGGGTAATTAGTATAGGTGTCAGAAAAAGGCTTAGACTCCAAGGGGTTAAAACTGCTCCCACCCCACTTCTGTTGCTTGCAAGTTAAAATCAGTATTTTTTACTACAAAATTACTTAGAACCCCCAAACAGTATATATATATATATATATATATATATATATATATATATATATATATATATATATATATATATATATATTTTAGCAGAGCCCCTAGAGAATAAAATGGCGATCGTTGCAATATTTTATGTTACACCGTATTTGCGCAGCGGTCTTTCAAATGCAATTTTTTTGGGAAGGAATGCACTTTTTTAACGGTTCTCTGTTTAGAGTTACAAAAGAGGTCTTGTGCTAGAATTATTGCTCACACTCTAACGATCGAGGCAATAACTCATATGTTTGGTTTGAACACCGTTTACATATGCGGTGTTCATATGCATTCGCTTCTGCACGCCAGCACAGAGGGACGGGGCACTTTACATTTTTTTTTCTTAATTATTTTATTTTTTTTATTTTTACACTGTCCATCTAAAAAAAACACTTTTATTACTGTCAAAATGTAAACACCCCTAGTGACAGTAATAGGCAGTGACAGGTACTTTTTATGGAGGGATCTGTGGTCATATGGACTAAAAACTGAAGGATTTATGAATAAATGGTTGTGGAACAAATCATCTGAGTTTCCATTGTTTCTTATGGGGAAATTCACTTTGATTATAAGCATGTTTCAGGAACAAATTATGCTTGCAATAGTTTTAGTTTAGCAAAGTTTTACTATGTATAAATATATATTTATATATATATATATATATATATATATATATATATATATATATATATATAATATATATATATATATATATAATATATATATATATATATATTGGGGAGCCCAGGATCAACAGCCAGTTAAGCTGGTAAAGTAAACCAGTGTTTTTATTTTCCAAAATGACAACAAGCAGCTTGATTGCAGCATAAACTAAACAAAACAGTACAAATCAAACCTTTGGCTCAGAACAGAACCTTGTCCCTTAACAGGGTTAAGTCCCTGCTTGCCTCAGGGGTCCCAAAGGCCAGGTAACCAGCCAGTTAGCCAAGTCCCAGTCACAAGCAACCCACTAATAATCTAAAATGAATAATTAGCTTAGGTACAGTATTGCTGATCTTTGCACCCATTCTCAAATAAAAAGTCCCAAGGATGAAGAATCATGTGAAAATAAAGACATGTGCAGTAGAAGCTGGGAGAAGCCGGTCAATGCTCTTTTGGAAGCATCTAAAATACATGAATTGGAAAGGTGTAGCTTTTAATGTGGGTCTAAAGTAATTGTAAAGTCTTGTTTGCAAAAAAAATAACAAACATGTTATGGATTTGCACAGGGCAGCGCAAATCCTCCTCTTCTTAGGTCCCTCTATGCTGCTCCTGGCTCCTTTTTCCTGCCGAGTGCCCCCACAGCAAGCAGCTTGCTGTGGGGGCACCTGAGCCAAGCTGCAGCTCCATGTGTCTATTCAGACACGGAGTTGTGGTTCGGCCCCGCCCCCTCTCTCTCTTGATTGCCTAGCTGACTTCAATTGACAGCCACAGGAGCCAATGGCGAGGCGGCTGTGTCTAAGTTACTCAAGCGGGAGAGTCCAGGACAGCTGAGCGACTTGTGGACATCCCTGGATAGAGATGAGGCTCAGGTAAGTAAAATAGGGTGCTGGGGAGGCTGCTACACACAGAAGACTTTTTATCCTAATGCATAGAATGCATTAGGATAAAAAAACTTCTGATTTTACAACTCCTTTACTATTTTCATTTTGCTTGTAAACTTTGCATGTATACCCTACTCCTTCCCAGTACAGGTTTTCTTCATGGGACATTTATGGTTTTTCAAAGTTGTTTTACAGATTTTTGTTTTTAGATTTTATAGACACTTTTGTCCACGGCAAACAATGAGTTTATGATATGTAAGAGTGGAGTATATTCTGGCAGAAAAAAAAGGTTACAAAAATTGCAAATCTTCATATTCATCTAGTGCATTTTTATAGGTATTTAACACAAACAAAAATATCAGGGGGAAAAAAAACATAAAAACAGTTAGTAAAATATTCAGCACAAGGCAAAAATGTAAATGAGAATAAAAAACAAAAAAGAACAGAATTTTAACTTTGTTACAATATAAAAAAGTATTATTGTATATTGGATTACCATATAAACCAAATGACAGAGTGAATTGGTGGTTGCAGTAGTAACAAGAATGTGCAATGAGTGTTGAACTGTAGTCACATAGCAATTCCTGGCTTTGTGAATATTGTAAAAAAAAAAAAAAAAACTGTATTTCCTGTACTGACCTAGTAATAGGCTACACGGGTCTTGTGTGGTGTCACACAGGTAAGGTGATGGATGTACCTTCACTCCCAATAAAAATTAATGTATATGTCCAGCCAATTTTTTTTTTAATTTTGGATAGAGTTGGGGAAGTTTAGAACACCATTTGGGTTTCACTGCTATCCAGGGGTCTGTTAGGGAGATTATATTGCATTTAGTCTTCCAGTGACAGCAGTTTTCCCACTTCTAAAACAGCAACACAGAAAGCGATTTCTGGTGAAACATTATCACCATAGCAGTAAGGCTAGCCATGAATGTGAAGAATTCTCTCAATAGAAAAATTTAAAGCAGAGTTCCCGCCTCAAATACCTTTTTAAATAAAAATACCCCTATAATACTAATCCATTGCCCTTTGCAGAACCGCTACTCTCATACTTACAAGGTGTATAGTATTGGATTTTAGTCAAAATTGTACTTTTTTTTTTTAAATTATATTTTTATTTGCACAAAAAATAAAGCACAATACAGAAACATCAGAACGGCACAGAATACAATCTGTACAGGGAGTGGTGCCCCCAAAGGAACAAAAGCCGACCAAAAGACAGTGTGATAACAAGTCAAGCAATCAAATAGTACATAACTGCAGAGATGAATGGGAAATCAGCAAAAATACAGTAGCATACATACATATACAGTATACACCTCAAGAAAGGGATATTGGGATCAGGGGGGATCCAAGATAAAAGAATCCCAGACTTCCCAGACAGCATTCAATTTGGTTAGCTCATCATGCACCCTTGCCGTCAGGGACTCCATCTCTCGGATTTCCAAAACCAGCCTCAAGAAAAGGGCTCTATCTGGGGGAGACTGCTGTAACCAACACAATGGGATAGCTCTCTTAGCAGCCAAGAGGAGGAATGCTATCAGTCTGGATGCCAGCTTCGGAACACTAGGAAACGGCAGGCCCAACAGGCAATGCAAGGGGTCTAAAGGCAATTCCAATCCCACCACGGCCTGGAGCATTTCCAGAACCATAGACCAAAAAGTACATATAAGGGGACACGACCAAAAGACGTGGAAAAGAGAACCTTTGTCCTCCCTGCACCGCCAGCACAAGGCGGAACAGGATGGATTCATCTTGTGAAGGCATTCTGGGGTCCTATACCAAAAAAGGAGAATCTTGAGAGTGGTCTCTCCCTGCGCCACACAACGGGATGATTTAAAAGTGGACGTCCAGATTCTATTCCACATAGGTAATGTGATTGGTCGACCCAGTATCTCAGACCACCAACGCATATAAAAATGGGAATCCTCAGTAAGCGGGACAGCATCATGTAAAATAGTATACATGGAAGACACTAGGCGTCCCTGATGAGGACCCTGGCCACACAACAATTCAAAGGCCGTGGGCCTCTCAAGGGCAAGCGCCGGCGTCACTGTTCTGAAAAAATCCTGAATTTGGAGATAAAAGTAAAACGATTGTTTTGGTAAGGAGATTTTTTCTCGAAGCTTGAAGCTCGAAGCTCTCGAAGTGAAAAAAACATGAGATACCGGGTAGACCAAATTTCCCAACTGAGTCCAATTCCATAAACGGCTCACCCGAAGGCCATCGGGGAGCAATAGATTAAACAAAACCATGGTAAGGGGAGGGCATGGCGAAGAGAGAGAGTACAGACCCAAGCACTTGCGCCAGACACCCATGGTGACCAGCATCGAATCCAAACACATGCCCTTCAGGACACCGTCTGTATGCAAGGCCGGTGACCAGAGTATCGAGCAGGGGTGCACCGGATAAATCGCGCCCCTCTCAATCTCCGACCACCGGTTGGGGGCCAGCCAAGAAGACCAGGAGGCCACCACCCGGAGGTGGGAAGCATAATAATATTTAACAATATCCGGAGCACCCAGATCCCCCCGCCTCCGGCGAGCAAACACCACTGAGGATGCCACCCTGTGTGCCCTGTTGTTCCAGATAAACCTTAAAAACGAACGTTGCAGAAGTCTGAGTTGGGGCATTGGGACTGCAACTGGTAGGGTATCAAACAAGTAAAGCAATTTTGGTAAAATAGACATTTTTAAAACGTTAATACGACCCAACAAGGACAGAGGCAGGGTGCTCCATTGCTGAAGGGACATAGAGATCTCACGAATTAGAGGAACATAATTAGCATTATAAAGCTGTGAATGGGAGGGCATCAGGTGCACCCCCAAGTACTTGAGCGACTGCATGCACCATCTATAAGGGTAATTGTGTTGCAACTGGAACAGAAGATCTGGGGAGAAGTGAAGGGGCATGGCCTCTGTTTTAGAGGTATTTACCTTGTACCCGGAGATAGCACTAAAAGAGTCCAAGAGGGCGTGTAGTGATGGCAAGGAAACAAATGGATTAGTCAAAGTCAACAATATGTCGTCCGCAAATAAGGAAAGCTTATATTCTCTATGCCGCATAGTGACCCCAGCGATATCAGGGTTTGAGCTTTAGAGATGTCCCGAACTATTCGCCGGCGAACAGTTCCCGGGGAACATCGCTTGTTCGCGTCCGCCGCTGCGGGCGAACATATGCGATGTTCGGTCCGCCCCCTATACTTCATCATTGAGGCAAACTTTGACCCTGTACCTCACAGTCAGCAGACACATTCCAGCCAATCAGCATACCCTCCCTCCCACACCCTCCCACGTCCTATAAAAAAGCAAGGGCAGCATCCATCTTAGATCATTCTGAAGCAGTGTGTTAGTGAGAGCAGGGAGAGTGCTACTATTGCTGCTGTTAATAGGGACAGTTGTTAGATAGTGTTCTTGGTCCACTCCTGCTGTAAGGACAGCATCCTGACAGCACCCCAAAAAGCCCTTTTTAGGGCTGGTATTTCAGTCAATTTTTTTATATAGATATATATATATATATCTATTGTGCAGTTGCCTGCCCGCCATGTGTGAGAGGCCACAGACCCACCACAGACTGTACTGTGTGCACACCACACTCATATCGGGTGGCACAGTACCTTGCAGTTTAAAAAATATATTTTTTTTCCTCTGTCATAATTGCAGTTGCCTGCCAGCTGCCAGTGAGTGTCAGGTCCACAGAGTGTACTGTGCCCACTGCAGTGCCCACCACTGATTTATATGGTGGCACAGCACCTTGCAAATTAAAAAAATATATATTTTTTATAATTGCAGTTGCCTGGCCTGCCAGTGAGTGTCAGGTCCACAGAGTGTACTGTGCCCACTGCAGTGCCCACCACTCATATATACGGTGGCACAGCACCTTGCAAATTAAAAAAATATATATATTTTTTATAATTGCAGTTGCCTGGCCTGCCAGTGAGTGTCAGGTCCACAGAGTGTACTGTGCCCACTGCAGTGCCCACCACTGATTTATACGGTGGCACAGCACCTTGCAAATTAAAAAATATATATTTTTTATAATTGCAGTTGCCTGGCCTGCCAGTGAGTGTCAGGTCCACAGAGTGTACTGTGCCCACTGCAGTGCCCACCACTCATATATACGGTGGCACAGCACCTTGCAAATTAAAAAAATATATATTTTTTATAATTGCAGTTGCCTGGCCTGCCAGTGAGTGTCAGGTCCACAGAGTGTACTGTGCCCACTGCAGTGCCCACCACTGATTTATATGTTGGCACAGCACCTTGCAAATTAAAAAAAAATATATATTTTTTATAGTTGCCTGCCAGTGAGTGTCAGGTCCACAGACTGTACTGTACCCACTGCAAATGGACTGTTTGCGGTTGTTTGCGGTGCGTTAAACAGGGAGTTTGGTCTGTCAGAGTTTGGTCTGTCACTGTGAAGCGGGCATAACCCTTACACTACCTGATTGATACAACATCATACCTGATTGTATACACGCACTGGATGTTTTAAAGCACGTTATTCCAAACAATTTAGGAATGTTAGGTGATTTATGCCCTTTATGAATTAAAACCCGACTCTGCCTCAACTACGTAATATTCCATGGGAGTTTTGCCATGGATCCCCCTCCGGCATGCCACAGTCCAGGTGTTAGTCCCCTTGAAACAACTTTTCCATCACTATTGTGGCCAGAAAGAGTCCCTGTGGGTTTTAAAATTCGCCTGCCTATTGTAGTCTATGGCGGTTCGTCATCTCTGTGAGCGTATAGCTTCTGCCAACGGCTCAAGACACAATATTTACAGCAAGGGGGAGAGTGGACAGCCTTGCCGAGTGCCATTAGACATGGGGAACACAGGCGACATAAAGGCAGACGACATACGGATCTGAGCCGTGGCAGGGGAATAGAGGGCTTCCAGAGCTCTATAGAAGGGACCTTTTAAACCAAATTTCTGAAGCGTGGAAAAAAGATAGGGCCAGCTTAGCCTATCAAAAGCTTTCTGGGCATCCAAGGTAAGTACAAGAGCTGGGCGAGGAAATCTATTCAAGAGAGAGATCAGATCCACAGTTCGTCTGGTGTTATCCCCTGCGTGTCGAGAAAGAACAAATCCCACCTGATCCCTGTCTATCAATTTAGGCAAAACGCCGGCCAATCTGTTGGCCAAAATCTTAGAGAATATCTTGTAATCAGAGTTGAGAAGAGCAATTGGTCTGTAATTATCTGGAAGTGTGGCGTCTTTACCCGGTTTGGGGATAACAGAGATATAAGAATGAAGGAAGTTAGAGTGAGGTGTCCTGCCCTCCAACAAAGAAGCATAAAGATCCAGGAGACGGGGGGCCAAAGTCGGTAGAAAGGTTTTGTAATAGACATACGGGAGCCCTTCAGGGCCCCGGGGCCTTTTGAGAGGGTAGATTTTTAATCGTGGCAGCCAATTCATCCATGGATATGTCGGCGTTCAGTATATCAAGCTCTGGAAAGACCGGGCATGCCCAAGTCGTGAAAGAAGCTCTCAAACCTGTCAGCAGAAAAGTGAAAGCGGTTCTCAGGAGTTAGACAATTATACAGGTTGCCATAAAATTTACCAAACACTTCAGCCATGGTATAGGGGCAGTGAGTGGGGCTACCGTCAGGCTGCATTAAGAGATCCGGAACAGAAAGGAAAGGTTTGGGTTTAAGCTTATTAACTAACATTCTATGCGGTTTATTAGAATACTCATAAAATCTTTGCCGAGCCCACATCAAGGATTTAACCATCTTGGACATGTCCAGAGCCTTGATGCGGTCTCTAATATTGAACACCTGTCTAAGACTAGCTACTGACGGGGAAACTTGCAGATGCCCCTCAGCCACCGTAAGGTCGGCCAGAAGCGAACTGCGTGTACACTCAGCATCCTTCTTCAGACGAGCCCCCTCTGCTATACAGATGCCCCTGAAGAAGGCTTTATGAGCCTCCCACAGTGTAGAAACCTCAGACACAGAACCCTCATTAAGTGCAAAGTATTCCTGCAAGCCCTCTTCCAACCGATTCTGAAGTGTCTGAATCTGAAGGAGTCTATCATTCAGGCTCCAATGGCAGGCCCTGGGGGGGGGGGGGGCCCGCCATGGAAACATCAAAAACAATGGGGGCATGATCAGACCAGGAGATGGGGAGGATCTCCGACTGGACCACGGTTGATATAAGTGGAGTCGAGATGAAAAAATGATCCAATCGTGAATGCATCTTATGAGCTGCTGAATAAAAAGAAAACTGTCTATGCGTAGGGTGTTTAATACGCCAGGAGTCAAAAAGCTTAAATGACCGAATACACCTGCGAAAGGATTTTGCCTGACTCAGTTGCTTACGGGAAGGGGTGTCCCGACTCACGGATTGTCTATCCCTATAAGGTGACATAATAAGAGTGAAATCACCCTCCACTACCATAAAAGGCTGGGAAAAATGGGAAGTGGCTGAAAGGGGCTTGTCCAGAAACGCCAATTGACCGTCATTGGGAGCATATATGTTAATCAGAGTAAAGGATGTAGACAGATAGTCACAGACCAAGGCTATGTACCTCCCACGAGGGTCCAGGAGCGAGTTGCGAACCCTAATGGGGCAAGACCTCCGAATCAAAATGGCAACCCCTGCTTTACCTGTCTTCTCAGAAGCAACATAAGCCGTGGGAAAATATTGTGCTGCAAACTTAAATGATCCGCCAGGGCGGAAGTGCGTCTTCTGCACCAAAATCACGTCCGCCCCGGAGGACCGAAAAGCTTTAAGTGCCAGCCAGCGCTTCTGTACCGAATTCAAACCTTTAACATTGTAGGACATAAATCTTAAAGCCATGGTATTACATATCTCAGACATAAATCGTATGCACATGTAGAACTACCTCTCACTGTGTCAAAACCTGCAATGGCTACAGTAAAGAAAAACCTCAATGCAGTCTGTACTCTATCTAGAGATAGAACACAGAGTCACCATTCCAATTGTGCGACACATAATTGTCGGACCCAGATCAAAAAAGATCCAACATGGAGGGAAAAAAACAGAGAAAAAAAAAAAAAAAGGAAAAAAAAAAAAAAAGAGAATCCTCAGAAGAAACCCTGTAGGATCGTAGAATCCCAGGGAACCCAGGGCAAAGCCCATAGGCAATACGGGCGACACGGGAGCCTCCAGGATACAGTACTCCAACGGGGGTGGGCAACCTGGCAACTCTCCAGCAGAAATAAAAATAAAAACCAACTAGGCTTCAAAAATATGAAAAAAAAAATGCCATGGGGGGGGGGACTGAACCAGTCCAGCCGGTCAAAGGGAATCGCCTGCGAGGCAGCCTTTACCAATCAGTCCATCCACAGGGGACCGGAGGAGGCCAGAAGAAACAAAACACCGTGGAGATCTTTCAAGGACATCAGGGCGGGAATCTGGGGGGCGTGGGATCTGCGTTGCGGGGTCTTGGCAGGGGTCCAAATACGACCTGGTGTTGCAGGAAGCGGACGGTCAGAAGGCTGTTGATGAGCGAGTATATCCTATTCTGGAAGTAGTGGGAGCCCTAGGCCCCTAATAAAGGATTCTGCTTCATGCATTTCCCGCATGGCATGTTGAACGCCATCTTTGGTGACCACCAGGCGAAACGGGAAACCGCAGTAATAAGGGACCATGTGTTTCTGTAAGTACAAAGTCACCACACGGAGGGCCCTTCGCTTGTTCAAAGTAATGGGGAAGAGATTATTAAAGATTTGTATTTTTGCCCCCTTATATTCCACTTGGGACTTGTTACGGGTCACCAGATTGAGTGCTTCCTTGCTATCATAATAGTGGAATCGAACAATCACATAACGGGGTCTCCCTCCAGAGGGCGGCTTAGGGCCCAGAGACCTATGAGCCCTATCCAGTCTCCAGTCAATGTCCACAATATTAGGGGCCAAGTGATTAAAAAGACCCAACAAAAAGGATCACAGGTTGTTGTCCCCCACCGTTTCAGGGATGCCCCTGAAACGCAGATTCTGGCGTCTCTACCGATTCTCAAAATCTTCTTGCTGCCGCTGTAACTGAGAGACCGAGTGTTTCAAATAAGAATGTTCCTCTTCCAAAATGTGTACATAATCCACCAACTCATCAAACATATTCTCCAAGGTGTCTGTTCGTTCTTCTATTTGTGCAATCTCCCCCCTTAACTGAACTGACAGTTTGCCCACCTCAGCAGCAATGTTGCGGGTGAGCTGCACCAAAAGGACCTGTAATTTAGCATCCAGTATGTCAGGAGTTAAAATCTGTTGTGAGGTAGGGGGGGTTGGAGCTGAATGATCCGGTACCTGTATCAGTGGGGGGTCCGCAACATTCTCCGCTTCCATCAGAGGGTCCATCGCGCGAACGGGTTCGCTTGCGAAATTGAGGTCGGGGATTGCGGCCAGTAAGGAAGCGGTCCATGGCTGCCTGAGTCCGGGACTCCTGTGGAGCAGAATATCCCTGCTTTTGCTGCCCAATCTTGCCCATGGGGATGCCAGAGGTGTCAGGATCACTTGCAGCCAGCTCCTTATTCAAAATATGCGGAAAGAAGCTTGTACGGAGCGGCGGAGAGTCAGTGGTGCCCGGAGCTCACTTAAGATGCGTCCGCCTTGTCCGGAAGCCGCCTGCACAATTCCAAAATTGTACTTTTAAAAACGCTGTGTGAGCGCGGCCATCTTGGATGTGGGCATCTGAAGCCACAGTGTAATCTTCTGTGTCCTTCTTCCTGATTCCAGGGAGTGTTCTGGGAGTTCTTCCTGATTCCAGCCTCCTGGGAGTGATGACAAACAGCTCCCAGGATGCAACGCAAAGGCGGAAGTGATGTCGGTGGTCGTGGCCACAGAGAGGGGAGAAGGAGGAAGTACAATCAAAAATGCCCTGAAAATAAGGTAAGGGACCCCCAAAAAAAATTGAAAATGCCCAATTGTTGATCAGCATAGCGAGCACTCCAGGAATCACTAAAGTTGCAAAATAGGCCAGAACTCCGCTTTAAAGACTCCCCCATCCACGATAAATAGCAAAGATGGAGGAATCTCCCAGTTTTCTGATTTGACAGCCCCTGCTCCATCACCTGTTACAATATTGAAAAAGGTGTATAATGGGTAGGGCGCTGCTTATCAATGTAAATATGCCTCTGGAAGGGTTATAATTGTGTACCATAAAGTGCTTTATGCTCAAATAAATAAGGTGATATAGGTTGTGTGACGGTACTAGCCGTCACTATGGGTGATGGATCACCCTGTTCCTGGATTGTAAACCCCTTTGTGTCATTTTCTTATGAGTTTGGGACATTGCATTTTATTTTCCCTTTATTCATCCTCTGAACAACTGACTCATGGCATTGAGTTAATGTAATGTAATGTTACAACCCATCCCCCCCCCCTCCTGTTTCTGTGTCTAAGTGTGTGGATTCATGGCAGACAATGGTCTGAGTTGGAGACATCTCTCCGCAGGGGATGTGTATTAAGACTGCTTGTTTCAAATGTACAAATGTTCAGTTCTCATTGGTTGGTTCCCTTCCCCCCCTTCTGTGGAAAGGCTAAGGGGAGTTTCCCTAACTGTATGTAAAACTGTTGTCTTGGAATGTAATAAACAGTTTAAGCTCTGCATGTTTAACCCTCAACACCTGTGTGGATTGTCTCGTGATTGAGGGGTTACAGGCTGGATATGGCTTCTCTGCAGGCTGTGGGGGCGTTTGGAAGACAGGAGACACAGTTTCAGCGGATGTGCCCAGCTGGGGTACAAAGATCCGTTACATTGGTTGGCAGCGGTGGGATGTCTCCTGCAGTCCAGGACATCCAAACCACCACCAGGATTCAAGATCTGGGCAGCTGCCGAGGAGTGATACGGGGACCAGCCAGCATGAGAGCGGAGTTCGGGAGGAGGCTGCAAGGCATGCGGAAGCAACATCGGGGACCAGCGACAGAGCACACCAGGCTCGGCTGGGAGGATGTGATCCGCCGGCAACTCTGGCATGAGGCGCTAAGCCACGAGCGGCACCATCAGGGGAAGATCCTTCCCTCCTCCACAGAGATGTACCGGAAGCAGTACCGTGCGCGAGAGGTGTTCCTGAGGGAACGACCGCGAGATGAAGGGAAGACGGAACTCGGAAGATTGGTCCAGGAGGAAATGAGGCTGGACGCCAGCTACAGAGCCCTCCGGTGGTTCGCGGCTCAACTGTGGCCAGGTACAGCAGATGGCAGCCCAACAGAAGGCGTTGGCTATGGCGGCGTGGGGCTGCTCCATCAAAAAATGTACGGAGACCCAGACTTTGGGAGCGATGAGGAGTGGCGGCTGGAACACATTCTGGATTTCCGAGATGAGGTGCTGGACCTCCCCGACAAGGCGTGTGACCTGGAGGAATTGGAGCTCCTGGTTGAGCAGGAATGGGAGCTCGAGATTGCCTACAAGCGGCTGTTTGACGGTGATCAGCAGCCTGGCATGGCTCCCGTTGCCTGGGACTGTCCGAGAGAAATAGCAGACAGTCATGAAGATGAGAAGCAAATGGGGCCAGGAGTGACCCTGCGTTTTCCCGTGCTAACTGCAATGGAAGAAGCAGCGATGATACAGAGGGCACTGCGAGCGCTAGAATGCCGGAACGCACCGGAGGTCCACCAGGCAGCGAGACAAGCTGATAGCATGAAGGTCTCAGAAGGGGGAGTTGAGACAGGCGCTGGAAGGCTGGGAAATGGTGATCAGCAGCAAGTCCAGAGTATCTCATCTGGTGCCCCAGCAGAAGCATTGGCTACAGGGCAGAGTGCCCCTGGCATCTGCCCAGCATCAGAAAAAGAGTTGGATCCGGAGAGTCTGAGAGAGGATCTGCGTGAGCTGTTTTCCCAACAGCAGATACCCCCACCGGGAGTAGAGGAAGCAATTCTCCCTCCCCAACAATTGGACACTACCCCAGTGTTTATCCCCCCAGCAGAAGCGCTGGCTACGGGGCAGAGTGCCGCTGGCCTCTGCCCACCCTCAGAGGTAGATCCAGGGAGTCCGAGGGGTGACCTCAGTGAGCCGTTTCCCCAGCACTTGGACACTACCCCAGTGTTTATCGCCCCAGCAGAAGTGCTGGCTACAGGGCAGAGTGCCCATGGCATCTGCCCAGCATCAGAAAAAGAGTTGGATCCGGAGAGTCTGAGAGAGGATCTGCGTGAGCTGTTTTCCCAACAGCAGATATCCCCACCGGGAGTAGAGGAAGCAATTCTCCCTCCCCAGCAATTGGACACTACCCCAATGTTCATACCCCCAGCAGAAGCGCTGGCTACAGGACAGAGCGCTGATGGTCTCTGCCCAGCATCAGAACCAGAGATGAAGAATCCGGGAGACAGTCCCTGCAAGATACCTTCTCAGCGGCTCGTAACTACACCAGGAGAAAAGCAAGTACCTTTTTCTCCCCAAATGCATAGCCCTACCAGCCTACATTCCCTACCAGCGGAAGCGCTGGCATCAGGGCAGAGAATTATTCAGCTCCCCCCAATATCTGCAACCCTGCCCTGGATCAGAGGAGTGCAGACAGCTGTTCCCACTCTGCAGCGGCTGTTTTTATTCATGGGAGACCCTATGTGCGGTGTTGCTCCCCAGCGCCAGAGTCGTTCTTTTACTTTTCCTGGTTGCCTGGGGTGGAAGTTTGTGACTAACGCAGGTCCAGACCATTTGAGGGTCAGGAACCTCGTTAGTCTGTTTTTAAAAGGGGAGAAATGTGACAGAACCCACTGTCACTGTGTGTTTTGGAGGGGACTGTGCGCAAGCCTCCTACCGACAGACTATGGGCCAGAAGCTACTGGAGTTTGGCGCTGCAGCCTTTTGACTTTACCATCCACTACTGGCCTGGGAAGCAACGCCGACAAATTATCCAGGCAAACAGACATTGACTCTTTTTGGGATTTGTTACCCGACTAATTCAGGCACAGACCAGTTGGAGGTCTAGTACCTGGATTAGTCTACCTTTGGGGGGAAGAGATGTGACGGTACTAGCCGTCACTATGGGTGATAGATCACCCTGTTCCTGGATTGTAAACCCCTTTGTGTCATTTTCTTATGAGTTTGGGACATTGCATTTTATTTTCCCTTTATTCATCCTCTGAACAACTGACTCATGGCATTGAGTTAATGTAATGTAATGTTACAACCCATCCCCCCCCCTCCTGTTTCTGTGTCTAAGTGTGTGGATTCATGGCAGACAATGGTCTGAGTTGGAGACATCTCTCCGCAGGGGGTGTGTATTAAGACTGCTTGTTTCAAATGTACAAATGTTCAGTTCTCATTGGTTGGTTCCCTTCCCCCCCTTCTGTGGAAAGGCTAAGGGGAGTTTCCCTAACTGTATGTAAAACTGTTGTCTTGGAATGTAATAAACAGTTTAAGCTCTGCATGTTTAACCCTCAACACCTGTGTGGATTGTCTCGTGATTGAGGGGTTACGGGCTGGATATGGCTTCTCTGCAGGCTGTGGGGGCGTTTGGAAGACAGGAGACACAGTTTCGGCGGATGTGCCCAGCTGGGGTACAAAGATCCGTTACAGGTTGCATAACCAGTGTTTGGTAAACATGAATGCAGGTAAACATAAAATAAAAGCAACAGATAAATATCATTAAGTAAAATACCTGTGATCAAACAGTGATTAAAAAGGTGACTGGTGCTCTTTAAAGTCTTTAAAAGTCTTTTCCTGACAGACTCCATGGCAGCATACATTCGGGTAGGCCCCGCCTCCTCTCCTACCTCATAGGACCCCACTCCCATAAATCTTTGCTCCCTTTCAGCATCAGTGTTCTTTTTTCGTCCTCCTCATTCATACATGTGATGTTCCTACTAAATACGGTCCTATATACACGGAAGCAGGATTGGGTCTTGGAGCCTCCGCTAAGCCCTGGCTATTAGCAGGGTATGGAGGGGGCAATAGAAGAGACCCTTTGCAGGGAGCTCTGTGGTCTGGCCGAGAGAGCCCTGCTGCGGTGGGTGGCCCATCTTTGCCCGAAGATTCAGCTGGTGGTGCGTCTCTGGACCCGTCTCTGCTCCGGGCAGGGTGGTAAGCCCTGTTATGGGACCATTTTCTATCTTTATTATGTGTTTTACTTCCTGGTCATGTACTATTTGCTTTCCTTCCCCTGTCAGGCATTGTTTTATTTCATCTCATACTGTAGGTGTGTTTTGTAGCAATCCCCTTTTTTGTTTAGTCGCCGGGAATATTCCGTTTTACCTTATTCCTCCGGTATCGGCAGCGGCCGCCATCCTGGCCGCGTCTTCCGGGTTGCGCCGTCGTCTGCGCATGCGCAGTAGCTGCCGGCGGGGTTAGGATGGTGCGCGTGCGCGGGATGACGCGTGACGTCACTCGCGCATGCGCAGTGCCGCTCACGGACCGCAGAGCAGTCTATTTAAACAGCAGAAGTGTCAGAAACTGGTGGGACGGTCGGTTGGTGTTATAGCCTCCCCCAGTTTCTGGCTTGTCATTGTAGGTAAGTGGCCATACTTATAATGATTTTTTAATCATGTTGTCTGCTAGGATTCTATAGCCAATAGCCTGCCTTTCTTTTACATGCTAGCTGATAGAGCCCTGTCTGTTGAAGAGTATGGATACTTCTCTGCCCCCTAGTGGCCAGCCCGCTCATACAAGGTATGTGCTGGGCAATTTTTGGGGGTAGGGAAACTACAGGTTCCTTTAGCTGATGTCTTTCCCTGTCCTATATGTCTGTCTCCAGCTCTTCTAGGTCTGACCAGCAGCCTCATGCACGCACTGAAGACAGACATTCTAAGTCGCACCACCGGCGCTCCTCGTCTAGGTCCAGAAGCAGCTCTCCCCACGATAAGGGACGCAGTGGTCAGTCATCTTCCAAGCATCATGGCCACTCAGAGCGTCCACATGGGAAGAAGTGCTGGGGGTGTAGTACCCTAATAACAGATGGATCCTCTTTGTGTAAACCCTGCTATGCCCAAGCTACGGGTGAACGGGAAAAGTCGGACCAACATATCGAGGAAGTTGTGCGTAGAGTCCTGAAAGACTCTCTTGCTGAGCTACACAGACCAAGTACTGCTGCAGGGCCATCCCGCTCTCCTGAAAGAGATTTTTTATTTCAGGATCCGTCTGATTCTCCTCAACCCAACCATCCTTCCATTCTTCCTTCTGATTCTGAATCTGATTCGGATGACTCCGGTACTGGGTTTGAGTTCAACCTTGTCTCTCCTTTAGTCAAGGCAGTGAGAGAGGCCCTTGAATGGGAAGATCCGGCTGTTTCCTCCCCGAAGCAGAAAAAATTCTTTAAACAGTTGTGCAAAGAGCGTTTGAACTTTCCCTTTTTAGGGGAACTGGGAGATATAATTTCTGAAGAGTGGAGCAAGGTGGAGAAGAAAAATTCCTTGACCACAAAAATGGCAAAACTGTATCCATTCAAACAGGAGGAGGTAAAACACCTTGAGTCCCCTCCTTTGGTGGATGCAGCGGTGATGCGACTAGTTAAGCATGTCACTCTTCCATTGGAGGATACGGTATCTTTTAGAGATCCTTTGGATAGAAGGATTGACGCCGATCTCAAACGGGCGTATCTTTCAGCTGGTATGGCCTGCAAACCAGCATTGGCTCTGGCTACAATTTCGAAGGCCATGGAAGTTTGGATCAACGCCCTGGATGACACTCTTAGAGGTATCTCGGAGGAAACTCTTCAATGTTCTCCGATACAGGAGTTGAAGATGGCTGCGGGCTTCTTGGGGGAGGCGTCTATAGACACCATTCGCCTCTTGGCCCGAGTTATGCTGTCTTCGGTTACGGCTAAACAAGCTCTTTGGCTTCGTTCTTGGGTAGCCGACGCTGCATCAAAACAGGCGTGGTGCCGGATTCCCTTTGAGGGTTCTTCCCTCTTTGGGAATAAATTGGATGCAGCTATAACTCGGGCCATGGGTGGAAAATCTGGGTTCCTCCCTCAGGATAAACGCCCAGGCGCTCAGAAGCGCTCTTTCCCGAGAAGACAAACTACCAGTCGTGCCAGGGAAGCACGCAGCTACAGACCAGGAAAGTCCTACGGAAGAGGCTGGAAGTCAAGGCAGTCCACCTTTCAGAAAGGCTCTAAAGGCTCTTCGTCTGGTGACCGGGAGGCCACCAAATCCTTTTGAGGTTGGGCCCGTCCAGGCCGTCCCGGTAGGGGCCAGGTTGCTCCAATTTCGGGAGGTCTGGGCGGCCTCGATCCAGGATCCCTGGGTGTTAAACATCGTGTCCCAGGGACATTCGTGGGCGTTCGACAAGGTTCCCAAACCCAGGTTTGTCGCAACATCACTTCCCCCTTCGGCAGAGAAAAAGGAGGTTCTTCTCGCCTATGTGGACACTCTACTGGCTCAGCGAGCTGTTGTGCCAGTTCCCGATGCAGAACGAGGTCTAGGAGTCTATTCACCTCTATTCCTCGTCCAGAAGAAAAACTGCACCTGGCGCCCGGTAATAGACCTTACATATCTCAACAGGTCTATACATCAAGAAAGATTCAAAATGGAGTCCCTAGTCACAATACAACACTCAATTCTCCCAGGAGATTGGTTGGCATCGATCGATCTAAAAGACGCATACTTCCACGTTCCTGTGGCAAGAGAGTATCATCAGTTCCTCCGGTTTGCTGTAGGTCCTGCCCACATGCAATTTACGTGTCTTCCCTTCGGGCTCTCAACTTCGCCTCACACGTTCTCCAAGACCTTGCTGGCAGTTGTGGCCTTCATCAGGACCAAAGGAGTCAGATTGCATCATTATCTGGACGATCTCCTCCTTCTGTCTCAAGACAGATGTCAGTTAATCTTGCATCTGGACCTAGTGATCTCTACACTTCAGGGATTCGGTTGGATTCTGAATCTAGAAAAGAGCCATCTGGTGCCTACGCAGTGGCTGGTGTTTCTCGGGGCACTGTTCAACACGGTGAAGTGCACCATTTTCCTGCCAGAAGAGAAAATTCCTGTAGTCCAGAGCAGGGTGTCTCACGCTCTCGCTGCCTCTCGTCTCACTGCTCGTCAGTGTCTAAAGGTAGTAGGGACGCTTGTAGCCACCTCGCCTATGGTGAAGTGGGCTATGTGGAAGCTGAGACCCTTCCAGAAGGGGTTTCTCCAACAGTGGACGACGGAGAATTTGTCACAGGTTATTCACCTGACTCCATTCATGAAGGGATGCCTTCCCTGGTGGTTACGCCATACAAATCTGACCAACTGCCACTCAATCGTTCCGATTTCCTGGATAACGATAACCTCCGATGCCAGCAATACCGGTTGGGGAGCCCACTGTCTGACCGAAGTGGCACAAGGCAGATGGAACTTCCCAGGTCACGGAGTAGTGTCCAACGTTCTAGAACTTCGAGCCGCCCTCAAAGCACTCCAGGCTTTTCACCATCTAACACAGGGGGCTTCAGTGCTGTTAAGGATGGACAACACCACGGCAGTGGCTTATGTCAAGAGGCAAGGAGGAACACGCAGCATGTCTCTTCTCCAAGAAACAGAGCCGATCATGACATGGGCCCAGCATCATCTGGCCAATCTTTCAGCGGTCTTTGTTCCAGGAGTGTTGAATGTGGAAGCAGACTTCCTATCCCGTTTCCATCTAGACAACAACGAGTGGTCCCTCCATCAGGAGGTATTCGACTGGGTCCTGTCCCTGGGGATTTCGCCAGAGGTGGATCTGTTTGCGAGTCCACGCAACAAGAAACTTCGGAAGTACTACACGAGGTTCAGAGATCCTCGAGCCTTCGGAGTGGATGCCCTCACGGACAGATGGAACTTCCAGTCTGCTTATGCTTTTCCACCAGTACCAATAGTACTCCAATTCCTGCGGAGATTGAAGATGGAGGAAGTAGAGATTGTAGCAATAATCCCCTTCTGGCCCAACAGGCCATGGTTTCCCTTGCTGACCCTTCTCAGCTTCAGGGATCCAATCCCTCTACCTATCAGGCCGGACCTTCTATCTCAGGGTCCTACTCTGCACCCATGCCCTGCACGTCTGCACCTCAGGGCCTGGTTCTTGAGAGGGGGAGGTTGGAAGCTCTCGGATGTCCAGAAGAGGTGATTCCGACTCTCTTGAGTTCAAGAAGACCTAGCACCAACAGTGTATATGAGAGGATATGGGCCAGGTTCATGAGTCATCAGGCCCAGAGGTCAGGTCCAGTAGGTACACCTACTATTCAGCAGATTCTACGTTTTTTGCAATCTGGTCTGGATCTGCCCCTCTCAGTTAGTTCTCTCCGGGTGCAAGTTTCCGCCATTTCAGCCTTCACCGGAATTCAGTGGGCAAGCCATCACCTGATTCAGCAATTCTTTAAGGGCGCAGTCAGGCTCAGGCCTCAGAGAAAGCCGAGATTTCCAAAATGGGATCTTCCATTAGTTTTGGACTTTTTTTCTTCAAAGGAAGTCGCTTCCGTGTCAATCAAGGAGCTTACATTGAAGACAGCATTTTTGGTGGCCATTACCTCCGCTAAGAGGGTTTCTGAGATACACAATTTAGGTTACAAAGAGCCTTTTTTGACCTTCTTTCAAGACAGAGTAGTCCTAATCCCTATGCTGGGGTCAAATCCAAAAGTGACCTCTGAATCTCCAGTCCATCCTTTAGATGTGGGCAATACTCTAAGTCAATATTTAGAAGCCACATCATCCTTCCGCCAATCGGATTTCCTTTTCGTTCTTCTCCATGGCAAAAAGAAGGGTATGCGTGCATCTTCCAGAGCAGTGGCTGCGTGGATTGTCCAGGCTATCCAATGGGCGTATAGAGCAAAGGGCTTGGCTCCTCCAGAGGCAGTTACAGCTCACTCTACAAGAAGCGTCGCTACGTCTTGGGCAGCTTCCAAACACGTCGCGCCCGACGTGATCTGCAAGGCAGCATCCTGGTCGTCTGTCAATACTTTCCTTTCCCATTATTGTATTGAGCCTGCTGCCTTATCTTCCGTTAATTTTGGCGTTCAAGTCTTGTCTGTTGACAGTGCCAATTAAAGTTTTTTTTGTTCAGCATCTTCCCACCCGGGAGTGTATAGCGAGTTATTTCCTGAACGTATGCTGCCATGGAGTCTGTCAGGAAAATGGAAAATTGTTATCAAATACTTACCGTAATTTTCCTTTCCTGATGGACTCCATGGCAGCAGGAGTCCCCTCCCAATTCCTGAGTAGGCTAGTTACAGAACACTGATGCTGAAAGGGAGCAAAGATTTATGGGAGTGGGGTCCTATGAGGTAGGAGAGGAGGCGGGGCCTACCCGAACGTATGCTGCCATGGAGTCTATCAGGAAAGGAAAATTACGGTAAGTATTTGATAACAATTTTCCATTTTATACACCAAAGACTGCTGGTAAAGTAAAAAAATTTGTAAAAAATGAAAAAAAAAAATAAATAAATAAATAAAAATGCATCAAAACCAGTTCCCTCAAAATGTCATCATACTCATAAGGTGACAAGTGCTCTTTAAAGTGCCCCAACTAATTCTTTACATAAGTGCTGGTTTCTGGTGTTCCACAAACTTGCTCTTCCTCTTGTGCCTCACTCACCAGAGAGCTTGCCCCTTTTGGGGGTAACCAGCATCTACAGCAATCAATGTTTAGGACAGCAGACCTGGGATCCACATCCAAATGACACCCAGTGGCTGGAGCGGCAGACCCAAGCTTCACATGCGGTAGTATACCGTTTCCCATTTGCCTCGTTTTACTTGTAAAAACATGAGAAACAATCGCCCATAGTGCAAAATTGTATGGTTTGTTTATTAAAAATACATTCTAATGCACTTACAGCAAGCCGGTGTGTACACAGCAGAAAATGCAGGAAGACTTCTTGCATTGTTTTTTTTTTTATTAGTAACTTTTTAGGTAAAATACTAATTTTAAATAAATTTACCTGTTAAAAACAGCTCAACTGAGGTTTTTACAATTCCCTTTTCTATTAAAAATTGTAGAAAAACAAATTGTGGCTGTAGTTATGTTTAGGTATATGTAAACCCTAATAAAAAATGTCTCTTATCTCCTTCCTCTTGGTCAGTTCAATATACCATTAAAAGCGTTTTGACATATCTACTTTATAAGTGCAAAACATTTTTTTTATCTTGTCAGAAATTCAGAGTTGTCCTGTGTTCTGTGCAGACTTTGTGTTTTATCTCAAGGAGGCTGTTAGCCCTCTAAGTTCTTATCATGGACTACAGAAAAACTAGTAATAATGTTGTAGAGATCTCAGTGAGACAGTAGTTGAATAGTTTAGCATAAGACGCTGAAAGAGCTGACCGTACACACTATAAGAAAATCAAACTTTTTCATCCAAGAAACGATCATACGATTTTTGTATATTATGTACACAACTTTCAACAGCCACATCCGACCTTCCAAACTCCAAAATTTTTATCATACAGTAACATAACAAACAATTTTCATTTAATGTGTACTGTTTTTGTACAATCTTCATATCAGAATTATCAAATGCGAAAGACTGCGCATGATCAGAAACAACAAATAACAAAAAAAAGCCTTTGTCGTATGAGAATTTTCATGCATTATTTCTATCTTCAGTTCCGACTTGCTGTGAAACATCAAGGAAAACTGGCTGATTGCTCACCCGATTTACATTTTCCCTTGACATACACTTTAAGGTATTTTTGGAGGCCACAGAGATGGTTGTAGGAGACTCATTCCTTTAATATAGATAAAACCAGGCAAAACTATATGCCTACCATTCAATGCTTAGTACATAACTCTACTATTGTTACCACCTTATGTTTACTTTAATTTAATGTTCATGAGAGATCAACGGTCTGGAGCAGGCTTATGAATTATGAACGTCTAGTCTTGCATCAATAAATTATTATTGTCAGAGTTACCTAGAAAGACTATGGCAGTTAATTCATGAAGATGTTTCAGCGTCTCTATTTTAGCCTTTCTGACACAAAGCAATCCATGTACGATCCATGACCTCATGGGATACTTGTGAATAATTGCAGCAGATGGCTCGTAAATAGACCGCTACAACCTTAGAGTGTGAACTCGCTAAAAGGATGTTGAAATTACATATAAGCGGCAAAGCAATTAATGCCAGTCAATGAAATCATAGGCCAGAGTCCCTTGTAGATTTGCATCTCAGCATTGGACACACTTTTAACTTCATGAACAAAATGCCATCAATAGCTGTACTCCTTGTGAATTTTAACTTTCTTGCAGTCCAAAGATCAGTATCTGAGGCTTTTTCATGTGTCAACGCTTTTATGTTGGCAGCATTAATCTCGCATGAAAAAAGCAAATGTTTTTTCTCAAGGGTATAATTTAATAGAGTTTTTTTCTCATCAGTAAAAACTATTTTATATGAAATATGAATATGAAGTTAGAATGTATAATCCTATGTGTATAGTATACATGTCTTCTTTATTTTTTATCTTTTTATCTCTGTGAAGTTTTCTTCTTCACATACACTGTGTGTATATATATATATATATATATATATATATATATATATATATATATATATATATATATATATATATACAGTATCTCACTGTCTAAAATGCTTAGCAACTGGTAATTCAGACTGTGGGGAATGAATAGAGGATTTATGTAGAAATATTCTGTCCTTAATTTTCTGAGTGGTCCCCCCACATGATATAACCGACATGGACATTTAAGAATATAAATCACATATGTACTCTGACATGTGTAAGATCCTTTAATGTCAATAGTTTTCTCAGTATGGGGATATATAAATGAAGCGCCCTTGATCATACTAGAGCACTGAACACAGGATAAGCAGGAGAAAGAACCATTTCTTTTTGGACCTAAAAATGTTGGTGCTCCCTTCACTTTCTCACTCTGAAACTCAGATTTATTAATCATGTCCCTAATAGTTCTACCCCTCCTATAGGATGATAAAAGAAGGGATTTAAACTTCTCAATATAAGAAAAAGCCTCTAAGGATTCTCCAGTGCCTTTTAATCACTGAATAAATCTATGCAGAATGGGAATGATATTGTGAAACAAAAGGAATTCTCTTATTCTGCCTGTCTTTTCACTCTCCTGTCCATTTCCAGACTTTGGACTCTCAATCTCTCATGGGTTAAATGTTGTATCGGATAACCTCTGTCTGCAAATCTATTTTGCATCTCTAACCACTTTACCACCGGAGGATTTTCCTGTTTTACGTCCAGGCCACTTTTTGCAACTTGGCACTGTGCAACTTTAACTGACAATTGCGCGGTCATGCAACCCTGTACCCAAACAAAATTTACGTCCTTTTTTCCCCACAAACAGAGCTTCCTTTTGGTGGTATTTGATCACCTCTGCGCTTTTAATTTTTTGTGATAAGAATTAAAAATAAAAAATTTTGCAAAAATATTTACATTTTCTACTTTGACATATAAAAAATAGCCAATATATTAAATTTTTGTCATATATTTAGGCCAAAATGTATTTAGCTACATGTCTTTGACAAAAAAATTCTCAATGAGTGTATTTTTAACCGCTTTAAGACCGGAAGTTTTTACCCCATTCCTGACCAGGCTACAATCTGCGATTCGGCACTGTTATTTTTAACGGACAATTTCGCGGTCGTGCAATGCTGTACCCAAATTAAATTTATGTAATTTTTTCCCCACAAATAGAGCTTTCTTTTGGTGGTATTTGATCACCTGTGCAATTTTTAATTTTTTTAAAAAAGAGCGACAATTTTGAAAAAAAAAAAAACTATATTTTTTACATTCTGATATATAACATTCCCCAAAAAAAAATTAAAAAATCAAAATTTTTTTAACATTTTAGGCCAATTTGCTTTCTGCTACATATTTTTGGTAAAAAAAATAACAATAAGCGTATTTTGATTGGTTTGCGCAAAAGTTATTGCGTTTACTAGCTACAGGAAAGATTTGTCATTTTTATTGTTTATTTTTTTTTTTTACTAGTAATGGTGGCGATCTGCGATTTTTAACTTTATTGGTGATCAAGGGGGTAAATGTATGCCTCATGCTTACTGAAGTGTGTGGGGGGAGGGGATTGTGTGACACAGACACAGATCGCAGGTTCAGCTATGCTGAATCCTGTAATCTGTCCCTGTCTGTCACATAGGATATCCGCCCGCTTTGTTTACACAAGCGGGCGGATTTCCTCACTGGATCCCCGACGATCGGGGAAGAGCGGCGGTGATCAACCGCCTCTCCTCCCCTGGCCTGACTCCCACTGTGCCTGAATACAGCGGGAGCCGAGAGAGGTGGAGAGTCTGGTGACGTAGGTCTATGTCGCCAGACGATAACGAGCCACTTTGCCGCAGTACCAGCTCAGTGAGCGGTCGGCAAGTGGCTAATAATCGCTCCTGTCTCGCCGATGTTTCACTCACTATGCGATTCACACATGTCATCTGACTACGGAGCACTGATTTAAACACCGCTGGTAGATGACAGCTTGAGTAAAATAATAGTTGATTATTATCTGTTGGTTTTTACATATAGATCCGTCTCTATTCCATCATTTTTCCTATAAACCCTAACATCCAGAAAGGCGATACATTCCTCACTACAATGCCAGTTAAACTGTAATCCTGGTATCATATTATTAG